>NW_011494961.1:8164610-8184310 GCF_000754665.1 Bison bison bison | reverse complement strand
CCATATGCTGTGCAACACAGCCAAAAAAAAAAAAAAAAAAAAAAGTGAATAAATATCTGGCTTAGAATTGATGCAATGTAATAGTAGATGTTTAATAAATACTGTTGAATAAGTGAGATTCATATTCAAATTCTACTCTTATTCATTGAACATATACTATGTTCAACCCCGGTGCTTGGTTCATTTGTATACATTATGTCCTTTAATTTAACAGTATATATATAATTTCCAGGTGTTATAGTCAGTTCCCACAGTGAAATATTTTATCATTCTGTCTCCAGAACACTTCATTGACCTGGAAATTACTCACATCAATATCACAATGAAAACTGATTTTCAGAGTTTTGCGATCAGAAAAGATCTTCATAATCATTAATGAAATATTGAGTTCAGTATAGTTTAATTTTCAAAGATACTCTATAATAATTCCTGAGGACTAGTGATCTATGTCATGCATATTCTTTTTAATTAAAATATTTAATTAACTTAAAGTTCCCATATGGTTTTAAAAATCAACTGTTAAATTGTAATACAAAAATTAATGTGGTTAACTCAAAGAGGGAACAAATAGTTTAAAAAGTAAAGCCTTGGTTTTGAAAAAGTCTGAAATGCTGCAAATAGTTTCAAAGGATATCTTGAAACTGTCACCAAAAAAAAAAAAAATCACTGAGGAAAAAAATCGAATCTCTTTAATTTAAAAATACAGGAATGCTATATGGGGTAGGAATCAGCAGACTGAGTACTGTACTCCAAAGGCTATGAAAACCTCCACCCACATCAATTTGAGAGCAAGTCTCATAAAACCAGGGGTCTATGTATGTGTGTGGGTGTGTGTTTCAACAAAAATAACCAATTAATGGATCAGTTATTCAAAGCTCATCTGATGATGAATCATTGAGCAGAGGTGTTGTCCCAAGTTATCTATTAATCCCCATTTCCTTCTAACCACAAAGCCTTGGCCCCCAAAGCTACCCAGACACAGCTATACAGTCAAATCATCCCAGCCACACCATTCTCCAGTATTATTTGAAATTTGGGTGGTTGACATCTGGGGGAGAAGTGGAGAAAAGTTCCATGGTGGGCCTGACAGTAGAGAGGCTAATTTCTAAAGGGCAGAGTAATAAAATGTCATTCACCCATACAAGCCCCTGTGGTTTTCAAAGCAGGAGCCAGGGTGTTTTCTGCCATCATCTCAGAAGGGCAATTAGTGGAGGGGGAAGGGGATGGGGAGGTCTGAAACCTTGCCAATGCTTAACTGTTCCTGCTACAAAGATCAGTTGTGAGCTCCCTTCCCTGGTCACTGGGGATAATATGGATGGTGGTCATAGTCCATATGGTGGGGGTAATGTTTTGAGGTTTCTTTGTTTGTTTGTTTTTAATATTATAGTGAGTAGCTCTCAAGCTGAGAGCCAGGCTAATTTACATAGCTGCACAAAGCCCTGCCTTTGCAATTAGTTCCCAGTTGAAATGGAAATATCCCTACTAATTATATGAGCAGGACTTTCTGACCGGCCTTGGAGATTAGAGGGATTTATTCACCTGTGGAAAGGCCAAGGTGGGAGAAGCCCACGCCTCTGGAGAAGGGAGGGATTGACGTAAGCAGGGAGAGAAAAGGGAGAGTGGAGTCCAGGCTGGGTAGGGGCTGGGAGGGGTTCCCAGGGCACCGCTGCAGGCCCTGCAGGCCTGCGTCGACGGGACACTGTCCTCGGAGTGGACATCCCAGCAGGCAGAGTAGGCACAGTGCCAAGGGCACACTATGCTTTTAGGAGCCTGTGAGATGTTTGTGTTTTTTTAATAAAGCAGAAGAAGAAATGAACTTTTATTTATTTTGTTTAATATATTGTATAAATTTATTTGGCTGTACCAGGTCTCAGCTGTGGCATGTGGGATCCAGTTCCCCGACCAGGGATCAAACCCAGGCCCCCTGCATTGGGAGCACTGGAATCTTAGCCAGTGAGCCACCAGGGACATCCCCAAAATGAACTTTTAGATTGAAGATGTTTTCATTTACAATATTCATGTATTTGTCTTTGTCCCAACATAATCATAAAATGCAATTTTTAGTTTCTTTAAAGGAAAAAGTGCCTGATGCCCACAAAAGTTGTAATGTGGTCCTGCCTGTCGCAATAGGTTAAATGATTTGAAGTTGTTGCTAACACCTACATTTACACCTACAAGATGGAGAGTGGCTGGCCAATGGGTAGAAAGTTCAGTTATGCAAGGTGAGTAAGTTCTGGAGATCTGCTGTACGGTCTCCCCGAAGAGAGCAATAGTTGTACGCTTAACCACCTGTTAAGAGGGCCCGTCTCACATTCAGTGTTCTTCCCATCATAAAATTTAAAAACAAAAACCAGATTTGACCTAATACCTATCTCTCAAGGGACCTTGCTAGCGTGTAGAAAATCTCAACTCAAGCTTGGCAGGCAGAGAGGCTAGAGAAGGCAGCCCTTCCTTTCATCCCTCCTGTCTCTTCCCTGTCCTCTCTCTGTTCCCCCAGCCCCTCTATTCTCTCTCCCTTCCTCTCTCCCCTCCAGTTTTCCTCTACTCTCTCCCCCTAATTCTAGAAATGTTCTTAAGTAACAAAAGGAAGGCTAGTCCAAAGGAAAGGCTAGTCTCTAGTCCTCGGATTCAGAGGGCAGATTCTGAGCTCCCCTGGGAGCTCAGAGCAGGGAGCCCCTGAAGCTCTCTGGGTGCTGGGGCAGGAGGCAAGGCCCAGAAAAGCATCCACACCCAAAGCTCTCTTATTCTTCCTGTACTCTTCCCCCAGGCTTTGTTCCTTGGATCTTTATATGGTGAGGAGGCTGGGGCAGAGGAGGAAAACTGATTCTGACTAGCAGCTTTTCCTTTACAATGTTTCCTACCATGAATTTGCCTTTTCCCCCTTCTAATTCCATCACTGACAACTCCTTAAAGAAACGGATGCCTGCTGGTCTAGCTCCCAAAGAGGAAGTCACCAGGTATTAAGGTACATAAGGACATGGCATAGAGAAGGAGTTCCCAACTCCTCAATTCCTGATGATCTGAGGTGGAGCTGATGTGATCATAATAAAAAATAAAGTGCACAATAAATGTAATACATGCGAATCACCCCCAAACCATCCTCCCCCATCCCTCTCTTTCCCATCCATGGATAAATTGTCTTCCACGAAACCAGTCCCTGATGCCAAAAAGGTTGGGGACTGCTGGCACAGAGTACATTGGTTATAGCTTCCCCTGTCACCCACTGCAAATACTAATTAAACTCATTAGGGTCAAACTGAAGAGTTGGCTATCGTTGAGGATGAGGCAGTACATTATAAAATATAATAATACAAATATAAAAAAGATAGGGCCTTATTCTTAAGGAACTACTGTTTCGTGCAGAAAAGTCAGGCACAAAAATAATACAAGGAAATGAACATAAATGAGGGAAGTGCTAAGTGGAGGTTGATGGAGAAGCAGCTAGTATCCAGATGCCCCTTTGGGGCTTCCCTGGTGGCTCAGATGGTAAAGAACCTGCCTGCAATGCAGGAGACACTGGTTTGATCCCTGGGTGGGGAAGATCCCCTGGAGGAAGGCATGGCAACCCACTCCAGTATTCTTGCCTAGAGAATCCCCATGGACAGAGGAATCTGGCGGGCTACAGTCCATGGGGTCACAAAGAGTGGAGCACAACTGAGCGACTAAGACTTCCACTTCCCAGATGCCCCTTGGTGCCGAAAGGAGCTTTCAGTCTACACCATGGTCTCAGATGATGGCAGGTTACCCGATTTGGTCTGTGCCCCATTGAGAAGGCTGGGTGACTTCTGTGAAAACCCAGCCCCAGGGTGGGTTGAATATTCTGACTTAGAGAAGTCCTGCAGGCCTGGAGGAAGAGGCCACCTGCAGGCCAGGTGGGACAAGGAAGGTCTGGCTGCACTCCCATCCCACACAGCTGTGAAAGGGGGAGCAGCTGGGCACCAGGATTCGGTCCAAGCTTCTCATGTATCTGGAGATGTCAAAGAACCTATAGGATGGTACTGCCATTCAGAAATTTGAAAAGAAAATAGAGGGTCATTATCTGGCCCCCTATAGAGGAGTAACCAAAACAAGAACGGCTAACTTCTTAAAATATCACATCACATGTATCTTCAGTGGAATAAGGGCTGCAGAGAAGAAAGCAGAGTCCATTTTATACCAACTGTAGTTTGGGCTTAAATGGTGAAATTTGAAGACAGAGGTGGAGCTTGGGAGTGGTAAAGCATTAAATAACCAACCATGACTAATCACTGAGTTTAGCTTGGTGTATTTACTCTGCAAACATAACTGTCATCAGAGCATAGCCTAAAGAAGGCTCCTGAATAGGCTGCATGTCACAGCATATGACTAGAAATCCATGCTTTGTCTGCAGGTCATAATCAACTGTGTCTGTGGTGTAGCATTGGGTATGGTCAGATGACATAGGATGGTTGCTCCAAGTGAGTTCAGTTTTGATCAAAGTAGATGAAGGTGGAGCATTTTTTTTTTTAAACTGTATTGTTGAAAGTGAATCTGTGTAGTCAAAGGCTTTTTATTTGGAAGTGGGGAGGTGTTGTTATTTTTAATTCAAAGAACCTGCTACAACAGAATACCTCTTAGGAAAGACCTGTATTTTTATTCTGGTTCTCTACTCAGCCAGCTAGATGAGGCACAATTACCCTATCTTAAAATGAGGTGCCTTCTAGACCTCTAGAGGGCTGTGATTACATTATTTGGTTACTGCGAAGAGCCTGGTAGGCATTCTCCTCTGAGAAGGTGGAAGAGCAGCTGAGAAAAAAAAAAATGTAAGACACCATTAAATCTACTTATCTTTGCATGTTGGAAAGAAAAATAATGAATTAAGTAGGGATTCTGTCGATTTCTTCCCTACTCCATTTGTTACACTAATCCCAGCTTTCAAAAAAATGTGTATATATTATGTAAAAGATGACCATATAGGGGTGAGCCATGGAACACTCAAGCTTAGTGCTTCTCCACTGAGCCCACTCACTGAAGAGGGCACACAGTAGGGAGTTTTAACCCATGGGTGTGGAATTTTGAAAATGGGCTCCATATTCAAGAGAGACTTCTGTCTATAATACCTCTATTTGAGCTTGATCTGTACCAGGGTCTCTTGGCCTCGGCACAGCTGGCCTCTGGGACTAGGTGATTCTTGGTTGTAGGGGCTGTGCTGTGCATTGCAGGGCGTTTAGCAGCACCCCTGGCCGCTGCGCACCAGACGCTGGGATCAGACTGCTGCCCCTGCAGGCGCTGCCAGGTGTCCCCTGGGAGGTGAACTCTCCTCCCTCAGTTAAAAATCAGGGATCTGTACAAAATGCTGAGGGAGACTCTGACGTTTGCTTGTGATGGGCCTACCCGTGCCGCTTTTCCTGTCCCCTGCCCTCAGCCATATGTTTATTCATCCATTCACACTGTTCATTAAATGACAGCTACGTGCCAGGCGCTGTATGAGGATGGTAATTACCAGTGAACAAGAAGATAAGCAGTGAACAAGAAGGAGTGGTCCTGACTGTCACAGCATCCACAATTTTGTAGGGGGACAGTGTGAAAAAAATCATAAATAATGCAAGAATACTGGAGTGGGTTGCCATGCCCTTCTGCAAGGATTGAGCCTGCATCTACTACATCTCTTGCATTGGGAGGCAGATTCTTTACCACTAGCCCCACCTGGGAAGCCCTAAATAAAATAATACATAGTGCAAAATAGAAGTTCAAGGAGGCTATACACACAATTACAGCTGGTGCTTCTCCAACTCCTGTTACTATTACAGTGAATGGTTTAGAAAGACATAAACCAGGACTTTCCTGGTGGTCCAGAGGGTAAGAATCTACCTTGCAATGCAGGGGACACAGGTTGGATCCCTGGTCAGTGAACCAAGATCCCACACGCCACAGCTAGAGAGACTGTGCACCGCAGTGAAGGACCCCATGTGCTGCAACCAAGACCCGATGCAGAAAACTAAATAAGTAAATAAATATTCGTTTTTAATAAAGAAAGACATAAACTTGCAAGAGAATGGTAGAGGAGAACAATAAAACTTGTGAAAACAATGAGTTGGTTGCATGAGATGAACTTAGTGAGCTTAGAGAAAGTGGAAACTTAAGACCCACAACAAAACACACCCTTCTGACGTTTAAAAACACTGGATTTCCCTGGTGGCTCAGTGGTAAAGAATCCACCTGTTAGTGCAGGAGACATGGTTTGATCCCTGCTCTGGAAAGATCCCATGTGCCTCAGAGTAGCTGAGCCCACGTGCCACAGCTACTGAAGCCAGAGCACCCTAGTGCCCACGCTCCACAACACAAGACACCATTGCAACGAGAAGCCTGCACCTCACAGTTAGAGAACAGCCCCTTCGCCCTGAAGCTAGAGAAAAAGCCCATGCAGAAACAAAGACCCAACACAGCAAAAAAATAAGTAAAAATGTTTAAAAAGTTTATGAACTTCTTAAAACAAAACAAAGAAAAAACACTGGGCTCAGAGAGCAAAACCCAAACTTCCATAGAGGGAAAGAAAAAGCAAAACAGATCACATGCAATGGTGTGTGAATCTGAACGGCATCAGACTTCTCAATAGCAGCACTCAAAGCTGGAAGACAGCGGAGCAATACCTTCAAAGTTCTGAGGGAAAATTCTTCCAACTGAACACTCTATACCCAACTGAATTATTAAATAAACAATAAATAGAAGTGAGGTGTTCAAGCTATTTGAGGACTCAAATTACTTCTCATATTTTCCAGCTTTATATCACTGCATACCTATCTCAATACTCAGTGGCCTAAAACACCTCTGTCCTGTGTTTCCAAGAATTTGAACAGACCAGAGAGGGAACATTTCCTCTGCTCCTCAGTGTGAGTGATTCAGAGGGAAGGGGGAGCTAGCCAG
Organism: Bison bison bison; assembly: GCF_000754665.1. Lineage (NCBI taxonomy): Eukaryota > Metazoa > Chordata > Mammalia > Artiodactyla > Bovidae > Bison > Bison bison. The sequence continues at coordinate 8,177,428 of NW_011494961.1, read as the reverse complement.
GCATTTCTGTCTCTTTCTACACAGCCTCTCATTACAAATCCTGGTGAAAGTGGATGCTATAGTAGAGAGGATTAAGGAGGAATAGGATGTGAGGAATTAGAAAAAATATGACTTAAAGAAGTCAGGAGATAGAGATAGAACAAGGAACCAAGGTCCCTTAGGAAAAGAGGATCTAATAACTCTCACTTTTCCTCAGAGAGATACAGAACTAGGACAATACATCAAGGTGACTTGATCCAAAAGTTACTGTAGTTGGGAGTGAGATAGGAACAGTGGCTAGTCCTGGCCTGAAACAGAGATAAGAGTGATGGTACTTCTGGGCATGAAGAGGGGCACTGAATAAGTCTTGATCTACCCAACCTGAATTTACTTTGTACCCTTATCAATAGTGTGGGCATGAAGCAAAAAGATCTAGTTGCTAAGAACTGGAACAATAAGGGCTTGGCCAGAGTCTGGCTGAAATTCTCTGTGATGGGACATAATCCAAGAAAAATATCACTCTCCCTTGTGATTTCACAGACATTTAAAATATGGAAATGTGGAAAATATCATTTCCCACAGGGAAATGTCTGTGAATGAGAAAGGCTTGTCTCTACCCTCTTAGTCCAAGTCATAGTCAGGATTTAGTCCTGCCTGTCCTGGTCATGACTTAACTTCCAGAAAGACCTAACCATGGAGATTTAGCAATTCCATACCACCCAGATCTCTGCTACCACCAGCCCAGTGGTAATTAACAAAATCAAACCCATTAGCTTCAACTTGAGATTTCTAAGCAGCCAGGGTAAGAGTTTTAACCCAGAGAGCCCTGGACTCTTGAGCTAGGAAACTTCATTGAACTTGGCAACAGGGAGTAAATCAACCTGTTCTCAAATAGTCTTATCACTGAACCACTTCGGGGAGAAGAAACATATCCCAGCTTTTGCTCTTCGGGGACAATCCCCAAGGCCAACAGCCCTCCACTGCAGTCAGCACACAGAACAACCAGACTGACTCCTCAAGTCACTCACATGAACTCAGGAAAACCTGATGGACAAGGAAGCAGAGGCTAGGGCGGTGAAGGGATATATGTTGGCGTTCCAGACTTTGTTACCACTGATTCACCATTTGAACATAAATAGGGCAAGAAATTATGGCAGTTACACTTGGTTTAACATGGCTTGGTTCATTTTTCTCTATTCCCTTTACATCTCTTTCTCTTCTTTTTCCCTGATCTACATTAAATTCTAAGACAGATCGTATTATCTAAAATGAGACTCTGGGGACTTGCCTGGTGGCTCAGTGTAAAGAATCTACCATTGCAGGAGACACAGTTTCAATCCCTGATCCATGAAGATCCCACATGGCTCAGAGCAACAAAGCTCGTGCACCACAACCATTGAGCCTGTGCTCTAGAGCCCAGAAGCCACAACTACTGAAGCCGAAGCACCCTAAAGCCCACGTTCTGCAACAAGAGGAGCCCCCGAAATGAGAGGTCCACACCACGACTAAAGAGTATTCCCTGCTCTCGGAAACTAGAGAAAAAGCCTGCACAGCAATGAAGACCCAGCACCGTCAACACAAATAAATAAGCAAATAAAACGAGTCCCTGTTCCTACTCCATTTCAAGTGAAATGCATTTTTGCAATAATTATGTCAAGGGATCTATCTGAACGTGATTAGTGGCACATGCTCGGGGCCCACTAGATGTTGGTTTCTAGAATCTAGTTAGATTGGTGAAATGGCTTACCGTATACAGTCCATGAGTGCTAATGGAGTTAGAGTCACGGCTAGTTGATGTCACAGCGGATGTCATATAGCATGCTTTTTTCTTTCTCAAACATCTTCTTTGAGGTATAACTTACAAACCATAAACCTCACCCATTTTAAGTGTACGATTCAATGACATCTTAGCAAATATACAGTTATGTAACCATCACCGCAATCCAGTATTAGAACATTTCTATCACTCTGTAAACAGCCCTCCTACCCGTGTACATTCCCATCCAAGCCCAGACAACTGCTAATTGTGCTCAGTGGTGACCTAAATGGGAAGGAAATCCAGAAAAAGAGGGAATATAAGTACACATATAGCTGATTCATTTTGCTGTACAGCAGAAACACAACGGTGTAAGGCAACTATACTCCAATAAAAATAAATTTAAGCAAAAGATTCAAAGCTCCTAAACAACAAAGGAAGAAAAGGTTTTGCCTGACCTGGAAGGGTAGGCATGCTGAAGGAAAGCAGTTTTTCACTGAGTTAGCGATCGCCAAAGGCTCAGGCCTGGTCTCAAGGCACCAGCTGGTCTTTTGTGGGAAGGAAGAAAAACACTGTGGTGTTATTCAACGGTACCTCCAGACCAGTCCCTGGGGGAGTTGCTCCAAGTTCCTTAAACGGTGGGACCAGTAAACTGAAGGAGTAAGACTACCTCTTGGGGGACTAAAATATCTGTGGCCACTCAACTAAAATATCAGGTTAGACCACCCAAGATTTCCAAAGAGTGGTATTCACTCTGATTGAGAGGATGGCTCCCTCCGGCTGGGAGCAGGCCACAGGCTAGGATGGTGGTGGCAGAGAGCAGAGAGGTGACCCCCAGGCAGACAGCAGCAGTGGGAGGAGATCGCATGGTGAGCAGCCGCAGAGGGGCAGGACACGTCACAAGAGCAGGAAAGCTCTAACCACCAGAGAGGGCTGTGTGGAGAGGGAGGTGCCTAGACGATTTAGAATTCTATAACGCAATTCAGTGGAGGCTTGGGGAAAACCCAGGGCAATTTTTTATCAGTTATTGGTATAATTATTGGTATACTCCGGGCACCTCAAACATGCTTTGTGCTATCCTGCCTCCATGTCCTGCTTTCTGGAATATTCTTTTTTGGGCTATAGTAGTACCAACTTTTCCTATTCTTCAGGTCTAATCTAGAATCTAACTCATCAGTAAGTCAATACCCATTTAAAGATCTCCAGTGGAACCCTTTTTGTACTGTTGGTGGGAATGCAAATAGATATAGCCACTATGGAGAGCAGTATGGAGATTCCTTAAAAAACTAGGAATAAAACCACCATATGACCTAGCCTCCCACTACTAGGCATATACTCTGTGGAAACCAAAGTTGAAAAAGGCACATTAGCCCAATGTTCATTTCAGCTCTGTTTACAATAGGACGTGGAAGCAACGGAGATGTCCATCAACAGATAAATGGATGAAGAAGCTGTGGTACATATATACAATGGACTGTTACTCAGTCATAAAAAGGAACACATTTGAGTCAGTCACAATGAAGTGGATGAACCTAGAGCCTAGTATACAGAATGAAGTAAGTCAGAAAGAGAAAATTATTGTATACTAATACATATATATGGACTTCCCTGGTAGCTCAGATGGTAAAGCGTCTGTCTACAATGCAGGAGACCCGGGTTCGATCCCGGGGTTGGGAAGATCCCCTGGAGAAAGAAATGGCAGCCCACTCCAGTATTCATGGCTGGAAAATCCCATGGACCGAGGAGCCTGGTGGGCTACAGTCCATGGGGTCGCAAAGAGTCGGACACGACTGAGTGACATCACTAACTAATGCATGTGTATATATATATATATATATATATATATATATGAAATCTAGATAGATGGTACTGATGAATCTATTTGCAAAGCAGCAATGGAGATACAGACATTGAGAACAGACTTATGGTCACACCTGGTGGTGGAGGGAGGGGAAGAAGGAAAGGGTAGCGGGTATGGAGAGAGTAACATGGAAACATACACTGCCGTGTGCAAAATTGATCGCCAACAGGAGTTTGCTGTATGACTCAGGGAACTCAAACAGGGCTTGACAGTAACCTAGAGGGGTGGGATGGAGAAGGTGGGAGGGATTTCAAGTGGGAGGGACTTGGCTAAACCTATGGCTGATTCATGTTGATGTTTGGTAGAAACCAATGCAATACTGTAAAGCGATTATCCTTCAATTAAAAATAAATAAATAAAAAAAACAAAGATCCTTAGTGATAGTCTATCATAATCCTCTTTTTCCTTGAGAGTACTGCACTGCACTGGTTCTAAGATATACATCCCCTCCATCCTCCCCCTTCCCCACCCACCTTTTAACACCTCTGAAATTGGGATAAATCATGAATCATGGTCTTTTCTTTCCAAGCAATTTTAGAAAATAATGGTGTATCTTATAACCAAAAGTATCTCTGTTCAATAAAATACAGTATTCTTCACACTCCCTGAGTGTTGATTTACTTATATGTTTATTGCTGCTGCTGGTGCTGCTAAGTCGCTTCAGTCATGTCCAACTCTGTGCGACCCCATAGACGACAGCCCATCACGCTCCTCCGTCCATGGGATTTTCCAGGCAAGAGTCTACCCTATAAAACCGCAAGCTCTTTTGGAGCAAGGATTACATCTGACTTGCTTATCCAGCATGTAGGCCAATTCTTGGCTCATCATATGTGCTTAATAATGATCAGTCAAGTGAATGAATTAACCTTAGAACAGAATTGTATGGCTCTCAGCCAAAAAAAAAACTATTGTACACAATACTATGTATAATTGACATAATAAGCTTTTTAGACAAAATCAGCATATATTCTCACTGTAAAATTCACATGTACCCAACGTCTTATCCGGAAACTTGAGCTGTAAATACTGGTTTTAAGTAGAACCTTCCACACAAGCAGATTCTTGAAAACAAAGTGCACTTAATATTGCACTTAATATCTGTCCAACCAGAACTGTCTAATTTTTTGCATTATACATTTCTTGGAAAATCACCTTTGAAGGGGAGATATTATTAGAAAGTATTTACGAAGCCACTCTCAGTGTAATACCTAGGCGCTTTGACAAGTACTCTATTTTTGCATATGAAAAAAAAACCAACTCATTGTCATACATTATGGCCAGCTTCTCTTGCTTAATACCATAGTTAACGCTAATCCTATGTTTATAACCTCTTAATCTATTTCCATGGAGATAATAGACATGGCCTTATCTATTCATTTGATCCTGACTTAAATAAGCAGAAAAATCAGGGGATTCACTCTATGCTAAAATAATTTAATAAAAAGCAAATATTTCAGGAAACATCATTTAGAAACGTAGGAAACATAAATGGATTTCAATGCATGGTTGATCTATTTGAAAATTTTCCTCTAAATGAAAGTCCTTCTTTAAGACTGATTCAAGGCTCTGGATAAATCTCATTAAAGTCCCCAGTAGTGAGAATTTGAATACAAAATTATGCAAAATGAGAAAAATGGGTCATTTCTGCCACTGCCTCATTCTGAGGTTTTTGAACAAAATAGAATTGAGAACAAAATCATCTCAACTTCACAGTACACCATGTCTCCCTGTGGTGATCAGATGGTGGCTTTGACGCAGTTAAGATTGATGGCTGTAGAGCTGATTCTGATCTTGGACAAATCACACTGCTCTGGACCTCATCATTCCTCCTGAGAATCTGACTTGTGAAGGTTCAGTTCGATTGTCATCTCCTCTGCGGATCTTTCCATACTTCCCTGGTCAAAATCAATGTCACTCTGCTTCCTCCTCTGGACCTCCCAACATTTTGTTTCTTCTTCTCTTGCAGGATGACACAGCCTTGTGATATAGATGGGTGTCCAGGCACACCACATTGCTGCACTTCAATTCATTACACTTTGAAGATACTGCATATTCCACAAAGTGAAGGTTTGTGGCAACCCTGCATCAAGCAAGTCTATTGGCTCCATTTTTCCAACAGTACTTACTTACTGTGGGTTTCTAGGTCACATTTTGGTGATTCTCAAAGTATTTCAAACTTATTAATTATAATTATATTTGTTATGGTGATCTATGGTCAATGATCTTTGATGTTACTATTGTACTTGTTTGTGGTCACCATGAGCCAGGCCCATACAGGACAGTGAACCAATAAATGTTGTGTGTATTCTGACTGCTACACCAACCAGCTGTTCCTCTATCTCTCTCCCTTTTCTCAGGCCTCCCTATTCCCTGAGACACAACAATTTTAAATTAGATCAATTAATATCCCTACAATGGCCTCTAAATGTTCAAATGAAAGGACCCATCTCTCACTTTAAATCAAGAGCTACAAACTTCATGAGGACGAGCAAGCAAAACAGCCTTATTGGTGATACAGAGAAAGATTTAGAGGTCTGAATAGAAGACCAAACATTACATTAAGCCAAAGCCTAACCCAGAGCAAGCCGCTAACTCTATTCAATCCTATAAAGACGGAAAGAGGTGAGAAAACTGCAGAAGAGAAGTCTGAAGCTGGCAGGGGTTGACTCATGAGGTTGAAGGAAAGAACATAAAACTGCAAGGTGAAGCAGCAAGTGACGCTGTAGAAGCTGCAGCAAGTTATCCAGAATATCTAGCTGCAGTCATTAATGAAGGTGGCTGCACGAAACAGATTGTACAACATAGACAAAACAACTTTCTGCTGAAAGAAGATGTCATCTAGGACTTTCTTAGCTAGAGAGGAGAAATCAGTGCCTGGCTTCAAAGCTTCAAAAGTCAGGCTCACCCTCTTGTTAGAGGTTAGTGCAACTGGTGACTTTAAGTTGAAGCCACTGCTCATGTACCATTCCAAAAATCATCGGGCCTTTAAGAATGATGGTAAATCTGCTCTGCCTGTGCTCTATGGATGGAACAATGAGGCCCGGATGACAGTACATCTGTTTATATCATGATTTGCTGACTATTTTAAACCCACTGTAGAGATCCACTATGCAGAAAACAATTTATATTTCTTTCAAAATATTTCAGTGACAAGGTCACCCAAGGGCTCTGATGGAGTTGTAGGTTAATGTTGTTTTCATGTCTGCTAACACAACATCCATTCTGTATCCCATAGATCAAGGAGCAATTTTGAATTTCAAGTCTTATTTAAAAAATACATTTCATAAGGCTATAGCTGCCAAAGACAGTGATTCCTCTGAAGGACATGGGTGAAGTAAATTGAAAACCTTCTAAAAAGGATTCACCAGTCTAAATGCCATTAAGAACATTAGTGATTCATAGGAAAAAGTCAAAATAGCAATATTAACTGTTTGGAAGAAGCTGATTCCAGTCTTCATGGATGACTTGGAGGGGTACAAGATTTCAGTGAAAGAATGAACTACAGATATGGTGGAAATAGGAAGAACTCGATTTATAAGCGGAGCCTGAAGATGTGACTGAACTCCTGCAATCTCATGATAAAACGTGGATGAATGAAGAGTTGCTTCTTATAGATGAACAAAGGAAGTCGTTTCTTAAAGTGGAATCTACTCTTGGTGAAGATGCTGTGAGGATTGTTGAAATCACAACAAAGGATTTAGAATATTACATAAACTTACATAAAGCAGTGACAGGATTTGAGAGGACTGACTCCAATTTTTGAAGAAGTTCTGCTATGGGTAAAATTACATTACATGCTACAGAGAAATCATTCATGGGAGGAAGAATCAATCAATGTGGCAAACTTCATTGTTGTCCTACTTTAAGAAATTGCCACAGCCCAACCTTCAGCCACTATGACCTTGATCAGGCAGCAGCCATCAACATTGAGGCAATCCACCATCAAACATATAAGGACTCACTGAAGGCTCAGATAATGGTTGGCATTTTTTAGCAGTAAAGTATTTTTAAATTAAGACATGTACATTGCTTTCTTAGGCATATGCTATTGCATACTTAATATATTACAGTAGAATGTAAACATAAATTTTATATACATTTGTGTGACTCACTTTCTAGAGATATTCACTTTACTGCAGCGGTCTATAACTGAACCTGCAGTATCTCTGAGGTCTGCCTGTGTATCTGTCTGCTGCAGAAAGCTGAACTCCTGGAGATTCAGGACTAATTTTATCCATCCCGGGTCTTGCTCACGGAGGCTGTTTCATAATTTTGCCGTGTCAAATTGAATGACCTTATACGATCAGCCTTTGATTATTGCTCAGTTTTATGTTCCCTAAGGTACTTTGGTTTTATTTTTATGTACTAATATTCCAGATTAGGAAAAAAAAAAATCCTACTCACCTCAAAGCTTCATGGGACTTTGTGTGTGACCTAGAACAAAGAGTTCACTCAGCTCAGAAAACTACCTCTAGCAGTTCATACCAAGTTCACATCCTGAGGTATGGTTTGCTGCGGTTTCCCTGGGCCCTGGGAGGGACAGAGCTTCCTTCAGGGTCCTGGAGGTGAAAATCGATTCTCTTTGGTTCTGAGCACAGAAGCCAATGCTCTCTATAGACAATGCAGTCATTAGAGTGTCAGGCAGTGAGGTCTGATCCTGCCTCTAATGCTCACTTTCTGGGTAATGATGTGCAGGTCCCTTAAGTCTCTTGATCATCAGCTCATTGGTCTCTAAAACTCTATTAATAAAGTTGCCCTGTGCAATGGACTGGTATGAAAACTAATACAAAGCATTCCAAAGCACTCACAATGTTCAGTGCTAAGCGTAGTGAAAGCAGTGTGGCCAGAGAGCTCGGCCTGTGCCCGATGGACCTGGCTTTGGCCACTCTTTCCCATACTGTTCCCAGATGACTAAGGTCTGGCTGCACATTCTACCGGGGCTCACACAGCAGTGCTCCCAGAGGGAGCTGCAGGGTCCAGCCTGGCGTGTGTGAGAGGTGAGAAAGCCCCTGAGAAAGACAGAACCCATCCACAGGGACGGTGCTCATGCCTTCCTAGAAAATGAGTTCGTGACAGTTCCCAGCTATAAGCACTGCTTTGTGTTCATCAGTGCTTCTGAGCAGCAGCTATTCATGTGATATGGAACACTTAAAATAAAGTTCTTTTTATTTTAGCAAATTTTTGACTTCAGGCTTTCGGTCTTCCACCTACATAATGCCCAAACTGTGGGCCAATGGAAGCATTTCCTTGGAAAACCAAGGCAACCGGTGTTTGTTTGATGTTGCTGAGCCACACCAGTCGATGGCATTTTCACTTCCCAGCCAGTTGCTCTGGCATTGCTTAGATGAAGCCCAAATTAATTTCATTCTTGGTCACTTTTCATAAAATTGAAAATCTGAAAGTTCAGCCCTGCCTGACCACCTCACAAAATGGGCAGTCTTGTTCTTGACCTCATTAACAAAGGGCTGGCCTTCCAACCCACACCAACCTGGGGGAGGAAATAAACCAGACAGCCTGAGTGACGATGGAGGGGGATGAAATGACCCCTCCTCAGGACAATGCCTTTTCCTGTTTCTGGAGGCTCCTCCTATTCCCACACTGGTTTCTGTATCCGTTACTCTACCCGGATCCTCTTTCACATCAAAGTGTCTCTCCTTGGGCTTCACAAGTAGGGGCATAACCTTAGTTTCGACAGGAAGGAATTTTCATCCCAAAGGAAAAGAGAAAACCATGTGTTTGGTTGCTATAAAATTACACTTTCTTAGTTTTTCATATTATAATCATGCACACAAGAAGCATAGGCAGGCCTCTAGCAACTACAGGCCAGACATTCAGTTCCTAGAATCCTATAGTTCAGGTTGAAAGGATTAAAAAAAAAAAAAAATTAAAACTCCAGCCTTTCAGTCTTAATTAGCAATATTAAATGCCTGAGTCAGGGAAAGTTTTAGTGAAGGATATGATTTTTTTCTACTTCAAAAGGACGTTAAAGGGCATAAGCTGGACAGATTTTAAGGAAGAGAGGTTGAAGAATACCATGCATTCCATCTCAGACTTGACTACTGGGACCTTCTTGGGAGTTCTGCATTTAAATCCAGTTGTGAACTGCTACATATTAATGGTGATGGTAGAGCACTACAGCTTCTTGAAGGCTGTCGTTTGTATCATTATCAAAAGCACCTATTTACTGAATTTACTTGGGGCTTCCCACATGGCTCAGTGGTAAAGAACCTGCCTGCCAATGCAGGAGACATAGGAGACACGGGTTCGATTTCCAGGTGGGGAAGAGCCTCTGGAGGAGGGCATGGCAACCCACTTTAGTATTCTTGCCTGGAGAAGCCCATGGACAGAGGAGACTGGCAAGCTACAGTCCATAGGGTCACAAAGAGTTGGACATGACTTAGCAAGCAACTTAGCATGCACGCTGAACTTATTTACAAAACAGAAACAACCTCAGAGACTTTGAGAATGAACTTATGATTGCCTAGGGGAGAAATGGGGGAAAGGGATAGTTAGGGAGTTTGGGATCAACATGTACACACTGCTGTATGTAAAATGGGTAACCAACAGGGACCTACTGTATGGCACACGGAACTCCACTCAATGTTATGTGGCAGCCTGGATGCGAGGGGAGTTTAGGGGAGAATGGATACATAAATACGTATGACTGAGTCCCTTGACTGTCCAACTGAAACTATCACAACAATGCTGATCAGCTATACTTCAATTTAAAATAAAAAGTTTATAAAAACAAAAAACCCAGGCTTGATTAAAAATGAAAAATCAAAAAGCACTTATGTAGGAACTAGCATACCTTCTGCATGGCAGATATCTGAATAAGTATATCCCTGCCTTTCTAGTACCTTCTGCATGGTATATCCCTGCCTTTCTGGAGCCTCTGGTACAAAATGATGCAGATATCCTTGGGGACCCAGGGTAAAATATCAAAACCTTGGGCAGGAGAGAGCAAGTTCTATAATATATTTTTTTAATGTATTATTAATGCTCAGGGGGCAGGGTGGTTAGGAAACGTGATGCTCAACAAAGTTTTACCTGGTGGGATATGCAGAAAACAGTTCCTTGACTGTGGGGTAGGACCCTTTTAAACAGTATCCACATTTGGGGGATGGGAGGTACTGATGAAAAGACACCATAGGTTTCAAAAATATTCACTCACCAGCTCATTCAGAACTTATCAACTACTTCCTGCACGCCCAGATATGTAGCTGGCCCTGTGAAAGGTATAAAACAAGTAGACTCATCCTTGCCAAGAAGGACTTGACCACACTCAGGAGTCTATGATGGCACAATGTTAAGGCAATGTGGAAGGAAGGGCATTATCCCAATGCAGATATATACAACTGGTAGTTTGAGGCAGAGTTAGAATGACTTGCAATCATTTGGAGATAGACCAGGACCTAGGCTTAGAGATGTGTGTGCAGGCTAAGTCCCTTCAGTGGTGTACGACTCTTTGTGACCCCGTAGACTGTAGCCCACCGGGCTCCTCTGTCCATGGGATTCTCCAGGCAAGGATACTGGAGTGTGTTGCCATGCCCTCCTCCAGGGAATCTTCCCAACCCAGGGATCGAACCCGTGTCTCATGTCTCCTGCCTTTGCAGGTGGGTTCTTTATCACTAGCATCAATTGGGAAGCCCAGGCTGAGAGACAGAGAAGCACAATTCCTAAAGGACTTTAAATAACCTCAAGGCAAGCTTCCTTACTGTTCTTTTCTCTTTCATACTCAAATGGAGAGGGAAAAATCAAGCCCTGTGGCTTATGAATTTCTTCTAACAATTATGAAAATGTTTTCTTTTACCAAAGGTGTGTATACTTTAGGCATTACTGTTAGGCTAGGAAAAAGGAACATTGAAAATGAATCAGCTCTTCCATGAGGACTATGCATTAATCATACTATCATCAGAAGAAAAAAGAGAGAGCGAGAAAAGAGAAGAAAAAGAGTACAAAGCAAAACAGAGGAGATTTCATTCATCAAAGCCATGGTTGTCTCTGAGAAACCCATGAATAACACTGACCCCTACACCAACAAGGAAAGGAGGGAAGATGAAAAACTTTGGCAGAGCATCTGCCAGGCCCCATGTGCTTTAATATCATTATCTTATTATACCACAATCACTTGCCAAGGGGTGTTAACAGCTCTCGTTTCATAGAAGAGGAAACTAACGCTCAGTGAGTTTAAGTGACTCAACTAAAGTTACACGGTAAGTAGCAGGGCCCTGGATTGGAGGGCTGCGAATGCCAGAGCTCATGAATTACCCCCCAATCCCAGGCTCCCTCCACTCTATGCTCCAAGCTTAGGATAGAAGTACATACTTGTAAGCCCCCAGCTGCGTGTGTGTTTGCTAAGTCACTTCAGTCACCATAGCCTGCCAGGCTCCTCTGTTCATGGGATTCCCCAGGCAAGAATGCTGGAGTGGGTGCCATTTCCTTCTCCGGGGGATCTTCCTGACCCAGGGACTGAACCCATGTCTCCTGTGTCTCCTGCATTGACAGACAGGCTCTTTACCATTAGCACCACTTGGGAAGCCCAAGCCCCCAGCTTGACTGCAGGACAAATACTCCTTTAACAATGGCTGCCTGTTCAGCCCCTCCAAGGATACATACATCAGAGTATTTTTCAAATACAGTTTCCCCATTTCCTTCACTCATCCAGTTTCTTTATTTCTATAATATTCTTATGAAAGCAGCCATGGTTTATATTTGAAGTGCACTGTATATTGCTAGCTGAAACACTTAAGAGGGACAATATTCTGTAAATCCTAATACAGTTATGAATTAGACTTGAGATACTTATGCAATATTTTGCAAAGTAAAATAATATTTAAAGAGATATGCTTTTATTTTTAACATTCTGATGCAAACCTATACTATATTCTATTTATACAGTGGTTTCCTTAAATGTTTTCTATTTTTTCCCCCATCCTGTCATTCTTATTCCCTCGGTAATCTCTATATATCTAAGGAAGAGGAAGCAAGAAGTTGTACCACCTGCGTACACTAATTTTAGTGTTAGTCCTGACGACTTTGTTACAATTCTGGTTATCTCTCAAGCAGTTACCCCTACCCCTTCCTTAGAACTGGCAACAATTTAAATTCAAATATCTTCACAACAGGCAATTTTATTTTATGTGGCACACCAGAGATGGGAGTTGGTTTGGGTGTATTTGGTTTGGGGCTTTTTTTTTTTTTTTTAATTCCTTTCCATTT
>NW_011494961.1:8150110-8164510 GCF_000754665.1 Bison bison bison | reverse complement strand
CAGTTGGCCTATATCATTGGAAAACTTTCCTGAGTTGCTCTAGCCATATGCCACAAGCCAGAACCCAGCAGATACCAGCTCCAAGAAAAAGCAGGGCGTTCTATCTCTGCGACTGATTCCATTTTTGGATTCTCTTTCGACTCTGCCAATCAGTTCCAGATGTGATGTGCTGGCTTTTCAGATGTGAGTTACCTGTCTGTTGGGAGCCAAGGAGACCACTGGGTGTGGGCCACCCACCGCTGACAGATGGCAGTGACTTAGGTCGCTGAGGATGTTGGCTGGATCCAACTCAACTCAGAAGAGAAAGAAACCATAATACTTCTTAACAATTTCCTTTGCTCCACCCAGACGTTCTACTAAAGAAAAGAAGATTTAAGTCAAGGCTCTGCACCGTATGTGCCACATTAACATCTGGACAAGGGCTTGAGAGACTCTCCCTGGAAACTAAGAAAAGGGAAAAAATCCTCTGGGTTACAGTTGCTCCCAACTCTGCAAGGCAGAGTCCTTGAGAGGGGGTAGAGTGGACTGGGGGTAGAACTCCTGACTTGTGCGGACAGCCAGCAGCGGTTTGGCTGGTTGGTTATACAAATTAAAACTAATTTGCATTGCATCTAAAAAAAAAAAAGGTAAATACAAGGTACCTATTATATACACAAAGTATCACTGAAGGTCTGTAAATATATAATAAAATGTTAATATACATGACATTTTTCATGAAAAAAAAGCTCGGAAAAAGTGTCTGTATTCTGAATTTAGGTTTCTTTGAAGAAAAAAAATAAATCGAGGTATTCAAAAGTATCAGACCATGACCAATCAGACTATGTGAAGACTGATTCAGACCAGCCAAAGTGCAAAAGCACACTTAAAATTGGATTTTCTTTAAGGTTTTGTCTTTTAATTTAAAAAAGTATATGTACAGACTGAAAGGTGGGATGGGGAGGGAGATGGGGGGAGGGACATGGGTGTACCTATGGCAGGTTCTTGTTGATGTATGACAGAAAACAAGAAAATTCTGTAAAGCAATTATCCTTAAATTTAAAAAATTTAAAAAAAAAAGGAAATATACACCTTTATATCTTTTAGTGCCTTTTTTCCCACTGAATTACCTGGTTTTTTTTGTTTAGAAAATACTTTAATAGTAATATAGTGAAATTAATTAATTCCACAGGTTTTGGAGTCTTAAAGACCCAGATTCAAATGCAATTGAAATTTGGCCAGTGATTCACCATCTTGAAGCCCCAGTTTCCTTACTTGTGGAACAGAATGCCCGTCTTCCAGAGCTGTGAGAACTCAGTGAGGTCACATATAACTAGCACAGAACACAGTTCCCATTAGACAGGAAGCACTCGGCAATGTCAGATACGAATACAATCATAGCTATCCCCCTCTATTCCAGCTGCTTCCACTCCGGCCAGTGTTTACATACTATCTTCTAACTCCTGACCTGTGGGTTTTTTGAGCAGCAAGCTGCCCGGGCTCCACTCCTGTCTCCTCTATTCACTGGGCCTTTGACTCAGGGCAAGGTTATTTCTCTCTTGGTACTATTTCCCTATTTTAAAGGTCTTTAAAATAGGGATGTGATGTGAAAGTCGCTCAGTCGTGTCCGACTCTTTACGACCCCATGGTCTATACAGTCCACGGAATTTTCCAGGCCAGAATACTGGAGAAGGTAGCCATTCCCTTCTCCAGGGGATCTTCCCAACTCAGGGATCTAACCGAGGTGTCCCACATTGCAGGCAGATTCTTTACCAGCTGAGCCACCAGGGAAGCCCTAAAATAAGGATGCTGCTGCTAAGTTGCTAAGTTGCTTTAGTCGTGTCCGACTCTGTGAGACCCCAGAGACAGCAGCCCACCAGGCTCCCCTGTCCCTGGGATTCTCCAGGCAAGAACACTGGAGTGGGTTGCCATTTCCTTCTCCAATGCATGAAAGTGAAAAGTGAAAGTGAAGTCATTCAGTCGTGTCCAACTCTTAGCGACCCCATGGACTGCAGCCTACCAGGCTCCTCCATCCATGGGATTTTCCAGGCAAGAGTACTGGAGTGGGGTGCCATTGCCTTCTCCAAAATAGGGATAATAGTATCTAATTCCTGAGGTTATTGTGAAATAACTCAACTCTTTCCTAACTGGCAACCCAGCTCTATCCCAGTCTTGTTATACCTGCCTATTCCATCTGGTCTCCCACTGTTCTCCTACGCACACCCAATCTCCAGGAGACTGCCGGGAGCTGGGCCTCATCCCCAGCAGCCTCTGTCCCTTTAGACGGTGTACTGGTTCCTCTTGCCATTGACTAGGGTGGGGACGTACCAATTAGATGTGAGAGCAAGCCTTTGGGGAAGAGGGAAGTATGTAAGAAAGATTTTCTTCAGTGATAAATGAAGGAAAGTTACAGGGCTCAAAATAGCCTGGAGTTAAAACTCCTCTCCAGGTCCTCCCCACCATTCTATGCAAAACAAAGAACTCTCTCACCCGAAGGAAAAAAATGGACATTAAGGTTGATGACGCCCAGCTCCCAGCTGGTCCAGCCTCTGGCCGATCTTCAGAATTCCTTGCCCCAGCCGTCTAAGAGATAACTACTCCAAACAACCTTGGAGAAGAACAGGGCCCCTTAAGACAGTAGCTTTCCACATACATGCCTATATATACTTACTCTTTTCTTGGGTTAGTGCAGCAGCTCACTAATCTGACTGCTGCCCCTTCTCACCTCATTAAAGGTGATCTGTTCCTGTAAGATGCTGGTCTCCTTTTTCCAAACCTCGCCTTCTCTAACTCCCTTACCCTACAATAAAGACAGATAGGATGAAACAGTCTCTCTGCTCCCACAGGATAGTGTGGTATCTGCATGTGAGGCCTGGAGTTGCTGCAGCCATCTTACATTTATGAGGGGAACTAAGCCAAAGCTCTGAGGGTGACTGAGATGCACTGATACACTGAATTAGTCAACCTGTACCATGCTAGTGTGGAGAAGGAAACAGCAACCCACTCCAGTATTCTCGCCTGGGAAATTCCATGGACAGAGGAGCCTGGCAGGCTACAGTCCATGGAATTACAAGAGTCGACCTAACAAGTAATAACAGCACCATGCTGGCTATAGAATTCTTGTTGTATAAGAGATTATACACATATTTAATTAAAGTATTTAATTAAATACATATTTGATTTTCTGCTACTTGGAGCCTAATAGAGACACAAGAAATCCATCCTGCAAAAAAAGCCAAGATATAATACTTAATCCCCAGAAGTGCACATACACAAACACACTGCTCATTGAATTTTCAGAAACTACATCCAGGTAACCAGCACAGGAATAAAAACTCAACTTCATTCATATTTTAATAAAGAAATGAAATTAAAACTTTTTAACCTAACAAATTAACAAAGATGAAAGACTGATATTCTTTCTCTTGATCTGGATGCAAGAATGTGTATTCTCATTTTAGTTTTGGTGAGTGTATAACTGGGCAATATGTATCACGATTTTAAACATGTTTACCTTTGGACCCAGCAATTCAACTTCCAGGAATCTATCCTAAGGAAATAATCAAACAGATGTGCAAAGAGACCTATGAATCTTCATTTGCCAGTGTTTCACTGAAAATATTTGTAAGTAATCCGGGTAGCCATCAGTAGAGAATTGGTGGAATAAATTTTTGTCTATCTTTAAAAAGATGAGATCTTTATGAATGGGCATGGGAAGCTCCCCATGATGCACTATTTGATAAAGTCAGCATGTTGTTCAGATACAAAGTACAGTATGAGCCCATTTATAGTATGTAAGGAAAACAGTAGTCATCTCTGGAGGAGGAGAGCATGGCAGCATCACTTTGTACACCATTGTACTGTTTCACTTTGTGAATCAATAGGCACGTGTTACCATTTTCATCAGAAGTCACACTGGACTTGCTGAGAACAGATACTCTGCAGGGCACTGGAAAGAGCACCCCAGGACCAGGGATCGAACCCACGTCCCCTGCATTGGCAGGTGGATTCTTACCCACTGTACTCTACTTATTTTTTAATCAAAAATATTTTTTTTGCTGTTGAGTTATATGAGTACTTTATCCCTTCTAACGGAGAAGGCAATGGCACCCTACTCCAGTACTCTTGCCTGGAAAATCCCATGGACGGAGGAGCCTGGTAGGCTGCAGTCCATGGGGTCGCTAAGAGTCGGACACGACTGAGCGACTTCACTTTCACTTTCTACTTTCCTGCATTGGAGAAGGAAATGGCAACCCACTCCAGTGTTCTTGCCTGGAGAATCCCAGGGACGGGGGAGCCTTGGTGGGCTGCCGTCTATGGGGTCGAACAGAGTCGGACACGACTGAAGCGACTTAGCAGCAGCAGCATCCCTTCTAAAGTTAGATTTTTTAAAAATCCTATTAGCATAGAAATGTTCTTAGGAAATGGGGTTATTTATTTTTCACATTGTGAGAAAAATCAACTGGTATGAGCCAAAATTGGAAAAGTTCAAAACCTTCGGCTTACTAGAGCCTGATTCTAAGTGCCCACTGACCAAAGCAGTCTAAACAATTTACTCTTGTCACACCTAGAACAGTTATCTGCCCAACGGTGTCTCATGTTAAGAGGTAAGTTTTTACCCAAAGCATTGCAGGCATAGATGAAGTCAAATAGAGATGGGTTTCAATCACTTGCAGTGCTAAAATATTTATAATCCTTTCTATAGCCAACAGCAGCAGGCTAATTATTTACCAAGCAAGTGGAAGTGATGTCCTCAGGGATATGGCAAAATGGATACAACAATTGGGAGAAAGGCGGGTAGGTAGTTGTAGTTCAGGGAATCTCAAAAGCATCTTGGAGTGGCTCTGTTAGCCTCACATAAGAACTGGACCAATTGTACTACAAATGACATATTTGCTACTGAAAAGATCAAATGGTGCTGAGAGGGCTTCTACAGCCAGTCCTTATGTTGATTTTCTGAGCATCTCTAATGAGCCGCAGCGAGAGGAATCTATGCTCTCTGGGGTTAGAAGGTCCCCAGATGGAAAGGCTCTCTAGATTCTAGGACAGAGATCTAATGGAGGTAGGAGATTATTGGGGCTCCACAAAAGGCTTTCAATTTCCCCGCCAAAAAAAGCTTTTTATTGGTAATGATGGTGAATTTCATGGATTCTACTAATTAGAAGACCAATTAAGGCTTACTTTAAAATTTTTCAGACAACACAGTAACATCTAGACTTGAAAATGATGCTCCCTCTAATCTCACCCCTCCAAAATTAACCACAGTAGCAACATGCTTATATTCTTCCAGAACCTTTTCTATGTATGCATATATGCACATATTGCTATTGGTTATGTATCGTGATATTACATTACAATATTATTGGTCATGCCCAGATCTTCTTGAAATGTTCATTTCATAACACAGAGGCTTTGACATGTGATGGGAAGACCAACAGCCTGGACTGAGTTTGCCCAGTATTGGAAGTTTTGATTTCCACCTCACATCAGCAATGATAATACTTTCTAAACTCTGCCAGCTGTGCTTTCTAAGTTTGTAAAACCTAACCTGTGAAACCTAGAAGTTACCCTTAACCACTTTTCAAGCCTGAAACCTAGAAGTTATCCTTAACAATATCCTCTCCCTCACCACCGTGCTCCATCCACAACTATGTCCAGCCAGTTTGATCTTCCCTGCTCACATCTCTCCATTTTCAACATCGGTACCTTGGTCCATGATGGGCTTCCCAGGTGATGTTAGTGGTAAAGACCTGTCTGCCAATACAGGAGACATAAGAGACGTGGGTTCGATCCCTGGGTCAGAAAGATCCCCTGGAGGAGGGCAAGCAACCAGTATTCTTGCCTGGAGGATCCCACGGACAGAGGAGCCTGATGGGCTACAGTCCATGGGGTTGCAAAAGAGTCGGACACAACTTATTCATAGTAACAACAACAACCTTGGTTCAAGTCATCAAAATCTCCCATCTGAACTGCTGCAATAGCTTCCTTGTTATCTTGCCCTCTTCTAATCCGTTTTCCACAAAACAGCTTGGGTAATCTTTTTAAATACATAAGCCTAATCCTAACATCCACTTATCAAGGGCTTTGCATTGCACATACAACAAAATCCTTGCACAGTGTTGCCACCAAGTCTTAGTATCAATGATCTCTGCCTCCCTGTCCAGCCTCAGCTACTCTCCTCTTATCTCCGGGGCTCCACACTCTGACTTTCAATTCCTGGAGTGTCTGTGTTCCTTCCTGGCTCAGATACGTGGACCCAGTTGTTCTCTCTGCCTGGAATCTTCTGCCTCAACCCTCCCTACTTCACCTAATTAACTCTTACTCAGTCTTCAGATCCCCACTAGAACACTGCTTTGTCAAGATAAGTTTTTACTGTAAGTCTGTGGGTTGTTGGGTTACAGTCGCTGTTGCTCACTGGACTATAGGTTGCATGCAGGCAGGTCTGTTTTAGTGCCTGGTTTCTGCAGAAACTAACAAAGTGCCTGCTGTGTGGCAGGAACTGAAATACTTGGCGAATCAATTTACTTCCCTATGAAGGATCTTAATTTGCTAATAATTAAAGGACTAGTTGCAAGCAAAGCTACTGGACAGGGTCCAGCTGGGGAAACGTTGACCATGTCCTCTGGTGAAAGAGCCAGAAAGTAGGTGTTATCTCTCCACTAAGGACACTAGCCAGATAACAAAGACGTGCGTCAGGGTGGGCTGGTCAGCTTGGCCATGGCTGGATCGGAAACATGAGATTACACATATCAAAAGCACTGCTGATTCCTCCTTTTTAAAGATGAAAAGATGATTTTTCAAAGGTTTTTTAAATTAACTAATTAATTTTTAATAACTAATTGACTTGGAGAAATAAACCAGATTCATCAATAATTACTTTTCCATCCTTTGGCGCCCTCTATTGACGATAAACTCAACTGCAGTGAAATTATACCAAGTTGTTTCCTAGGCGGCGGGAGAACTGTGAGGAGTGTATCTGCAGGTCTTTCTACCAATTCAGGACTTCCCTGGTGGCTCAGTGGTAAAGAATCCACCTACAGTGCAGGAGACACGGTTTCGATCCCTGGGTTGGGAAGACTCCTGGAAAAGGAAATGGCAACCTACTCCAGAATTCTTGTCTGGGAAATCCCAGGAACAGAGAAGCCTGGCTACACCGCCATGGGGTCGCAAAAGAGTTGGACACGATTTAGCGACTAAACAACTACAAATTCTGGGTGAATTTACAGTCTTTGGGAAAATCAGACTACTCTTTCATCAAAAGTGGTGTCATGAACCTGAACTTTTTGGACACATCTTTGGGCATCTTCGGGCAACTCTGAGCAAAACTGTGATAGAATTTCCAAGTCTCAAATAGCAGTAAAAAAAGAATCATTTTTACCTATGGAGAAAATATGCTCTACACAGAGCTGGTGGATTATCCTTTTGTTTTCTCTGCGTGGGCAAAAATCAGACTTATATTGGAAACAATGACAAATATTAAATATGACATTTATTTTACTTCTCTCAGATCTCAGCTCAAACATTATACCTGCTGCTGCTGCTAAGTCACTTCAGTCGTGTCCGACTCTGTGCGACCCCATAGACGGCAGCCCACCAGTCTCCCCTGTCCCTGGGATTCTCCAGGCAAGAACACTGGAGTGGGTTGCCATTTCCTTCTCCAATGCATGAAAGGGAAAAGTGAAAAGTTTTCAGTGGTCAGCCAAGAGAGCTCTCCTATTTTTTCCTATGAAGTGGTTAGTGAAAATAAATAGCAGAATGATGATGAATCTGTATGTTAGGATCTACAGTTCGGTTTTGAATATCTGAAGTACTGCTGAAGCAGTTTCAGAAAGCTGGGTCCAGAACAACCCCTAGAAAGAGCATGCGTCAGCCACACCGGGCATCATCTTGAGTCTGCCGTTTCCTTGTGGCTTGACTTGCAGATTCTTTAACTCCTCTCACTCTCAGTCTCTTCATCTACCTACTGGAGTTAAGAGTAACATGGAAATAGTTGTCGTAAGGATTAAATAAAATAATGTATGTTGAAGGTGAAAGTGAAGTCGCTCAGTCGTGTCCGACTCTTTGCAACCCCGTGGACTGTAGCCTCCACATCTGTGGGGTTCTCCAGGCAAGAATACTGGAGTGGGTTGCCATTTCCTTCTCCAGGAGATCTTCCCGACCCAGGGATCGAACCCAGGTCTCCCGCATTGCAGGCAGACACTAGCAAAAGCTATTCAATAGAAATATAATGCAAGCTACATATACCATTTAAAATTTTCCAGTAGCCATGCTAAAGACAATAAAAAGAAATGAATGAGGGTCATTTTAATTTTATATTTTATTTAACCCAATATAACCCAGTTGAAATATTGCCATTTCAACATGTAATCAACATACAAAATTGTAAACAATTTTCACTCTGTTTTTCACTATGAGGTCTTCAAAATCCAGTGTTTATCATATACCAACAGCATGTCTCAATTCCAAACACTAAATTTTCAATGATGGTTGTGAAATGTGGTTCTACCAAAGCAATAAAGTTGTCTTTAATGGAATATTTTACACAGTTTGTGTTTAAATTAAAGTTTAAAAAAGTTAAGTGAAGTCTGAAATTCAGTGCCTCCACCTCTCTTGCCACATTTCCAGCTCTCACTGTCCAGGTGACTCTAACAGCTAAGGTGATGGATGACTATATGTCAACTCGACCAGCCAGTGGATTACCCAGATTAAATACTATCATTTCTGGGTGTGTCTATGGGAGTGATTCTGGATGAGATTAGCATTTGAATCAGCTCACACCCTAAAGCAGATTGCTCTCTCCAGTGTGGGTGGACATCCTCCCATCTGTTGAGGGCCTGGATAGAACAAAAAGCCAGAAGAAGAAGAAATCCACCTCTGTCCTCCTGCCTTCCTGCTGAGCTGGGATAGCTAATATCTTTCCTTGCCTTGGGAATGGGATTTATACCTTTGTTTCCCCCATTTCTCAGGCCTTTGTACTCGGACTGAATGACACCACCAGCTTTCCTGGGTCTCCAGCTTGCAGATGGCAGATAGTAGCACTTCTTAATCTCCATCATGGTGTGAGCCAATGCCTCATAATTTCATAATTAATAAATGAATGACAGTATAGGTTCTGTTTGTCTGGAGAACCTTGGCTAACACACTACAATACTGGACCACACACATCTAGCACATTCTTATCGCAAGTTCTGGTGAATGCGAACTCATCTCTATTCTGGCTCTGCCACCAACTAAGTGAACTTTGTCAGATCACTGACCTCTCTGGACCTCACTTGCCTCATCTGTAAAATAAGTGTGTTGAACTACATGATCTTTGAGGCCCTGTCTAACCTATGATTTTATATTTCTAAATCCTCCCCCAACATCCCTTGGGCTCACCCAGTTTCCAGAAAGGAAAGAAGAAACTTTCTGGTTCTACATTACTCAATTCTGGCACTTCCCTGGTGGCTCAGTGGTAATGAATCTGCCTTACCAATGTAGGAGATGCGGGATCTATCCCTGGCTCGGAAGATTCCCCTGCAGAAGGAGATGGGTAACGCACTCCAGTATTCTTGGCTGGGAAATCCCATGGACAGAGGAACCTGGTGGGCTACAGTCCATGGGGTTGCAAAAGAGTCGGACGTGACTTAGCGACTAAATAACAACAGAAAATTCAATTCTGTTCTACAATCTTTTATGGAGCGTCAACTATGTGCAAAGACCTAAAGACACTGACATATGGTACTAGCCCTGCCCTCTAGAAACTCACACTTGAATAGTGTAATCCACTATAACACACCTGCTGCTAAGTCGCTTCAGTCATGTCCGACTCTGTGCGACCCCATAGACGGCAGCCCACCAGGCTCCCCTGTCCCTGGGATTCTCCAGGCAAGAACACTGGAGTGGGTTGCCATTTCCTTCTCCAATGCATGAAAGGGAAAAGTGAAAGTGAAGTCGTTCAGTTGTGTCCGACTCTTTGCGACCCCATGGACTGCAGCCCACCAGGCTCCTCCGTCCTTGGGATTTTCCAGGCAAGAGTACTGGAGTGGGGTGCCATTGCCTTCTCCAATAACACACCTAGAACAAGCTATATTCAAGCTACAAACAGTTGCTGTGGTAACACATCGGACAGTGCAATAATCCCACAGAGCTCAGAAATTGATTGGTTTTTTTTAATTTATTTTTTAATTGAAGGATAATTGCTTTACAGAATTGTGTTGTTTTCTGTCAAACTTCAACATAATGATTGTTTTAACTTAAAAAACTAAGTGAAAAATCTGTCAAGCCGTGTGTTGGCATCATCCAAACAAAATAATTAATGCATTGGATTTTCTTCTCTTTTTTGAACCTATGTTCTAGATATGACTTGGCTGTAACCTAAATATCTGAGGAGAATACAAATGGAGTTTTCATGGCATTTGTATGTGTATGTAGTATCCTGAAATAAGCTTGATAACATCTATCTAGTTGAGGGGACATGTCCTGATCTGCTCACTATGGACGCTCCTGTGAACAGCAAGTCTCTTGCCAAGCAGACACCAACTTTGCCAAGGAGACACCGACTCGCAAGTTTACACTGACCTGCAAGTTGAAAGTCTGCATAGAGCAATTTCAGGTTAAGGCAAAACATTCAGAGCCCCCCAGTACTGGCTTAGCTGGCAGTATCTCTTTCAGCTCACCTGGTCTAAATTC
Organism: Bison bison bison; assembly: GCF_000754665.1. Lineage (NCBI taxonomy): Eukaryota > Metazoa > Chordata > Mammalia > Artiodactyla > Bovidae > Bison > Bison bison. The sequence goes on along the minus strand of NW_011494961.1, from coordinate 8,153,863 downwards.
TGCCCATGGGCCATAACATCATAATCCATTTTGACCTCAGCTACTGAAACCTATCTTTGCTACTTTGACTTTTTGCAAACTGGGACCCTCGAGGGTTCCATTTGCTAGTAGTGGCTACAGCCTTGTCCCTCCAAATTCCTGCACTGAAGGACAAAGACATGGCTATAAATTGCCCTGAACCCTGATGGACAAAGTTATTTAGTGTTCCTTGGGAATCTAAGGCATTTATTTCTGCCCCACATAGAAGCCATTCTCTGCAATGAAATGGGAAGACCTCAAAAGAAAGCATTTGATGATCTAGCTGGTAGAAACATAGAAATGATTAAAACAGAGGCAATGAATCCCTGCGTGGCTACTACCTTAATGATTAAAACATGCAGCTCATTAATTTAATCTGACAGTGAGCCCTTTTGTGGGTAGACAACTCATATGTAGCGTCTTGCTCCAGCTGGAGAGACTTGTCCCATGCCAAGACTGACTCCCCATTTCTTTTATTACTGAGAAGCCATTGGTACAATCCAAAATGATTAAAGCTGCAGAGATTGAATTGCAGACAAAGAACTTCAGATTGGATCGGGGATGGGAAAATAAAACTCCAACCAAGCATAGGACTCAAGGGACTTACGATCAAAACATTCGAGATTGTTTGTTTTTGTTTTTGTTTTACAAGCTGGAAAATTCAACTTTCTAGTTTATAAAATGTGAGAAAAAATAACTGGCATAATCTATTAATACACTAATATTTTTTCTGTGAAAGGAGTTTCTCCAGGGTGCCTAAAAAAGGACCCTCAAAATCATAAAAGTATTATACACAAAATGTCAGAAATATAAGAACACTCATGAAACAAAGATTTCTGGGTCCAGTTCTCCTTGTCCATGGATGCTTACTGTATGAGCCTAAAGAAATTTCTGAACTTGATTCTTGGGATAGTGATTAGTGGAATAACACCTGAAAGGCACGCGTGTGTGCGTGCTAAGTTGCTTCAGTAGTGTCTGACTCTGCGATCCCTATGGACTGTAGCCTGCCAGGCTCCTCTGTCCATGGGATTCTCCAGGCAAGAATACTGGCGTGGGTGGCCATAAACTTCTCCAGGGATCTTCCCAACCCAGGAATAGAACCCATGTCTCTTATGTCTCCTGCATTGGCAGGCGGGTTCTTTACCACTAGCACCATCTGGGAAGCCCAGCACCTAAAACATTTAACTGTAAAGCAAAACAGACCAGAAAAATTAACGTCCCACAAAAATTACCGAAAAATAAATGAAAAAAAATCTTCAAGTCACCTCCATATAACTAACCCACAAGGAATAAAATTTTCTTATTATAACTATTCCTTTGCACAAAATAAAAACATAATTCAAACCTCTGCTATCATTCAAAAAAAAAAAAAAAAGGCAAAGAAAGTCTTTTTCTATTTTTAAACCTGCATCAGATTTTAAAAATCAATCATATCAACTTCTCCGTCAGCAGACCTGAATCTTGTTCTTTTTCTTCTGAAGTTATGACTAACATGTTAAAGCAAAGTGTATCCTTAGGTGATGTTAGGTTAGCCTACAAAGGACGTTCCTGTCCCCTCTGTTACATAGCTTCTTTCACACTCCACCCATTTCCTTGGGACCCTCTTGATCTAGCTCATGAAACAGATCAGTTGAGTGAGGGGCACAAGTCTCAGGATATTTTTTGGTGCTTCTTAAAAACAAAACTGCTTCATGTTGAGATAGATCCTATTTTAACCAAATGGGAGATTCCATTTTGACATTCTGCTGTTGGACAGCCAGTTCTTTCAATGGAAAGACAATCACGACAAGTGCTATGTGAATTCTCTCATTTGACTATAGACAGGCTTTCCTTAAGTCAAAATAAGTGTATCTTCAGCAATACAAATACTCAAAGAAAAATTCATAAATGGTCTGTGTTGGAAGCAACCCACTCTGGCTGTGTGTTGACACGAGAGCTGCATTGCCTATGAAGACAAAGAGAGTGACTGAACAGTGATGCCACAAAGGTCCATCTAGTCAAAGCTATGGTTTTTCCAGTAGTCATGTACGAATGTGAGAGCTGGACCATGAGGAACTGATGGTCTTCAGCTGAGGGCTGAAGAACTGATGCTTTCCAAGTGTGGTGTTAGAGAAGACTCTTGAGAATCCCTTGAACTGCAAGATCAAGCCAGTCGATTCTCAAGGAAATCAACCCTGAATATTCATTGGAAGGACTGATGCTGTAGCTGAAGCTCCAATACTTTGGCCACCTAATGAGAAGAGCTGACTCACTGGAAAAGACTCTGATGCTGGGAAAAATTGAAGGTAGGAGGAGAAGGGAATGACAGAGGATGAGACGGTTGGATGGCATCACAAACTCAATGGACATAAATTTGAGCGCACTCCAAGAGATGGTGAAGGACAGGGAAGCCTGGCATGCTGTAGTCCATGGGGTTGCAGTCAGACTGAGTGACTGAACAGTAACAAAATACATGGGGTCTATTTCTGGTTGATAGTTCCTCTGGCTTGGCAGAATTGGCAGTAAGATATTGATGCCCAAGAGTAATGTTTAAGGCAAAATCTTGATTTTTTAAAAAAATTTATCTGAATTTATTTATTTATTGGCTATGCTGGGTCTTGGTTGCTACTCTCGGCCGTTTGCTGGTTACTCTGAGCTGGGGCTACTCTCTGGTTGCAGTGTGCAGGCGTCTCCTTGTGGAGGCTTCTCTTGTGGAGCACAGGCTTGAGGGTGTGTGGGCTCAGCTGCTGCAGCTCCCAGGCTCTGGAGCATGTGTTCCGTGGCTGTGGTGCATGGCTTAGTTGCTCCAGGACATGTGGAATCTTCCTGGACCACGGATCGAACCCACGTCCACTGCATTAGCAGGCAGATTCTTATCTACCACGCCATGAGGAAAGTCCAAAGTCTTGATATTTTAGATGAATTCTTTCATTTAAATTCCTCTTTGTGACCTGCCATTCAACAGGTTTTACAATGCATTATATCATGCTCCAGCGTTAGGACTTCTAGTTTGGGGCTAGCAGAAATAGTTCAACTAATGAAAAATAATATTTTTTTCATGCTGTACTACATGGTAGTTTAAAGTATTTCAATTAAGCAAACTGTCTCATTAGAGCTCCTTGATGATGCTTTGATATGGTCAGAAATCCCAAGGATGCTACTCGGATGCAGTCTAACTATATTACAGATATGCTAAAGAAGGTTGCCATATGCCAAACATTTTAGAGCAGTCAAATGACCTACTTTAAAGGCATTTGAAGTCATCTTGTGGTGTAGACCCAGAACAAATTACCCTTGTTTAATAAGTAGCTTCCAATTTGTGTTCCAAAACGCATCTGAGTTCTCCTACTGAGGTTTATTTTAAAAATTCCATTTCTTTCTCCTATCAGAGCTTAAGATTATTTGAAAGCACATTTGTTCATAAAGTACTAGTCCTGTTGCTACTTTGCTTTTCGCTGGTTAGTCTAATGTTATAATACGCAGTTGATGGTTTTATATCATGTTCACTACCATTTTCCCCCCAAAGATTTTAAACTCACTTGGACAGTTCTCTAGGAAACAAAAGGTTAAGTACAAAAATAAACTAAATTGGTTAAAGTATCATTGAGATACTCAAGATAAATTAAATGTTGTTACTTTAAGTTGACTATTCAAATGCTTTCAGGTAAACTGAGCATTTAAAAGGGTTTGCTGCTGCTGCTGCTGCTAAGTCGCCTCAGTCGTGTCCGACTCTGTGCAACCCCATAGACGGCAGCC
>NW_011494961.1:8134307-8150010 GCF_000754665.1 Bison bison bison | reverse complement strand
GTGTCCGACTCTGTGCAACCCCATAGACGGCAGCCCACCAGGCTCCCCCGTCCCTGGGATTCTCCAGGCAAGAACACTGGAGTGGGTTGCCATTTCCTTCTCCAATGCATGAAAGTGAAAAGTGAAAGTGAAGTCGCTCAGTCAGATGGACTGCAGTCCACCAGGCTCCTCCGCCCTTGGGATTTTCCAGGCAAGAGTACTGGAGTGGGGTGCCATTGCCTTCTCCAAAAGGGATTTTAAGACTGCTAATTTTACTGTTGAAAACAGATGAGAAATATAAAATCTTCATCTTCACATAAGCAAGGAGCTCACTTGTAAACTCTTTATGTCATGTAAACAACTAACTTATTGAGTTTAAATACCTATTAATTTTAATTTAAATATCAGACAAACCATTTGCTGGACATGATAATAAATAACACAATGATCGAAATACTGAATTTTCAATTAGTTATTTTGGTTCTGTATACTAGAGCAACAGGAAAAGCATAGATTTTGAGATCTCAATTCAAATCCAATTTAATTTGCAAAAGCAATGCAATTTTACTTACTCGGGGCTGCTAATAAGCACTATGTTTATCTAGTTTGCATAAACTATTTCTTTATTACTTAGGGTAAGTAGTACTAGCTGCTACAACAGGCTGCAGGATCTTACCACAAAAAAGTTTCTCTTTCACACACAATGTTCAATGTCAAGTCATTTCATCATTTCATCAATGTGCCTTCAAAAGAATGGTCTCAGAGTCCTCTCTTGGATCACATAGTCAGAGGGAGGAAGTCAGAGAGACTCTGAAGAGTATTACAGCAGTTTGAGGGGAGGAGAGTCTAGCTCTAGAAGTAGTGTGCCTCACTTCCACCCACATTTCACTGGTCAGAACCCAGTTATATGGTCACAGCTAAGTACGGGGGAGGCTGGCAGATGTAGGCTGTCTGTCTGCAAAGTAGGTAAGAAATGGATTTTGGTGAACATATAGCAAACAGCACAGTCTGTATAACTTCAGCAAGAACTTGCTAATGGGAATATAATCTCATCATTGCTCTTAAAACAAGAGTCTAAGTTGTTGCTGTTGTTGAGTCGCTCAGTTGAGTCTTACTCTTCGTGACCCCATGGACTCATGGAAGCAGCATATCAGGCTTTCCTGTCCTTCACCTCTCCCAGAGTCTGCTCAAACTCATGTCCATTGAGTCGGTGATTCCAACCAACCATCTCGTCTTCTGTCATCCCCCTCTCCTCCTGCCTTCAATCTTTCCCAACCTCAGGTCCTTTTCCAATGAGTCGGCTCTTCTCATCAGGTGGCCAAAGTATTGGAGCTTCAGCATCAGTCCTTCTAATGAATATTCAGGGTTTATTTCCTTTAGGATTGACTGGTTTGATCTCCTTGCTGTCCAAGGGACTCTCAAGAGTCTTCTCAAGCACCGCAAAAGTCTAGGTAGTATACTTATAATACTATTCTAATTAAAAGGCATTAAGTAACCAGTAGCCATTTATATAACATGATGTTTGATCATCGCTGTCACAGGTACCTGAATTCAGTTTTCCATGCAATTTTCTGGAAGTACTTTTCTAAAAGTTCTGAAAGTACTTTTCTACTCACCTGTCTGTTAAAAAAAAAAAAAAAGGTAGACATGGTAACTTTCACTTAACTTTAACCCTCAAAACTGGAGTGAGTCAAAATAATATCACCCAAATATTTTTTCCTGGCCTGTGTGACCCAGATCAGCACACCTCATGAACCAACTTGAAGCATGGGTGGATGTTTTTAAGCTGTATATTTTTGAAAGCCTGAACCTAGACAAGGCCTCAACAGAACATCCAAACAGTCTCTCAACTGATATTTCATTTGGTTTAAGTTCCTGCCAGAGATTGGATTTCATGAGCCCTTGTTAATTACTAAGCTTTCCAAACTTTCTGCCCTGACCCCCGATGCAAAAGGAAATCCCTCATTGTATAACTTGTCTCTAAAGCAAAAATTAAGCAGAAAATTGAGGCAAGAACCCAGGAATTCAGGCAAAACCTCACAGCTTGATATGCATCTTTTTTAGATATCACAACCCCAGAGCAAGACAGCAAAAAATTGATAGGCGATGCAGAGAAGAGCAACTGACAGCATTGAAGCCCTGCAGGGACTGACCTAGAAAGGGAGATAAAAGGCACGGAGAGGGACTGGTTGCTCCATCTTAACACAGTCCTGAGAGGCAGGCATCACTGAGGTCTGGCCCTGTCTAATCCCTCGATGGCTTCAAACACACAGCTCAATATTTCTACTCTAGTAACTTGCGCTTTTTCAAATAGGGAGAGCAAGAAGTGGGTTCAATTTCATCTGTGGGCTGAAGTGCATTGGAAAGGCATCCCTCTGATTATTTGTTTTTTTTGCTCTGGGAGGCAATCCTCCATGAAAGCCTTCTGGGGAGATTCCTCTGGAAACAAATGAAAGTTACTTAACCTCATTGGCCTGAATTTTCTCTTCTGCAAAATGGGAGTCAGAAATACCAATGTGTAGGTTTGGATGAGGATAAAATAAGTTAACTGTATAAATTCACTGAGCAAAGGACCTCACCGATTAAAAAAACTCAAGAAATGATAACTATTGTTATAAAAAGAAAGTGTATAAAAGTGAAAGTGAAGTCATTCAGTCATGTCTGACTCTGCGACCCCATGGACTGTAGCCTACCAGGATCCTCTATCCACGGAATTTTCCAGGCAAGAGTACTGGAGTGGGTTGCCATTTCCTTCTCCAGAAGAAAGTATATACCAGCTGTCAATGACTTTCTAATAACCCTTCAAGTTGGTAAAATATTATTTGAAGCCTAAAACACTCTGTACTTAATTTAATATTATCTCCATTCGTTTTAGGCTATATTTTAGAGAATTATACAATATGAGGTTTACGGTAGTTTCAAGTTTTTTGAAAGCTCTGGGGATTCAGGAAGATGGGAAGGTTGTAACAGATGGTACCACCTAGACCCAAGTTCATCCACACAGAAGTTCAGTAGGAATTTTTGGTGAAACAGTTCTGGACTCAGGCCAGCAGGCATGGCCAAATATGTGGCAGTTGTAAGACTAGCTCACCTCCAACATATGCATCTACATCTGCTAATGAAACCTAGATCACTGAGCTCTTCTAAAAGAGTCCAGACTATTCCATAAACTCCTTTTCAAAAATACTTCAGACAGTCTCTGCTGATTTATCAGCCACTACTAATCCCTTTCCATTTATGGACAATCTGAGTGAGGCATATTTAAAATGGGAAGGAAGCCTTGAAGAACAAGGCTCATTTTGGCTTTCTATGTCTAGAGACCAAAACAAAACACAAAGCAAAACATGATTAAAGCTAATTCCTGATCATCTGTGATAACGGAGAACATGGCATAGCATGAACAAATCAAATTAACAACTCTCAGAAGCCTACATTAAAATGAAGATTTAAAAGAAAAGTATGTCTAAATGTAAGACATCATAGGAACACAAGAAGCTTAAGTTTCCTTTTACAAAAAAGCAGAAAAAAGAGAAAATCCATGGTAGGCAATGATGGGTGAACCTCCTGCTTTGTCAAGATAACTGTTGATGAGTATCTAAGTCGGCAGATTTTATTTGCACCTCCTCTGCCCTTCACTGCAAGTAGACTAGTCAGTGGGGTAAGGAATCCGAAGAGGGCAAGAGGCAAAAAGGAAAAGAAACGATTGAGCTGGGAAACCAGACATATTGATCAGTTCTTGAATAACCCATATCTGCAAGGCTATAACATTTTTGGTAATCAACATAAAAACAGTCTCAGTGCTAAGAAGAGAAGAAAGGCTGAGTAACAGTATGGAAAGCCTATAGGAAAAAGCTAAAAATATTTTGAAGGAAATCTATGAACTAGAAAACAACGTATTACCATAAGCAATTTTGTTCAGTTCCTGTGTAAAAGACAAGATGTGTTGACTCTGGGTAAGGATGCCAGCTGTTGAGCCACTACCACTGAGAGAAGCAGAATGGCCCAGCAGTAGACCGGCTCAAGTCTGGGTTCGGTTCCAGTTCTGCAGCTTTCCAGCTGTGTAACCATGGACAAGTTAGGTACATGACTTCTCTGTGCTCTGTTCTCTGTAAAGTAGGGGTGATAATAGAACCACCTCACAGTGTTCTGAAAATGTTTAAATGAGTTAACATATCTACCATCTAGAACACTTTTTTTTCCTGCTGTGCTGGGTCTTTGCTGCTGCATGGGGTTTTCTCCAGTGGTGGAGAGAGGGGGCTTCTCTCCAGCAGTTGTGGTGTGCGGGCTTCTCACTGCAGTGGCTTCTCTTGTTGCAGAGCATGGGATCTAGGGTTCATAGGCTTCAGTAGCTGCCACACATTGGCTAAGTAATCGTGATGCAGGGGCTTAGCTGCTCCATGGCATGCGGGATACTCTTAGACCAGGAGTCAAACCCATGTCTACTGCATTGGCCAGCAGACTCTTTACCACTGTGCCACCAGGGAAGCCCTAGAACAGTTCTTGACATGAATAATAGGTACCATATTGAGTATGTGCTGCTGTTCTTAATTGTTGTTGTTTAGTCTCTAAGCTGTGTCTGACTCTTTTGCAACCCCATGGACTGTAGCCCACCAGGCTCCTCTGTCTATGGGATTTCCCAGGCAAGAGTACTGGAGTGGGTTGCCATTTCCTTCTCCAGGGGAGCTTTCTGGTACAAGGATCATACCTGCGTCTTCTGCATTGCAGGTGGATTCTTTACCAATGAGCCATCAGCGAAGGCTTTCTTAATTGTTACAACTTGTTAAACATCAAACCTCTGAGAAATAATAGTTACTTTTTAAAAAATAGTAAGGTGTACTGTTGAGTTTTGTTAGCATGTGTTTATTTTTAGAGACTTTAGAGAGTGTGTTGGAAAAGACCCTGATGCTGAGAAAGATTGAAGGCAGAAGAAGGAATGAGCAACAGAGGATGAATTGGTTGGATGGCGTCCCTGACTCACTTGTCATGACCTTGAGCAAACTCTGGGGGACGGTGAGGGATAGAGAAACCTGGTGTGCTGCCGTCCATGGGGTCCCGAAGAATCGTACAGACTTGGTCACTGAACGACAACAACAGAGACTGTATGAGTTTTCTCTTGTTGCTGTAACCAATTTCCACAAATTTAAGTGACACAAATGTATTCTTTTAGAGAGCTGGAGGTCAGAAGTCCAAAATGAGTCTCACTGGGCTGAAATTAGGAAATTGGCTGGACACCACCTTTCTGAGGGTTTTAAGGGAAAATCTGTTTTTCTGACTTTTCAGTTTCTAGAGGCTGCCCACATTCCTTGGCTGGTGACCCCTTCTACTGTCAAAGCTGGCAATGCCCAGTCAAGACTTTCTCAAGTTATATCACCCTAACACCGACTCTTTTACCTCTTTCTTCCACATGTCAAGACCTTTGTCATTACACTGGACTCACCTTGATAATCCAGGATAATAATCTCCCTATTTTAAACTCGGTTGATTAGCAACCTTAATTCCATCTGCAACCCTAATTCTCTTCATGTGCATACTAAGCTTCAGCCGTATCCAGCTCTTTGCAATCCAATGAACCAGAGCCCAGGAGGCTCCTCTGTCCATGGGATTCTCCAGGCAAGAATACTGGAGTGGATTGCCATACCCTCTTCCAGGAGATCTTCCCAACCTAGGGATTGAATCTTTGCCATGTAACAAAACACATTGGTAGCTTCCAAGGTTTAGGATGTAGACATTAGGAGGGGGGCGGGGCATTGCTCCACCCATCACATTGAGGGATAGCAATCTATCTTAAACACTGGGATGACTTAGATCATCAGCATGGTCAAGGGAGATGATAAAAGACCTGAGTTCAAGCTTGCATTTGATGATTAACTAGTTTTATGACCTCCATTGATTTTAAGCCACTTGAAGTCTTTGGGCACGTGCAGTAAGAGTGGTGTTGCACTACCAAAGCCTGTACCCCTACCTAGCTGTTCACTTAAACCTGTAATTTGCTAACAAGGAGCACAGAGCAGTGTTTCTCTAGTGGGAAAGCAACTCGAAGATGCCTTAGTGACAGACAATGGTCATAAACTCTCTCTTTTACTTGTGGAAAGTAGCTCATCTGCAAGCTTTGGCTGACTGCTGACCTTGAGACCAAACTCCAGTTCCAACTGGGAAACAACAAAGATCTCGCTGGCTTTCTGATCCAGTCTTTTTTGAGTTCTAATATACTTACCCAGATGGTTTTAGCCAGGGGTATGCTTCAGAAGCTCATCATTTACAGAATCTTGGAAAGCAATTCAAGTGTACCCTGCTCTTCTTCCCAGGCAAGAACAGCTGTGTAATAGCAAATCCATCAGGCTTTGGGTGGACCTCCAGGGTTGACCTATCTTTCCAAGCAAATTTGAGCCATCTCTCTCCTCTTTGTTCCTTGTGGCTATCAATGACTAAGGGCTGGGTCTCAGAGCTGTGTGGTCCACTAGGGATATATGGGGCTAACAATGCCCATTGTGCTTGGAAACTTACATTTGTATGCACCACAATAAAGGTCCTGGGTTGAATTTGCTTGTCTGTGTTAAAAGCATCAGCAGAGAGAGAGAGACTGTCTAACAGATGGTGTGGAGCAGGAAGGCAACAAAGAGTCTAAGATGAGTCACTCACCTTTACTGTTGAAGGTCTGACCTTAAAAATGTCATCAAGACAGAAACCAAGAAATGAATCACATAGTTGGTCTTTATTCCCAAGGAAGTTAAGTCTGCTCCTCCACCTTTCCTTTATCAGAATGGTTTATTAACAAAAATTCTGCAATTTAAAAAAAAAAATGTGTTCTCTGTCATGTGAAATCATTTACTGTATTATTTAGCTTTGATTTCCTAGGACGGACATATTTGGCTGTGCTAACAATGTGTCAAGCATATACATACTTGGGCCAGTGGTGGGTCTCTGTGTTTAAATGCTTTTAATAGATGTGAATTTTGGCCTCCAGAAGCATGAAATCTGCTTTTGTTTGGTTTGTATATTAATAACCAGAAAATCCTTCTTGTTTCTCCTTGCATTTAGAAACTGTTGACTGAATTTGACATGATGGCTGGGGCTTTCAATGTGGAATATATCTTTACTTAGTGATGGAAAATGTTGATTGATTAATCAGACTACTTAAATATTAGGCTGAATAACTATTTCCATTTTTAATGATTAAGGTTCACTTGTCCAGAGAATACTTTTTGCTTCAACCCATGTTAAGAGAATCATTTTTAAAGTATATTGGCTGATCTTGGTTTGTTTCCTTAGAATGGGAATCTTTTCAGTGTGTTATGGCTATATTAAGGATATTGTAGGGTATGGGAATCAGATTCTAAGCCTATTTGGACATTGCACAGCATGGACTGAAGATTGGAATGGATATGTACTAACCTTAGAACTTGCCACTGTGGCTGTTACTTTTTATTAAAGGACTGACACTGCAATATTTTTCCTGAAAGTCATATGAAGAGGCTGATTCCAGTTAATTTATGGTTTCACTTCATTGAGGTTCACTTAAATGAGATATTATTAGAATATGGTCAGTTACTACAAATAATGAGCAAAGTTAACACTGGTAAGCAGGAAGAAAACTAATGTCTTCAAAACTTGAAAGAAAAGGCTTCTTAGAACTCATTTTCTGCGTGCCACACAGGTCTGCCTGTTTCCTGCAAAACCTAATTTCAAGAGCCTCTTTACATCTCTAAGAACTCTGGCTCTGACTGTGCCTTTGCTTTGGTGACACCCTGGCAGCTTCTTTCTTTTGCTCAGAACTTGTCCCCGCAAAATGCGGAAACTCCTGATGCGTCAGTCTCTCACTCATCTCTCCGTCAGGTCTCCCTCTCTGAAGAGTTCTTCTGATCCTTAGGCCTGCTGCCCAAGCTGGGGGGCTTGGCTTTGGAGCAGGACGTAATTTTGCCTCATTTTCAATCCTGTGCTCAACTTCTTTCCTTTTCTCATACAGTGGAAAGCCACCAAAGAACAGCTTAATGCATAAGGAAAAACAAATGTAGTGGGGAGGGGTTGCAGGAGAGATGCAGTGGGATGCTGGGGTTAGCAGGCGTCAGCTTTCAGGTACAGGATGCATGAACAACAAGGTCCTGCTGTACAGCACAGAGAACTATATTCAATGATAAACCATAGTAGAAAAGAATATTTAAAAATATATATATATGTAACGGACTCACTTTAATTATAGCAGTAATTAACACAACATTATAAATCAACTATACTTCAATTAAAAAAACTAATTTAGGGAAATAATCTGCTTATAAATAACAGGTTCTCGTACATGAGGTAGCTAATTCTACACAATGTCAGGCACTCCTTCAATAAAAGCAAGAGAAATGAAAAGATCCTAGGATTTCTTTGTTATGCTTAAAAGTCTCCCAGGCTCCAATCGCCTGGTTTTTTAGAAAGGATATTTGTTCTCTCTTATAATCTAGAAATGCATGTGCCTAATTGAAATAAGATGTACTCTTTAAATGATGAAAATAAAAAGTGATCAAAATAGATTTTTGTTATCCGTTGGGCATTGGGAGTTTAAATGCAAACTGCATGGCTTGCAGTGTAGGGAATTAATTATTGGTAATTGAAGTTGTAAGCTTAATTCCCTGCTTGCTTCAATGAAAATGAATCCTTTTATTTAATATTGAAATAAGCACCACTAACCTCTTGATCTAGGACAGCACATGCATTCAGCTAGTGAGCAATAGTGAATGTTTATTGAAAAAAAAAAAAAGCTTTATCTTTTAAACACTGAATTGTGATTAAAACAAAACAGAACAAAAACACTGGGGGGTAGACACATTAGCAGACAACATAATAGATGGTGCTGGGCAGACTTAATAGACACTGTTCTTATTTACCTGTTAGAAAACCCACTTTGTAGTCTAATAAATATATATATTAATACATATGTACTTTCTGACATGTCCTCAGTAAAATACTTTCATTGAAATGTATTGTCATGTTGAAGCTGAATGGCCATTTAAAATATTGAGCGAGGAAACCTCCCTGCACTATGTTTCTGCTCCAAAGGGTTCTTTTTTTCCTGAGGGAATATTATAGCCGAACATGATGTACGCTCGGCTTTATGCCCAGTTTTTTTTTTGCTTGTTTTTTGAGGGTTTTCTGTCCATGCAGCATGTGGGATCTTAGTTCCTCAACCAGGGATCAGATCCACGTTCCTTGCATTGGAAGTGCAGAGTTCCAACCACTGGACCACCAGGAAAGTCCTGCCCAACCTCATCTCTGATCTCTCTCTTTCTCTGGGTTCTGGCCATCCAGGAGTGCCTCTAGGCATTTATTTACATGTACTGTTACTTAGGTCCGGTACTGCTTCCCACCACCCCACCACCCCCTCACCACCTCTGTCGCCCGCTTTATCTGCTCTTTGCCTAAGGTCAAGTCTTTTACTCCTCTCAGATCTCAGCTCAAACATTATACCTGCTGCTGCTGCTAAGTCACTTCAGTCGTGTCCAACTCTGTGCGACCCCCACAGATGGCAGCCCACCAGGCTCCCCCATCCCTGGGATTCTCCAGGCAAGAATACTGTCCTCCTCTTTTCTCTTCTTATGGCAGTAAGTCGGGCTGTGTTTTGTCCCTTCTGCCAGAGGAGAGTTTCGAGAAGGCAGGGACAGTATCTGCCCTGTTCACAGTTAGAGCTCCAGAAACTAGTTCAGAGCCCTGCACACATTGAGAATCAAGAAACACGTTTGAGGGAAGGAAGGAAGGTGGGGAGAAAAAAAAAACAGGAAGAAGGCTAAATGTTACTCAAGGTCAGCTGAAGAGATCCTAGGCAAAGTTTCCGTTTTATAGTCCTGAAGTATCAACAGCAGTTATAATACAATGAATGACTTTTTTTCTCATTTCTATGGGAAATGAATGGAATTAATATTTTCCAACTTTTTATTTACTATTGTATTTCATATTAAGCCCCAAGTACACCTTCCCAGAAGACAATTTATCCATATTTCAATAATTAACACACGTAACTGTGTAATAAGTAACACAAGAAAGTTTCTTGTTCAGAAATTAAACTTTCATGCTGTTTGACATCTTTGTTAGAGAAAAACTGGACACTGTAATTCCCTCAAATGAGATAATGTAGTTTGAATTTGCTCTCAGAGGAATCAATCGCTACCAACCTGGAGAGGTAACATGGTGAATGCCTCTGTTCTTTAAGTAACCAGCTACCCTGTGCATCAAGATTAATCATGGGTGGTGGAAAATCCCTCTGAGTCAGCTTCAAGGGCCAAAATGTGTTCGTTCAGACTGTTCAAATTTTCAAAACTAGTTTTCTCAATAGCAGAGAGTGTAAATACTTGTTCTATCTAAATACTGCTTCACGTTGTCATGGAAAGAGGATAAAGGAAACAGGAAAACCCCTAGATTGGTCTTTATCTCAATAACCTGCAACGTCTGCTTCACTGATCATTTTAAAAGAAGAAAAAGGGACCTAAATGGTTTTCTGGGTTCAGATGGTAGAATAAACTGCACATCTCATTTTTCTGCAAAATTCCACTAAAACTTGAATAAAAAAATTCTTTAAAAGGCATGAACCCACATGACAGTGAACATAAGAGAACACAAGAACAGTAAAATTTTGGAAGCTAGAAAGCAGATTGACAACAGGCAGCACTTAACACCTCCGCTTTGTGCAGAAGCTGTAAAGGGGAGGCTGAAATAGCTAGGGGGCTAAAATGAGGACTGGGTGAAAGCTGTTCCCCCAGGCTAGCTCTCTATATCTGCTCACATTGCACACGGCTATATTTTAATATGGGCTTCCCTGGTGGCTCAGACTGTAAAGAATCTGTCTGCAATGAGGAAGACCTGGGTTTGATCCCTGGGTTGGGAAGATCCCCTGGAGAAGAGAATGGCAACCCACTCCAGTACTCTTGCCTGGAGAATCCCATGGACTGAAGAGCCTGGATATAGCATTTACATTAAATTAGGTACACATAAACTACGTAGCATAATAGTGTATTCTCAGAAGTAAATGCAGAAGGCCCCTGACTGAGAGATGTTAGACATAATTGAAGGGATATTACTATCATACCAAACACAGAGAGATGTCATGACTGAATGCGGAGTGCCGGCAACTTCTATCTCTTCCCTAAGCCGGCTGCTAGGATGCCAGCAGCCTGACTATTTCCCTCTAGGCAAGAGATTGGAAGATTATTTTCCGATAAACATAACCAACCTAAGAGGAAAGACTTGGAAATATTGACATCAAGAGTTAACCGACAAACAGACCACCCATATCGTCTGACAGTGTCATTCAAAGGAAACAAGCCTTTTGAAAGTAATCAGAGCAATCAACTATATTTCAGCCCCTCATTCTTAATTATGAGCGTATAAGAGAGGATGACCAGATATTTGAGGAGGACCTCTACCACAGAAGACAGGGGCCGAAACCAAAGATCAAAAGCAAGTAACTTGGAGAAAATAGAGACTGTAGAAAGAGAAGAATGCTTAAAACTATTAGTATCTTCTGAGAAATCAGAAGAAAAAGATTACCCCTGTGAAAACTTTTTTAAAAGGTGCTTTTACTATTTATAAGGAAAATTCAGAGTGTAAAAAGAGCTCTTGAAAATAAAAAATAGCTGAAATGAAAAAAAATCAGTAGAAGAAATGGAAGATAAATTTGAAGATCTGAGAAAGTAGAGTAAAAAAGACAAAAGAGAAAAGAAAATAGGAGAAAAGACAAAAAAATAAAAGGAACCAACCTGAGGGTTCAACGTTTTAATAATGGATATTTTTTCCTAGAAAACAGCATAGAAGAAACAAAATGGAAAAACCATCAATAAAATAAATCAATAAAAATTTCTCAAAACTAAAGACACGAGTTACCAGGTGGAAAGTGTCCACTGAGTGCCCCCACCAAAAAAAAAAGTACACTGGAGTAGATCTGTATTAAGGAACATCACTGAAATTTCAGAGCACTGGGAACCAAGAGAAGATCCTATAAGCTTTCAGAGAGAAAAACAGGTTATATACAAAGAATCAGGAATCACTATGACTTCAGACTTCTCGGTTGCAGTAAGACAAGGGAGAAAGACCTTCAAACTTCCCGAGTTGAAGTATTCCTAGTGTAATTCTAGATTCAGCTAAACTATCAAATACATATGAGGGAAACAAAGATGTTTTCAGATATGTGCTTAGTCACTTCAGTCGTGTCCGACTCTCTGAGACCCCATGGACCATGGCCCGCCAGGCTCCTCTGTCCATGGGATTCTCCAGGCAAGAATACTGGAGTGGGTTGCCATTTCCTTCTCCAGTAATAAAGTATGAAGTGAGTGAAGTGAAGTCACTCAGTTGTGTCCGACTGTTTTGCGACCCCATGGACTGTAGCCTACCAGGCTCCTCCTTCCATGGGATTTTTCAGGCAAGAGTACTGGAGTGGGTTGCCATTTCCTTCTCCATTTCAGGTATACAAGGTCTCAAAAACTTAATTCCTACATACTATTTCTTGAGAAGATAGTGAGGATATGCTCCCTCCAAAATGAAAAAGTCAGGAAAGGGGAAGACCTATGGCACTGAAGAGTTTGTTTCTGCACCCTAATCCATCATCGAGGCTGACCTTTATGCCCTAAGGCTGTGTTTGCCAAAAAGTCACCAGCACGAAACCGGGAGGAGGAAGGCAAAGATAGCTTAGGGTCCTGCTGGGATTAGACACCCGCAAGGTAACCACAGCACCCATTCTATCCCTTGTGTCTCATGGCTTGAAAATTAAATTTGTGGTGCAGATAATTTCTACTCTTTGACAGCCATCAGAGAATTTGATTGTAAAAAGAAAAAAGCACAAGGAAAATTTGAAGAATGTCTTGTAACATTGGTAAGTTTAGAGTTGCTTTTTAAATTATACAATACCCATTTGAATTCAACATTTAACACTAAGTAATACAAAAGTTAGTTAATTTACTTGCTTTGAATTAATGTAGTTTTAAAACTGATATGCTTTTGCTTTAAGGTCAGATCAATTCTCCTAAAAAAGATGAACCAGTTTTGTCAACATGGATAAATATTAACAGAAAATATTTTGGAGGGTTTACTATATTTATTGGAAAATTTTTAAGTATGTTGGAACAACTGGGTCTATATTTTATGAAATATAATATTTCCAATGAAAATTTAGTGTCTAAATTGAGATGTGCTATAAGTGTAAGATATATACCAGATTTCAAGTACTTAGTATAAAATTTTTTTTAACATTTCATTAATAATTTTCTTTTTGGAATACATGTTAAAATGCTAATATTCAGGGTATATTGGGTAAAATATATTATTAAAACTAATTTTACTTTTTAATTTTTTAATGTAATTACTAGAACATAAGGTACATATATGGCTCATATTATATTTTCAATGGACAGCATTGATCTAGATATTAATCTTTGTTAGTTTTCAATGCTGAAATTATTTTATCTCTGCTAACTTTGTTTTTGGTATCCTTCATTGAACAGAAACACCTTAATATTGATGCAGTTAAATCATCCATTTTTATGATTAGTAATTTTACAGTTTGATAAACTTCATATTCTTTTTCTACTAGCTCTGCCTTTTTACTTTTCTCACTTAGGTTTGTAATCCATCTAGAGTTCATCTTTATAAGGTGTTAAGTCATAAATTCTGCTTTTTCTCCCAGTGAGGACCCAGTTCTCTTAATATCATATATCAAACAAGGCATCCTTTTCCATTTTTTATGGTATATTTATCATATATCAAATTCCCATAAACACAGATTTCTGAACTCTCCATTCTGTTCATTGGTTTGCTCCTACCCCATAACCACACTGCAATATTTCCTAACAACTAATAATTTGAATCACTCCTCATTCCTATGCTGATGTCAGTTATAAACATCCCACCAAATGAGTTCCTATATTATCCCTTTGTTTGTCTTGTCAAGGATTCTGACCTTTCAAATAGTATTAACCTACACTGCCATTAGAACTCCCTTTGACCACCTTTTCTTTAAGGAGGTTGTTTTTAGTGAGTGTTTTTAGAACTGCTAATGAGTAAAAATCTGCCTATTCATTTTAGACAGAGTTGTCTGGTCTCATGAGCTGAATAGACTGGATAATACATGAACCACATAACCCAGAACTCAGTAAAATAACCCTCTCAATATAAGACTTGTATGGGACTTGATCAGTAATGAATGGCCAAGAATCCTTAGGAGTATCTTCTAGACTTCCCTATTCCATGTGGTGCGGCTACCAGCTATTTGAAACTGTGGTTCCAAAGTTCAGTGGAAACAGTCTACAAAAAATGAGTATATTCAAAAATATTTCTTTCACTGATAGATCATTCTGAGGGTTGGAGCAGCTAGGGCTCATAATTCCTTATAAAGAATCTTTCACATGCTGAACATGGGAGTTTCAAATATAAATGAAATGCATTTTATTTTTACATTTATACTTTGCTTCTTTCCCGCAAAAGAATGTGAAGAAAATAAAATTAATAAAATATCAGTCTTCCCCCTAACGATTTTACCATCTAGCAAGGAAAACATATGTCAAAATTATGACCGTAGGGCTTCCCTGGGAGCTCAGAGGTAAAGAGTCTGCCTGCCAATGCAGGAGACATAGGTTTGATCCCTGATCTGGGAGGATCCCACATGCCATGGAGCAACTAAATCCTCTTGTCACAATTACTGAGCTTGGAGCCACAGCTGCTGAAGCCCGAGCACCCTCGAGCCCGAGCTCCACAAGGGAAGCTGTTGCAATGAGAAGCCCGCACACCACAACCAGAGAGTTGCCCCTGCTCACCACAACTCAAGAAAGGCCCTTGCAGCAACGAAGACCCAGCACAGCCAAAAACAAATAGAAATAAATAAACAAAAATTACTTTAAAAACTTATTGCCATAATACAGAGTAGAAGTATTATGATATAGATATATGGTGAACAAAGTAAGGGATAATTACTACATAAGGGGAAGAGATTACAACATCACATTTGAGCTGAAGATTTTTAAAATAGTGAAAATTTTAGCTTTAAAATGGAATGATCTTGGGGCCATATCTTGGTCAATGATCAAACACAGCATCACTGATAGTAGGACAAGCAGATATAATATGCCTCCTGATATGATGAGAAATACACGTCATTACCTGAGAAACAGTCTTGCTAAAAATATTTAGCATGAATCTAATCAAACGGCTAGACCTAACTTTCAGTTTACCAAAAGTATAGGAGATAGAGGAGCAACATGACTCTCAAAGAGTCAACACCATCATAAAAAAGATAATGCCCTGTTCTATATGAAAAGTGACTAAGGAAACCTAACAATCACTGCAGATGGTGACTGCAGCCATGAAATTAAAAGACGCTTACTCCTTGGAAGGAAAGTTATGACCAACCTAGATAGCATAGTCAAAAGCAGAGACATTACTTTGCCAACAAAGGTCTGTCTAGTCAAGACTGTGGTTTTTCCAGTGGTCATGTATGGATGTGAGAGTTGGACTGTGAAGAAGGCTGAACACCAAAGAATTGATGCTTTTGAACTATGGTGTTAGAGAAGACTCTTGAGAGTCCCTTGGACTGCAAGGAGATCCAACCAGTCCATTCTGAAGGAGATCAGCCCTGGGATTTCTTTGGAAGGACTGATGCTAAAGCTGAAACTCCAGTACTTTGGCCACCTCATGCGAAGAGTTGACTCATTGGAAAAGACTCTGATGCTGGGAGGGATTGGGGGCAGGAGGAGAAGGGGATGACAGA
>NW_011494961.1:8111057-8134207 GCF_000754665.1 Bison bison bison | reverse complement strand
GATGACAGAGGATGAGATGGCTGGATGGCATCACTGACTCGATGGATGTGAGTCTCAGTGAACTCCGGGTGTTGGTGATGGACAGGGAGGCCTGGCGTGCTGTGATTCATGGCGTCGCAAAGAGTCAGACAAGACTGAGCAACTGAACTGAACTGAACTGAACTGACTGAACAATCAAATACGAGTGAACAACTTGATTTGATCTTATTTAAAAAAAAAAAAACATATAAAAGATATTCCTGAAACAACTGGATTAATATGGAATTACTACTAATTTTCTGAGGCATAATAAAGGAATTGTGTTATATAGAAGTATACCCTTATTCTTAGGAGTTGTATGGTGAGTCTTAGGCAGGGAAAGTAATAATGTCAAATTTACTCTGAAAAAATATAACACAGCAAAATGTTAACAATTATTGACGCCAGGCAGGGGATATGTGAGTTTCATCTTATGGTTCTTTTAACTTTGATGTATGTGGAATTTTTTTCATAATAAAACTTAGAATAACGACCCCTTTGTGTGTTTAGTCTGCAACCCTTTGGATTGTAGTCCACCAGGCTTCTCTATCCATGGGATTTTTCAGGCAGAAATACTGGAGTGGGTTGTCATTTCCTTCTCCATGGAATCTTCCCAACCCAGGGACTGAACCTGTGTCTCCTGCACTGGCAGATGGATTCTTTATCACTGAGCTACCAGGGAAGCCTGATTCTCTCCTTTGGGTGATATTAATGTTAAAAAAAAATAAAGAAAGAGTAGGCATTGAGCAAGTAGAGAAGGGAGCAGGGAGCATGACATTCTGGGTGCAAGGAAAAATTTGTGGAAAAGCACAAAGGCAATATACCTGTGTACAAAGAGACTAGAGACTTGTCCCTGAGAATGTATAAAATTCATATCTGAATCACCATGTGGATGATGAGTAAATCTCTATTGAACACCTACTGCTGTGACTGTCTTTCATATCACTTAGAGTTCTCTAGCTGCCAGTGTTAAAAATCAGTTGAAGTAAAAGATGAACAGCCAGAACTCAAGAGCAAGAATGAACACAGTTCTGGGATATAGGATTAATAAGCAATCTTCCCAAGGGGAATGGCCTGGCTCCAACCCTTTTCCTTTTTGGGGGCGACTGTACTTATGAGTCAATCCCTAGGAGAAAGAGTAAGATCTAGACCTAAGTAAATCCTCTTAACATGGGCACTAAGAGATCAGTCTCTTATTGGGTGGTATTCTTGCTCACCTAAACTCAATTCTAATGAAATCTATCTTCTATTCTCTGGACAATCCTCGACTCCTTCTCTGTTTGCTTATTAGCCAGAGTTAGCTTACAAAGAACCACAGTATAATTTTGTCTTTTTAAATTTTTAGTTAGACTCCTGGACATTTCCCCATCATATACGCATGACACAATTTCTTATGGTTCATTTTTGTCTGAATCTTTATGGTATATGTGAAATTAGGAGGCTTTTAAAAAATGTTTTTTCCTCTACATTTGGAAAGGTATAGGGGTTAAGTACCATAGGGAAAAATAAGTATATTAATGGCAATAATGCAAGATTGGAAATCGCATGGCAAGCAAGAGATAAAGCTAAAATATGAGAGAAGAACTTAGTGGTGAACTCATGGCTTGTTGAGTGAGAGAGAAGGTTAGAATAGCCAACACTGGGGATGTGATATTTGAGATACACCTTGAGGCACTGGTAGAATTCTCAAAGACAGAGGCATTTCAGGAATAAGAAAGAGCATAAACAAGAGCACGGAGCTGGGGAATGTAGGATATGACCAGGAGGGCAGGTTGTGATCGTATTAGGAAGATCTTGAATGCCACACTAAGGAATCCAAATTTAAATGTTGGTATTTGGAAATCAACTCATGGGTCTGAATGAGAGTTACATGGTTAAAAGCAATGTTTTTTTTTTCTTTTTTCAAATGAGTTTTGTAGGACCTTGCAGCTCAAAGACTGGTCAAGGACCAGCAGCATGAGCTTTACCTGGGAACCCCAGCAGACTCTCAGTCCCTCTTTCCTGACCCATCGAATCTAAACCTGCAGAGTAGCAAGAGCCCCCCACGTGATCTACTTGCACATTAAACTTTGAGAAATGCAATGGAAGAGGAAAATCTGACTTGAGACCAGTTGCAGGGTTAGGCCAGAGAGAGATGGACAAAGATGAGATCAGAAGATGAACCGAAGCTAACAAGGTTGGCCAAAAAGGAGATGCCATGATGCCGTGAGCTTTTAGACTGGTGGGTGATGGCTTATTTCTGCCTCACTCACTTTCCTAATAGATTAATCCTCTTACCTTATTCATTAATGTCATTGTTTCCTTTGAATACACTTTTCTTCTATTTGTTCTTTCTATTCATTAGCAAGCACTGCTTCTAATTGTCTCATAGGCTATAAATGAAAAATTTTCCAGAGCTTAGTGTTTAAAAGATACAGATTGCAACTGCTGCTGTGCAAGATGCTGGAGTTAAAAAAAAAAGAAAGGAAAAAAATCATATAAAGAGATTAGAAGAAATGAGAAGAGTGAAAATATCTCCTTTTGTATTTCTGGGTTTTCTTCCCTTCTGTGTTTAATACGAATCAAACAGGTGTGCATTCAAAGCGTTCAAGTGTGTCTTCATCAGCTTTTAATCATCAGCTTCAAGAAAACTCGGATCTCTCTGAGAGAGGGAAAAATAAACAGCTGAGCAGTGTGACTCATTTACACTTCAAATATACTTTGAATTGGTTATTCCTCAATTAATCAAATAGCTGGTGTATCCCTAAAGTAGTATAAAGTGACACGCTGTGTGAAATCAATTTTTCTTTCCAAAATCATTAAATCCAGTAGCCTGTGAACACATCCCTGCTAATTCTGGTACCAGTCCTTTCATCCTCCATTAACTTTGGCACGCCTAACAGGCTGTCAAGAATAATTTCCCAGGATGTAAATAATTCAGAAATTAAAAATTAATAAATAATAACAGAGAACTACTGGGAAATAGGCTGGGTCAATTAGTGCGCTCTGCGTTCTGTTTCTTCACAGCAGGAGCGGGCCAGCCACATTCGTTACTTGAATCTTTCCTTCGATTCTGAGGTCTGATTTACAGCTCTTCATTACTGGATCCAGTCAGACACAATTACCTCCATCACTATCTCAGTTCCTAACTTCAAAGAAATGAACGTTTTCTTGTCTGCTTTTTTTCTCCT
This sequence comes from Bison bison bison, assembly GCF_000754665.1. Classification (NCBI taxonomy): domain Eukaryota; kingdom Metazoa; phylum Chordata; class Mammalia; order Artiodactyla; family Bovidae; genus Bison; species Bison bison. Next base: position 8,131,019 of record NW_011494961.1, on the reverse strand, counting down.
TGCAGCAGGCTCAGCTTGACATCCCTGGAATTTCTTCCACGCAGACTAATTAATAAGTCTTTGACTTATCATATTCGCTTCTCTTCTTTGATGTGCTACCTTAGTCAATCATCCCATTTAATTAGAATTTCAATGATAACTTTACTTATCTTGTGGCGAGATGTAAATTAAAATAATAGGATTTTAATTCTCTTCCATATGGGGTTACGACATTTCAGGAGAAAAAGTTTCAACACAAACATGATATTATGTACTCTCGATCAGGGGCAGAGAAGCAGTCTGCAAAACTGTTTTCCTCTCACTATTAATACAGAGTAAGCATAGCTGTTGAGCAAGCAATAATGGAAACGCATTGGATTTTTCAACAGAATCATTTCGAGTCCTTCACAGAGAAAAAAAAATTACTTTGATTTGCATAAATAATTGGAACAAGATACAGGTCACGTTACCAGCAAAGGCAGTGGCTATGTTTTGAAGAAAAAAGTATCTTCAGAAAGTCAAGGCTTTGATATTCCAACCCTTTTAACTCTTTTTGCCCTTGCCTGTCAATCCATGCTAATTTCCATTCTGATAAATTCTGTACTAGTTTCTTTAGACTTCTTCCCCAATATACCCAAGGAAATGAAAAGATTCTCCCAAGAACACAGCAAACAGTAGCCAAGCACAAGATATAACACTGATATGCAGAAGTGGTTAATAAGGGATGGCAGAAAGCAGCATTTCACTTCTAGAAAACAAAGTAAGACCAATACTTAGTTTCCAGTGTGTGCCAGCCTCAATGATATGTGTTATATCTGGTAATTCTCCCAGCATACCCATAATATAGGATTGCTATGCTATGCTATGCTAAGTCACTTCAGTCATGTCCGACTCTGTGTGACCCCATAGACGGCAGCCCACCAGGCTTCCCCACCCCTGGGATTCTCCAGGCAAGAACACTGGAGTGGGTTGCCACTATTCCTATATACAGAGCTTCCCAGGTGGCGCACTGGTAAAGAAGCCACCTGCCAATGCAGGAGATGCAAGAGATGCAGGTTCAATCCCGGGTCGGAAAGATTCCTTGGAGTAAGAAATGGCAACCACTCCAGTATTCTTGCTTGGAAAATCTCATAGAGAGAAAAGCCTGGCACGCTACAGTCCATGCAATTGCAAAGAGTTGGACATGACCAAGCACGCGTGCACACACACACACGTTCCCATATACAGATAAGGAGATGGTCTCAGTGAGGTTAACCTGGCCTTCCTAAGGTCACAAAGGTAGCATTTAAGTCTCTGAGCGTAGTATTTAAAACCCCCCATGATCTGACTTCAAACTATCTGTCTGCCAAACTCATATTCTTTCTATTCTATTACATAAACTCATCCAAAATACATCTCCAGGCATTAACCTAGTGCCGATTCTAGCATTTTACCTTATTAATATACTGTTGATGGTTGCCTTAATGTTTATAGACATTCTCTGAAGTTCAGTCATTATAGTTATAGTGATCTGAATCATCATAAATCATTTTAAAACAGCAAGGACAAACAGAAAATCATATATATATATATATGCAAGTTTCAGAATAAAAAAATAAGCTGCTCTCCCATTTTATTGTGCTATTTTTCCCAGGAGTGAAATGATTAGTTTTTTGTTTGTGGCTTTAAAAAAGTTACTAACAATAGGAACATTAGTGGGAATTATTTTGTCCTTGATCTCTCAATCTTTCCCCTCCACATGCTCAATAACAATGCCTAGTAAAACAAACAGAGGTTACAATGTCCAATAGAAACTTATTTCATTAGTTAGACACGAAACCACTGCATTAATGCCATTTTGAAGCTAACCTTTCAGGGATTTAATACAGTTGTTCTTTAACAATAGAACTTGGTTCATTTACTACTTAAGACATGATTATTTAAATTAAAGTTAATTGGTTTCCTTACTCTCCTTTAGGGCTTTAGGCTCAGAACATTTCTATTAGAAAAATCTAATTTGGCTCAAGTTCCTATTTCTAAATTTTAGAGTGGTTAAAATGCTCTCATATTTTAACTGTTTGTAGCAAAAATTATGTCTAAATCACAGCTCAAACTGGCAAAGCAGTTAAAGATGCAGGTGGCACAATTAACCAAAGGACTCAATAGTAGCTTGGAAGACTCAGAGCTCAGTGTAAAATGAGCGGTCGTCTCCGTCAGGGCCTCTCAGAGGTGAAGAAAAGCTTGAGGCCACCTTGCCTGAGGTTCCCAAGTATCAGTTTAAAAATGAAGACATGCCAAAACAAGATAACCAAAACCATGACACATTTTAAGTGTTTACATTGGACCAACTAATGTTTTTAATACACAAAATACGGTGTAACATATTTGAGCTATTCACAAATAATCACAATGCTAAGAAAATGCATTATTCATAAAGCACTATAAGCTGTGACATCCAGTAATAGGACAAAGTACACAAGATCTACAATGAAAGTCTTTCAATCCCTTTTCTGTATCTCAATGGCTGCAAATATAAATATAACCTCATTTATAGAAAAAAAAAAAAAGTTAAGTTTTTAACTTCAAGCTCTCTGTAACAGAAAACTCAAGTTCAAATGCTCCCTCTCAGCATTCCTTGATAAGCTTCAATCTCATACATTCACTCAAAAATTATTTTGAGTTCTTGCTATGTGCCAGGCACCACTCTGGGCATTAAAAATATATCAGTCAAAAGAAAAAATAAAAAAGAAAATAAATAATGTATAAACAAACAAAACAAAAAAAAGAAAGAAACTATATCAGTCAAAAAAATTCTTTTTAGAAGGATAAAACTCCCTACTTCTTGGAGCATGCTTCTGATGGAGAAAGAAAACATATAATAAACATAATAAATAGATATATAGAATCTAGAAAATGATAAGTGCAGGAAAAAACAGAACAGGGTTGAGGGCATCTATAAGCACCAATGAGGGACAGAAATGTATGATTTCTGTGGAATAGTTAGGATAGGCCTCACTGAAAAGTGACGCAAAGAAGTAAAGGAAGTAAGAGGAAGTCATGTCCCCAGCCCCCAGTAAGACATCTGGGGGAAGAACGTTCCAAGAGAGGAATGGCCAGGGAAACAGGAACACCACGGTGACTTTGTGCAAATTAGAAAAGATGCTGCTTCCCCCACACCCCATATTACTGACTACAAGAATTGACCCGAGGAGAAAATTTCAATTATCATCTTAGCAGATACAGGGAAGAAAATCAACAAATTCAACACTCATTCCTGACATAGCAAAAAATATAATTCACTAAGAAACAATGATCAATGGCTATCTCTTTAGCACACTTAGCAGAGAAACACTGGATGCTTTTCTGCTAAAGTCAGGAATACGCAAAAAAAAAAAAAAAACCATTATCTACACTGCTATTTAATATTGTGTTTGAAGCATCAGGTAATGGAATTGGACAAAAGGCATAAGAATTAGAAAGGAAGAGGTAATATACCTTGATAATATGCCTGGCTGCTACTAAGTCGATTCAGTCGTGTCCGACTTTGTGCGACCCCATAGACGGCAGCCCACCAGGCTCCCACATCCCTGGGATTCTCCAGGCAAGAACACTGGAGTGGGTTGCTATTTCCTTCTCCAATGCATGAAAGTGAAAAGTGAAAGTGAAGTCGCTCAGTCATGTCCGACTCTTCTCGACCCCATGGACGGCAGCCTACCAGGCTCCTCCACCCATGGGATTTTCCAGGCAAGAGTACTGGAGTGGGGTGCCATTGCCTTCTCCAGGACACCCCTCCAAAACAAGGGGTAAAATAAACAATAAAAAATGCAGAAAATCTATATCAGTAAAGCTTTAAAAATAAAGATGAATAAATGGAAAGACATTCCATGCTGTTGGATAGGATGACTGAACACCACAAAGAGGTCAATTCTCCCCAAGTTAACATGTTAATCTAATGTAATAAAAATGTCAACAAGTTTTTATCTGGACCTAAACAAGTTGATTCTAAAATCTGTATATAAGTAGATACTCAAGGCCTAAAATTATTTTAATTTTTCATATAAAATATCCTGAACTCAACAAAAAGCAACCAGTCACATGAGGTAACAAGACAACAAAACCAAGAGAAATATCAGACAATAGAAGGTTGGGAGTTTCAGATAATGGAGCTGTCAGTCACAAAACATTAAAACTAATTCTGCTAAATATACTCAAGTATTCAAGGAAAGAGAAACCAAAGATAAAAATGTCTGCATAGAATAGGAAGTATAAAAAGAGAAAAGGAAAGCTTAGAACTGAAATTAAAAGGCCATTGGAGTTATACTGAAAAGAGAGTCAATGAACTGGAAGACAGGTCAAAAGAAAACAGAACAGAGCATGGAAAAAGAAAAGGATAATAAATATTAAAGAGTGTAGGAAACTGTGGTAGCTTTAAAATAGAATCCCAAAATTGCTATCCATCAGGGCTCCCCAGGTGGTAAAGAACCCACCTGCCAATGCAGGAGACATGAGTTATGGGTTCAACCCCTGGGTCAGGAAGATCCCCGGGAGGAGGGCATGGTAACCTACTCCAGTATTCTTGCCTGGAGAATCTCATGGACAGAGGAGCCTGGAGGGCTACAGTCCATGGGGTTGCAAAGAGTTGAACACAGCTGAGTGACTAACACTTTCACTTTTTCTATCCATCAAGAGGTAAGAATATATGTCCACCCCCTTTGGATCTGGGGGCTCATAACAGCTTTGGTCAATAGAATACGGTGGAAATGATGCTATGTTGCTCTGAAGGCTAGATTATAAAAGGCCATGCAGCTTCTACAGGTTCTCTTAGACTGCTTGCTTTCTATACGCTCCCTCTAAAGACGCTATCTCTCAGCTGCCACGTATGTAAGAATCCAAGCCCCAGAGATGTTGTGTAGAGGTGCTCTGATTGGTGGTCTCAGGCTGAGCTGGGTTTTTGAGGTATCCCGACCCAGGAATTAACTTAAAAAGTCTTCAGATGACTCTAGTCTGCAACTGTTCAAGTCACCCCCAACTGAAGCACCCCTGTCATCTTGTAGCAAAGACAAATAATTCCCACTATGCCATGCAGAAATGTTTGACCCATGGACTCCCTAAGTGTAATACAGTGATGTTATTTTATGCCACTAAGTTTGAGATGGCTTGTTATGCAGCAAACAATAACCAGAAGAAGGGCCTAGAGATACAGTGATAAGAATACACTGCGGGGACATCCCTGGTGGTCCAGTGGCTAAGACCGAGCACCCATTGCAGGGGGCCCAGGTTCAACCCTTGGTCAGGGAACTAGATCCCACAGGCCACAACTAAAAGAGATCCCACATACCCCAATGAAGACTGACAATCTCGAGTGCTGCAACTAAGACTGGATACAGCCAAATAAATAAATAGATGTTTTTTTTTAAAAAAAGTACAGGACTTGCCTGGTGGCTCAGTGGTGAGAAACCACATGTCAATGCAGGAAACATGGGCTTGATCCCTGGTCCTGGAAGATCCCACATGCCTCAGAGCAAAAAAGCCTGTGGGCCACAGCTACTGAACCTGTGCTCTAGAGCCCAGGAGCCACAACTACTGAAGCCCGCAAGCCCTAGAGCCCACGATCTGAAAGAGGCGAGGCCACTGCAGTGAAAAGTCTGCACACCTCAACTAGAGAGGGGCCCCACTTGCTGCAACTAGAGAAAAGCCCGTGCAACAACGAAGACTCAGCACAGCCAAAAATAAATACATAAATAAAACTACTATTTAAAAAAAAAAAAAAAACAGTACAATATGTAACTGGAGATATTTAGTAAGTGTACACAGAAATTAATGGACAAAAACCTAAAAGATTAATAAAAGCAAATGAGGTTCTTTGAAGTGTTTAATAACAGTGCCATGTCTCTGGCAAGTCTGATAGAGAAAAAAACGCAAATACAGATTGAAAGAGGAGAAAAGTCATGGTCTAGAACTAGGTGAAGTACGATAAGGGAAAACTGTGACAGTGAGACCACTGTTCTTATCTACTGGAGTGGAGGTGGGCATGGAAAGATAGGTGAAGTCCACCAAGTTCACTGCAGTGCACTAACGGCCCCCACCTTCTGTTACACTCAACTGCTGGGAAAGTCTTTCCAGAAATGGAATATATTCCAAGTAAATGCATTCAGTTGTTCATTCATTCAAAGACCACATTTGACTCTCTGCCCCAGACTTCATCTCAAGGACTGGTACAGAGATGAAAGGCTTTCCAAGGGATGAAAAGGGAAGGACTGGGAAGGAGAGAAGGAACTATGACAAGGTCAGGGGAGAAGCAGCTATGTGAGAGTCAGCAAAGGGAGGGGTAAAACCAGAGCCTCCCATTTGGCGTGGTGACAAATGTGAACAGGATGGAATTACAGGTCTCACAGTCTGACATAGGTCTGCATGGACAGGGAATCTGCCCTTGGTCACTCACCTGCTTTCTCACCTCAATAACTGGACTGGAAAAACTGGAAGGGAACTTGAGTGGACACTGAGATGCTCTATGCAAATCCTCTCTTCTGGACTAAGGATATTAGCTGGGTCATTGGACATTGCTCTCAGCTTCAAGAGACTGCCTCGCTCGCGGTCAGGGAGCCACCAGACCAAAGACTGGCTGATGTGGGGGTGCAGAGGCCCAGCTTCCTGCCAGTTTAGGGCAGCCACGAAGAGCCACAAAAGAGTCTGAAATGCAGTATTTGGATGCAACCTCAAAAACTACAAAATGATCTGTTTGTTTCCAAGGCAAACCATTCAATATCACGATAATCCAAATCTATGTCCCAACCACTAGTGCCCAAAAAGCTGAAGATGATTGGTTCTATGAAGACCTTCTAAAACTAACACCAGAAAAAAGATGTCCTTTTCATCATAGGGGACTGGGATTCAAAAGTAGGAAGCCAAGCAATATCTGGAGTAACAGGCAAGTTTGGCCTTGGAGTACAAAATGAAGCAGGGCAAAGGCTAACAGAGTTTTGCCAAGAGAACACACTGGTCATAGCAAACACCCTCTTCCAACAACACAAGAGATGACTCTATACATGGACATCACCAGATGGTCAATACCGAAATCAGATTGATTACATTTTTTGCAGCCAAAGACAGAGAAGCTCTATACAGTCAGCAAAAACAAGACCTGGAGCTGACTGTGGATCAGATCATGAATTCCGTATTGCAAAATTCAGACTTAAATGGAAGAAAGTAGAGAAAACCACTAGACCATTCAGGTATGACCTAAATCAAATCCCTAACAATTCTGCAGTGGAAGTGACAAATATTTTCAAGGGATTAGATTCTATAGAGTGCCCAGAGTACTATGGATGAAGGTTTGTAACACTGTACAGGAGGCAGTGAGCAAGACCATCCCCAAGAAAAAGAAATGCAAAAATGCATAATAGTTGTCTGAGAAGGCTTTACAAATAGCTGAGAAAAGAAGAGAAGCAGAAAGCAAAAGAGAAAAGCAAAGCTATATCCATCTGAATGCTGAGTTCCAAAGAATAGCAAGGAGAGATAAGAAAATCTTCCTAGTGGTCAATGCAATGAAATAGAGGAAAACAATAGGATGGGAAAGATTAGAGATCCCTTCAAGAAAATTAGAGATCCCAAGGTAACATTTCATGCAAAGATGGGCACAATAAAGGACAGAAATGGTATGACCCTAACAGAAACAGAAGATACTGGGTGGCAAAAACACACAGAAGAGCTATACAAAAGAGATCTTTGTGACCCAGATAACCACAAAGGTGTGATCACTCACCTAGAGCCAGACATCCTGGAGTGTGAAGTCAAATGGGCCTTAAGAAGCACCAGTATGAACAAAGCTAGTGGAGGTGATGGAATTCCAGCTTAGCTATTTCAAATCCTAAAAGATGATGCTGTGAAAATGCTGCACTCAATGTGCCAGCAAATTTGAAAAACTCAACAGTAGCCACAGGACTAGAAAAGATCAATTTTCATTCCAATCCCAAAGAAAGGCAATGCCAAAGAATGCTCAAACTACCACACAGTTGCACTCATCCCACACACTAACAAAGTAATGCTCAAAATTCTCCAAGTGAGGCTTCAACAGTACATGAACAGAGACATTCTAGATGTTCAAGCTGGATTCAGAAAAGGCAGAGGAACCAGGGATCAAATTGCTAACATCTGTTGGCAAGAGAATTCCAGAAAAACATGTACTTCTGCTTCATTGACAAGCCTTTGACTGTGTGGGTCAAAAAACTGTGGAAAATTCTTAAAGAGATGGGAATACCAGACCACCTTACTCCCCTCCTGAGAAACGCGAATGTAGGTCAAGAAGCACCAGTTAGAACCAGACATGGAACAATGGACTGGTTCCAAATTGGCAAAGGAGTATGTCAAGGCTGTATATTGTCACCCTGCTTATTTAACTTATGTGCATCATGTGAAATGCCAGGCTGGATGAAGCACAAGCTGAAAATCAAGATTGCCTGGAGAAGTATCAATAATCTCAGATATACAGATGGCACCACCCTTACGGCAGAAAACAAAGAGGAACTAAAGAGCCTCTTGATGAAGGTGAGAGAGTGAAAAGCTGGTTTAAAACTCAACATTCAAAAAACTAAGATCATGGCATCTGGTCCTATCACTTCAGAGCAAATAGATGGAGAAACAACAGAAATAGTGATAGACTTTTATTTTCTTGGGCTCCCAAATCACTACAGATGGTGTCTGAAGCCATGAAATTAAAAGATGCTGGCTCCTTGGAAGAAAAACTATGACCAACCTAGACAGCATATTAAAAAGCAGAGACATTACTCAGCCAACAAAGGTCTATCTAGTCAAAGCTATGGTTTTTCCAGTAGTCATGTATGGATGTGAGAGTTGGACTGTGAAGAAAGCTGAGCGCTGAAGAATTGATGCTTTTGAACTATGGTGTTGGAGAAGACTCTTGAGAGTCCCTTGGACTGCAAGCCTGTCAATCCTAAAGGAAATCAGTACTGACTATTCATTCTTTCCCTGGAGAAAGAAATGGCAATCCACTCCAGCATTCTTGCCTGGAGAATCCCATGGACAGAGCAGCCTGGTAGGTTCCAGTCCATGGGATCACAAGAGTCAGACATGACTTTGTGACTAAAACACCACCACCACCATTCATTGAAAGGACTGATGCTGAAGCTCCAATAATTTGGCCACCTGATGCGAAGAACTAACTCATTGGGAAAGACCCTGATGCTGGGAAAGATTAAGGCAGGAGGAGAAGGGGACAACAGAGGATGAGATGGTTGCATGGCATCACTGACTCAATAGACGTGAGTTTGAGGAAGCTCTGGGAGTTGGTGATTGACTGGGAAACCTGGTGTACTACAGTCCATGGGGTCGCAAAGAGTTGGACACGACTGAGGGACTGAACTGAACTGAGGAAGAGCCACACCAATTTCAGAGCTTCCTGTTCCAACAGATAAGGCCTCCATGAAGGAAAGTTACATGGCTCAAAATAGCCTTGAGTTAAAACTCCCCTCCAAGTCCTCCCCATCATTCTATGCAAAACAAAGAATTCTCGCCCAAAGAAAAAATGGATATTAAGGTTGATTACACCCAGCTTCCAGCTGGTCCAGCCTCTGGCCGATCTCCAGAATTTCTTGCCCCAGCCGTTTAAGAGATAACTACTCCAAACAACCTTGGAGAAGAACAGGCCCCCTTAAGACAGTAACTTTCCACATACATGCCTATATATACTTTACTCTTTTCTTGGGTTAGTGCAGCAGCTCACTAATCTGACTGCTGCCCCTTCTTGCCTCATTAAAGGCGTTCTGTTCCTGTAAAGTGCTGGTCTTGTTCTTTTTCCAAACCTTGCCTTCTCTAACTCCCTTACCCTACACTCAGTAGTAACCACATTGTGGGTCCCCTGATTTTACCTTTATTTCCTTAAAGATGTATTTTTTAAAAGCATTCCCCAATACACCAGCATACAACTCTCTCTCAGTATATATAGACCCTTTTCAGCCGTCTTCCTTAGAGCCCAAGGTGCTCTTCACTTTTTTGGACGTTCTGAGCCCCTTTGACAATATAACGAAAGCAAAGGACTCTCTTCTTGGAAAAATAAACAGAGGCACTTAATGTAAACATTTTTTTTCTTCCTCCTCATCTTTAAGGCCCAGCTCAAACTTTACAACCCATATGAAGCCTCAAGAAACTTTTTGCACATAATCCTAAAGTAAGCCACCATCTATTGAGTACTCTCTATAAGAAACTGTACTGAGTGCTTTAACTTCATAATGACTCTGATCACGAACATAATTCTTCAGGGTAGTTACTATCTTCCTTTTGGAGATTAAAGGACTCAACCAACATAACACAACTAATAATCAGCAGATATTGGATTAGAATCCTAATTTGTAAAATTTGTGCTTTGAACGAATGACAAGAATAAAGGAACAGTTAAGGATACTAACTTCTCAAAGGTGACCTAGTGCCAAGTGTCAGAACTGGGATTTAAACTGAGGCCTAACCCCAAAATTGATGCTCTGTAAGTCCAATGTGCTCTAGCACCCGTGAGAATGGGAAAAGGTAGATCTTGTCCCACCTAGAGTAAAGTAATGCTTAAAATTCTCCAAGCCAGGCTTCAACAATATGCGAACTGTGAACTTCCAGATGTTCAAGCTGGTTTTAGAAAAGGCAGAGGAACCAGAGATCAAATGGCCAACATCTGCTGGATCATCAAAAAAGCAAGAGAGTTCCAGAAAAACATCTATTTCTGCTTTATTGACTATAACAAAGCCTTTGACTGTGTGGATCACAACAAACTGTGGAAAATGCTGAAAGAGATGGGAATACCAGACCACCTGACCTGTCTCTTGAGAAACCTATATGCAGGTCAGGAAGTAACAGTTAGAACTGGACATGGAACAACAGACTGGTTCCAAATAGGAAAAGGAGTACATCAAGGCTGTATATTGTAACCCTGCTTATTTAACTTATATGCAGAGTACATCATGAGAAACACTGGGCTGGAAGAAGCACAAGCTGGAATTAAGATGGCTGGGAGAAATATCAATAACCTCAGATATGCAGGTTCTGTGCCTCTATAGGAGGTTTTCTGAGAGACTGTATTCTTGTATTTAAGGGCTTCCCTGGTGGCGCAGAGGTTAAAGCATCTGCCTGCAATGTGGGAGACCTGGGTTTGATCCCTGCGTTGGGAAGATCCCCTGGAAAAGGAAATGGCAACCCACTCCAGTATTCTTGCCTGGAGAATCCCATGGCCATAGGAGCTTGGTGGGCTACAGCCCACTTGTCGCAAAGAGTCGGAAACGACTGAGCGACTTCACTTTCACTTTCAGATATGCAGATGACACCACCCTTATGGCAGAAAGTGAAGAAGAACTAAAGAGACTCTTGATGAAAGTGAAAGAGGAGAGTGAAAAAGTTGGCTTAAATCTCAACACTCCGAAAACTAAGATCATGGCATCTGGTCCCATCACTTCATGGGAAACAGATGGGGAAACTGGAAACAGTGTCAGACTTTATTTTTCTGGGCTCCAAAATCACTGCAGATGGTGACTGCAGCCATGAAATTAAAAGTCGCTTACTCCTTGGAAGAAAAGCTATGACCAACCTAGACAGCATATTTAAAAGCAGAGACATTACTTTGCCAACAAAGGTCCATCTAGTCAAGAGTTGGACTATAAAGAAGCTGAGCACCGAAGAATTGCTGCTTTTGAACTGTGGTGTTGGAGAAGACTCTTGAGAGTCCCTTGGATTGCAAGGAGATCCAAACAGTCCATCCTAAAAGAGATCAGTCCTGGGTGTTCATTAGAAGGACTGATGTTGAAGCCGAAATTCCAATACTTTGGCCACCTGATGCGAAGAATTGAACTAATTTGAAAAGACCCTGATGCTGGGAAAGATTGAAGGCAGGAGGAGACAGGGACGATAGAGGATGAGATGGTTGGATGGCACCACCGACTCAATGCACATGGGTTTGGGTGGACTCCGGGAGTTGGTGATAGACAGGGAGGCCTGGCGTGCTGGGGTTCATGGGGTCGCAAAGAGTCGGACACAACTGAGCGACTGAACTGAACTGAACTGTCCCACCTCTGCCTTTTGCAGCTAGCTCCTTTATCATTTGTTTCTATACCGATCCCCAAATGACCTCTGTGTGTCGCTGTTGCGGTAGGCGGTAGGCTGAAACACAACCCGGCCTACGGAGGGGAGGCGCGTCGCTTGACGCAAAACGTGGCGGTGTTATGAATCCCCGCGACCGAAGGGCGCTACAAGACTTCCGTACAAGATGGCGGCGTCCTTGTCACCACGCCTCTTCCAATGACTTATTTCCTGTCATGCGCGGTCATATTTGACCCTTGAACCCGCAAGGACTTCCTTCTTCCTCTTCCCAGGACAGCATCTAGAGGTATGGTTGCTTGTTTCTTCGCTTTATCGCTACTGCATTTACAATCGGCCGCCATCCGGGAAGTTGCAGGGGCCAGGATCTCTCAGGCACAGTTTGTTTACTTAGCATAGGTGTAAGGGCTTCGGAGGAAGGTTGGTGGTGAGCTGTTCCTTGGATTTTAGCTTTAGACATCCTTCGATCCCGACCTTTGCTTTGGATCAGTGAGTGGCCGGAGCTCAGCACCCCTGGCTTTGCCGCCTTCGCAGTCCAGCGTTCGGAAACAAATGAGTTGTGTTTCGGCTGCTTGAAACTGCGATATCGCGGAACGTTCTCATATGTTAGGGCCGCGTTTTAACGCCGCGCCTGTAGCTGTGCTTTGGGAGGGCCGACAAGCGGCATGTCAGGGTCATTTCAAAATGCATTAAAGTGTTTTGATTTGGAGTTTTCTGTCTTGGTTTTGGAAAGGCAGACGGCCGGTTCCGTGTCGGCTGACAGTTCCAGTGTAATGTGTGTTTTATTAATATATTATTTTGGGTAGTTACCTGGGAAATGAGAAGTACAGCTGTCCATCGGTGTTCTGAGGGATTATTCCAGTAACCCGGAGGATTCCAAAATCGCTGGTACTCGAGTCCTTCATATAAAATCCTCCCGTATACTTTAAATCATCTCTAGATTGCTTATAAAACATAATACAATGTAGACGGCTATGTAAATAGCTATAAGCACACAGCGGATTCAACGTTTGCTCTTTGGAACTTGCTGAAAATTTTTTTTCCTTGAATATTTTTGCTCTGCAGTTTGTTGAATCTGCGGATACAGAATTTGCGCCTACAGAGGGCCAGCCAGTTTTAAAACATGGAATCCTTCTCATAAGATACCTTAGTGCAAGGATATCCTGTGTAAAAATATACATGGGTAATGTGTAAACTCTGTGATTGCATTTTTATTTCTTAACTATTTAGGCCTTCAGGATGGTGCAGCGTCTGACGTACCGTCGTAGGCTGTCCTACAATACAGCCTCTAACAAAACCAGGCTGTAAGTATTTCCAAAATTTAATACAGGTATTGTCATTTATTCTGCGGAATGCTGAGCTGTTGTCTACTCTCTCACTTCGTAGGTCCCGGACCCCTGGTAACAGAATTGTTTACCTTTATACCAAGAAGGTTGGGAAAGCACCAAAATCTGCATGTGGTGTGTGCCCAGGCCGACTGAGAGGCGTAAGTGAACCTTTTGCTATGAGTAACAAGGGTTGAACGTCTGAACATTAATTCCTCCATAAGGGAGTGAGGGAAGGAGAGGTCACCGGTAGGAGGCTGGGGAATTACTAAGGGTTTATGATCCAAATATGAAGAACATAGGCTTTCTTTTAAAGCCTGTAAGACAAGTAGAGTGAAATGCTCTTCGGGTAGATCGTTAATGTTTACGCTTCACACTCATCGAATATCAAGGAAAATTTCTGTTAACGTTTCACAAAATAATGTCAACATTTTCTTCATGCAGGTTCGTGCTGTGAGACCAAAAGTTCTCATGAGGTTGTCTAAAACGAAGAAACACGTCAGCCGAGCCTATGGTGGTTCCATGTGTGCTAAATGTGTCCGCGACAGGTAAGTAGCTGAAACCAGAGGGGCTGTCTTAAACAAGTGTGTGTGTTTGTGTGGCACTGCATGCTAATCGTTAGAATAGTGGAAAAATAACAAAAGTCGCATATTCTAGAATCCTTCCTTGATTGGAGATAATTGGTGCTGTACAAATTTAAAAATTATATTAATTATATAGTCCCAATTAATTTAGGTATGATGTTTGGACATCTTTATACTATGTAGAAATTAAAAAGCTGAGTCTGGTAAGGTTTGGTTGATGATGGGGAGTGGAAAGTCTTAAAGATTGTAGAAACGAAACAGCTGGGTATGGTTCTAATGTGGTTGGAGCAGAGCATTGTGGGAGATGTTAGGAAAGGTAGAAATGTCACAAGTCAGGAAGGGCCCTATAGGACAGGTTTTTGGCTTGATTCTTACAAATGGGGGGATTGGTGAGGTTTGAACAGGGCTGGGAAAACTTTGGGGTCCCAGGGACTGAATGTGCCCCAGTGTGGATAGTAAAGGCATTCAACAAAGGATGCGTGCTTGGAATGGTTTCTCTACTTTGTTAAGGCTAAGGAAATGGCACCTGCATGAACCCGAAGGCTGGACTGAGGGTAAAGGGGGTTATTGGGAGATTGTTGGGTCTTGTGGATATGCACAAGGATTGGTAGTGGCATGTGTGTGCGCTCAGTTGTGTCTGACTATTTGCAGCCCTGTAAACTGTAGCCCATCAGGGTCCTCTTTACATGGAATTTTCCAGACAGGAATACTGGAGTGGATTGCTGTTGATTTCTCCAGGTAGTGGCATAGGCAGGAGTAGGGTGTATAAGGATAATACTCGCTCGGCGGTTTTATGATAAACACTGTCAGGGTACTTGGTCCAGTGGGTAAGACTCGGAGCTCCCAGTGCAGGGGCCCCGGATTCCATCCCTGGTTGGGGAGCTGAGATCCTGCTTGCCCAGCTGTGCGGCCTTTCCTGTTTTAAAAAGAAACGCTGTCAAAAGTCCATCAGGGAGGTATCAATTTATTTACTTATTTTTTGTGGAAAACCCAAGGCTTGTTGCTTAAAGTTTCATAGCTGGTAAGAGGATTCATCCCAGGTTTTATTGAGGCTCTTGCTCTTAATTAATCCCACTGGCTACATTAAATTGTCTCCAAAGACTTAAGTGGAAAGATTTGAGAGGTGTTGGTCTTTATAAGATAAATTGGTTCAGAGACATGGTTTGCTTCCAGTTTATTCAACTTGTTCTGTGAAATAATCTGGCTCAGTCCCTGTACCGAATCTAACGACACTTTGCCTTTCAGGAGTTAATTTGTAAGGGGAGGTTAGGTATGTTACATCGAAACAAATACAAGCAAAATATATATAACTTATACAGAAAAACTTAACTATGGTTGAAGTTTGGAGGAGAAATGACATTAAAGTAGCTGAGAATCTGGGCGTAGTGTTTGAGGTGGAACCTGAATGATGGGTAAGTTTCCACAAGAGGTGAAGAGGGCATTGCTGACAGGGATTGAGCATGGTTCAGTCTGACACATTGAGATTCCAGAGGGAATGAGAAATGAAACTGGAAAGGTACATTGGATGAATGGGTTGTGAATTTCAAGGTACAGGAGCTTATTACCAGTCTCTCTGGTTCTCAGGCTCTGCTGAATGTAACCCCATGAGTATATTTATTAAAAATGAAGCCCTAGCTTCTGGACGTTTGGGTGTAGATCTGTAGCATAGCTTAAAGCGTAGCATAGCTTAAAGCATAGCATTCGCTGTGACACTGAGGGAGTCTGTTTTGCTCTGAGTAAGAAGGATATCAGCTATTTCTGTAGTGTGATTTCATCTGGGACATCTGAAGGAGTCAGAAACCCCAGGGTTTTGAGGGTAGCCAGGGGTACCAATGGGGCGCATGGAGGGGTGGGTTTCTGTGGGAGTTTATCTGTGGAAGTAGCTTTAACAAATGGTAATAAGGACTTGGCTATTTTGGCACCCCACTCTAGTACTCTTGCCTGGAAAATCCCGTGGATAGTGGAGCCTGGTAGGCTGCAGTCCATGGGGTCGCTAAGAGTTGGACATGACTGAGCAACTTCACTTTCACTTTTCATTTTGATACATTGGAGAAGGAAATAGCAACCCACTCCAGTGTTCTTGCCTGGAGAATCCCAGGGACGGGGGAGCCTGGTGGGCTGCCATCTATGGGGTCGCACAGAGTCGGACACAACTGAAGCGACTTAGCAGCAATAATAGTGATAAATAAAATGCTTTCCTCTCTCAACCTAGACCCTAGGCAGTGAAAGCTCAGAGTCCTAACCACTGGAACACCAGGAGATTCCCGTGTGTTTCCTCTCTAAATGGAAGTTCTAAGACATGCTGACGAATGTAGTAGTTTCATTAGTCTTGAATCCCAGTGATGAAATGAGGTTGTATAAAAGCTGTCATAAGTGACAGAGTCTCCTGTGGGATGAATTTATAGTGTATCATGGCTCAGAAGGGGTGCTGCTGGCATAAAATTGAATTAACCTGTTTTAAGTTCCAATGTAGGAAGGACACGTTAGGCTGAAAAGGTCTATCCATAAAATCTCAGCTTTTAAAGTTTTAAATCTACCTGTGTAGGTTTCCTTTACCCTTCTGAACATCTTAGCTGATATGATCAACTCAGTTCTTTCTCTCTCTCTCTCTTTTTTTTTTTCCCCCATTTATGGAAGTTAAATTAATTTACAGTGTTAAAAGATTGTGATTTTTTAAAATTTATTTTTAATCAAAGGATAATTGCTTTACAATGTTGTGTTGGTTTCTGCCATACAACCATGTGAATCAGCCATGAGTATACATACATCGCCTCCCTCTTGAACCCCCCACGCTATGCAGTTTTTTATGAAACTTTTTTAAACTGATATTTTCTCTTCTAGGATCAAGCGTGCTTTCCTTATTGAAGAGCAGAAGATCGTTGTGAAAGTATTGAAAGCACAAGCACAGAGTCAGAAAGCTAAATAAAAAATGAACCGTTTTTGAGTAATAAATCAAAACGCCTCGTTCTGTTCACTTCTATTGTGGTTTGTTAGTGTACAGGTTTGGTTTCTGTGGTAACTGGAGATTCCCCACACATACACTACAGTTTTTAGTTGATCACTTTTTCTGAAAATAATTGGAAGTCAGTGATTGCTGGAATTTTAGACACATTAAAATACGGACTGTAACGTATTTTCTCCTAGAGGCTATGTTATATTGTTCCTGTTAATAAACACTGTGAGTGTTAGTCACCCAGTTGTGTTGGACTCTTTGTGACCCCATGGACTGTAGCCCACAAGGCTCCTCTGGAACTCTCCAGGCAAGAATACTGGAGTGGGTAGCCATTCCCATCTCCAGGGCTGGAACCCAGGTCTCTTGCATTAATTGCGGGTTCTTTAACCCTCTAAAGATTTTAATAATAGCTCATTCTTGCAGTATTTAGACTATCAGTGGACTTCGCTGGTGACAGCTGGTAGAGTCTACCTGCAATGCAGGAGGCCCAGGTTCAATCCCTGGTCAGGAAGATCCCATGGAGAAGGGAATGGCAACCAACTCCAGTATTCTTAACTGTCCACAGGGTTGCAGGGTCTGACATGACATGACTGAGCAGCTGACACTTTTAAGACTGTATCAAGTATTCTTGAAAGTGGTCTACATAAGCTCTTCTGAATTGTCTTCCAAGATAAGGTCATTCCTTAGGACATGTCAAGCTTATTTCCCATCTCAAGAGTAGAAAGCAAGTGCTGTTTTCACAAGCCGAGAATCTAGAAGCTGGAAAAGTATCTAAGTTCTGTAAAATTTGACCTTTTTCCGTTTAGGTGTTTACTGTTACTAGCATTATGAGACTCAAGTGTCATGAAGAGTGTTTTCTCTTGATTAAAATCAAGACCATGCCCTTTAACATTTTTGCAGAAGAGGCAAGGCAAAACTAAGGGGCCAGGTGGCACTTGAACTCAGGGCCATTATAAATTTATTAATGATACTTAATGGCATGTCCACAGCACTTAACATCTTAATTTAGTGTGGAACCCAACTATCATGTGATGGTTTCTGGCTTGAGTGAGGTAAATTGAGGTGTAGGTTATATATATTACCCAGAGCCGCTTGTGTTGCTAGAATACTTGGAAGTGGTGTGGTGTGATCAGTGATGGAGGTACCCCCAATAAACACTAGCATAAGGAACGATGGCTGAAGCCCTTTATTGTCAAAGTTCAGTCTTGGGACAGTTCATCAGCCTTCCCTAAACACCCTCCAATCCCAAGAATTGTTAAACAACCAGGATAATAAAATTATGTTTAATCACTGAAATTTTTATTGGGGATATAATTGAAAAACATTGGATTCTGAAGTAGATTAAACCCTTCTCTGCCCTAGGCTGATGTGTACTGCATGGACATGTGATCCTGTAGTACTGTGTTTGATAAAAATTTAATTAAAAGATGGTGCTTTTAAAATAAATTCAATTACTTGATTGGCTTATAGAGTAAATAGGTGTTAAAAGTCTTGAGTAGCTCAGCATGAGTTCTTGTCTGTCAGGACTCTTCCCTCCCTACGAAAGACAGTTCCACTGAAGAATTTAACAGAACACAAGACATGAGGACTAGTAAGTTTCTGCAAAATAAATGGATTAACTTAGAAATTTGAGAAAGTCAAAGCATTGAAGTTTCATACTTGAGGTGACTTTTTGTTGTTCAGTGGCTCAGTTGTGTCCAACTCTGCGATCCCATGGACTACAGGATGCCAGGCTTCCCCATCCGTTTCCTGGAGCTTGCTCAAACTCATGTCCATTGAGTCGGTGATGCCATCAAACCATCTCATCCTATGTTGTCCCCTTCTGCCTTCAATCTTTCACAGCGTCAGGGTCTTTTCCAATGAGTTGCCTCTTCGCATCAGGTGCCAAAGTAGTGGAGCTTCAGCTTCAGCATCAGTCCTTCCAGTGAATATTCAGGTTTGATTTCCTTTAGGATTGACTGCTCTGGTCTTGCTGTCCAAGGGTCTACTGCAGCACCACAGTTCGAAGGCATCAGTTCTTCAGCACACAGCCTTTTATATCCAGCTCTCACATCTGTTCGTGACTACTGGAAAAACCATAGCTTTGACTATATGGACCTTTGTAGGCAAAGTAATACCTGGTTTTTAATACTCTGTCTAAATTTGTCATAGCTTTTCTTCCAAGGAGCAGTTGTCTTAATTTCATGACTGCAGTCACCGTTCACAGTGATTTTGGAGCCCAGGAAAATAAAGTCTGTCACTGTTTCCATTGTTCCCCATCTAACTTGTCATGAAGTGATGAGACCAAATGCCATGATATTTGTTTTTTGAATTGAGTTTTAAGCCAGCTTTTTCATGCTCCTTTTTCACCTGCATCAAGAAGCTCTTTAATTGCACTTTGCTTTAAGGGTGTTCAGATAGTTCAACCTTTTCTAAGTTTGAAATGTCCACTAGTCTTAAAAAAACAACTTTATAGATAATTTGGAAAGTATGGAAAAACAGAATGAAATCACCTTCAGTTTCAGTATCAGTTCAGTCACTCCATCGTGTCTAACGTTTTGCAACCCCATGGACCTCAGCACGCCAGGCTTCCCTGTCTATCACCAACTGCTGGAGCTTGCTCAGACTCTCGTCCATTGAGTCGGTGATGCCATCCAACCATCTCATCCTGTCCTCTCCTCTTGCCTTCAATCTTTCCCAGCATCAGGGTCTTTTCCCAGGGTCAGTTTCAGTATACAGATGATCATTTTTAACAGTTTGATATCTCTCCTCCCATTTTGTTTTCTAGTTATTATTTTTTAAATTTAGGGTTTTTTTTTTTTTTTTTTGGCAGTGCTGTGCGGCTTATGGGATTTTAGTTCCCCAATCAGGGATCCTACTGGAGACCCAGTAGTGACAGTGCCAAGTCTAACCACTGGACTGCCAGGGAATTCCCAAGTTACATATCTTAAAAGTTGTGGAACTTGCCTGGTGGTCCAGTGATTAGGAATCCACCTTCCAGTGAAGGGGATGCAGGTTCAATCTCTGGTCTGGGAACCAAGATCCCACGTGCTGAGGGGCAACTAGAGAGCCCTCT
>NW_011494961.1:8109332-8110957 GCF_000754665.1 Bison bison bison | reverse complement strand
AAAAAAAAAAAAATGTATATATATATAAGCACTATATGTAAATATTCAACCCTTTTCCCCCCCGCCCCACCCACTTAACCCCTGTGAGCATATTTCTTTCAAAATAATTATTTTAGTGACTATATATGCCATCAAATCTATGTAGCATAATTTCAATAGTTTCTTTCATTTGAACATTTGGACTACTGTCAATTTTTCTCTGTTTTAACATTTGTGCACATTTTTATACAGCTTTCTATTTCATTTATGCCAATCTTTTTTTTTTTTAATTCATAAACTGGTACTGGAGTACAGTACTTCACTAGTCAACTTTAATTATTAGGGTGGCAGTGATGTTTCCTAAGGTTCCTAGCTCAAGCTGCCATAACAAATTACCATACACCGGGTGACTTAAACATCAGACATTGATGTCTCACATTTCTGGAGATGGAAATCCAAATTGAAGGTGCTGGCAGATTGCTCTTGGTGAAGACCCCCGCTGTTCCCAGTAGGCCAATGGCTGTTATCTTGTGTCTTCACATGATGGACAGGGGAGAGGGAAGAAAGCTCTCTTCTGCTTTTTCTTGCGTGCGTGCTCAGCTGTGTCCCATTCTTTGGGACATTATGGATGGTAGCCCGCCAGGCTCCTCTGCCCATGAGATTCTCCAGCCAAGAATACTGGAGTGGGTTGCTGTTTCCTTTTCCGGGGTATCTTCCGGACCCAGGGATTGAACCTGCGTCTCCTGAATCTCCTGCATTGGCAGGTGGATTCTTTGGCACTGAGCCACCTGTGAACCCTTAAAACCTGGGGGAAGCACAAACACACAGTCCCCAAGACGGGATGTGAAATGTGCCTGATTGGTGACCATTTCTTCACCTGTCTTAGCCACTACGTTTTTAACCACAGACTGCACTTCATGCTCCCTTCACTAAGGCAGGTCCTCTTCACCTCATCCTCTTGCACTCTCTGGTCCAGTTCCCTCCTCCCACACCTGCACTCGCAGGACTGCAGAGTTCATCTTGTGATGTGTAGACACAGAAGAGCGAAGACTGGTGTGAACATAGTATCAACTCCGTCCAAATGATCAAAATGGATTCTGCACTGTTTTGGGTTTTGATTTTGTAAAGAAAATGAAGCTTTTATTAAATCCAGTTCTGTGTGTGTGACTTAAAGTACTCTTGACAGGTTCCTAAAAAGACATGTGAATGTAGTCAGTGGTTTCTTTTTAAAGTCTAGTATTTCTCCTTCCACTGAATTGCTTATAAATTCTATTAGAAGGATTGCGATGGGGGTGGGGAGTTCTTTCACCCTTAAAAGCAGAAAGTCTCCATATGTTTAAATAAATAAATCAAGTTTATTTTCAGCAGCGTCAATGGCATACCTACAGTTTTTACACTAATAATTTGTAACTTGGACTCCCAGAATTTTAATACTCAGGGCTCCAACAAAGTTTCGTCTAGTCAAGGCTATGGTTTTTCCTGTGGTCATGTATGGATGTAAGTGTTGGACTGTGAAGAAGGCTGAGTACCAAAGAATTGATGCTTTTGAACTGTGGTGTTGGAGAAGACTCTTGAGAGTCCCTTGGACTGCAAGGAGATCCAACCAGTCCATTCTGAAGGAGATCAGCCCTGGGATTTCTTTGGAA
>NW_011494961.1:8089946-8109224 GCF_000754665.1 Bison bison bison | reverse complement strand
ACGACAGAGGATGAGATGGCTGGGTGGCATCACTGACTCGATGGACGTGAGTCTGAGTGAACTCCGGGAGTTGGTGATGGACAGGGAGGCCTGGCGTGCTGCGATTCATGGGGTCGCAAAGAGTCAGACACAACTGAGCGACTGATCTGATCTGATCTGATGTCTAGCTTTAACTGTTAACTATCTTATCACACCAATTAAAATCATATACAGTTCCTGTGGACTAAGACTGTGAAGCAGAGCTGAACATTACGATTTTTTCTCGGAGTTCGATTACTTATTGCCAGTAAGAGTCCTATAGTTATACGATATTACCAATAGTACCACTGGAGTGTGGATCCAGCTTATTCCAGCTATGTGAGTCAGCTGTGTGCATCTCTTTCCAGCTCTGTGTTCAGTGATGTCAGTTTGGGGCCTTGAAATTGGTATGGAAGGAGTATTTACACCTGGGAAATCAGCAGGTACCACAAAATTCTTTTTCTCCTTCCAAGGAGCTTGATGTTTATATTACCAGCAAGTCACTGGATATTATTCAAATTACAGTCTATTACCACAAGTTAGGTATGATTTTGTTGGTACCAGGAGCTCTCTATAAATCTGGTACATGTTTGATTATTATTTGCCCTTAAATTTTTTTGTAATAAATTGAATCTACGAATATTCTGAAATTTGATTTTATAAATGACAATGAGTCTTTATTGAATCCAGTTCTGTGAATATGGAGAAAAACAGAATTTAAAATCTTGAAATGTTGAAAGTTTCATCTCTTTTAACAATGATAAACACTTTATTTAAAACCAAGAGTAGAAAAGTTAAGACTCCATGAGTTTCCTTTTTAAAGGATGATATCCACAATAATTCTGGATCAAAAGATAATTTCTGGTTTCCAAAATATTAGCTAGTCAATAATTTTGAGTAAGTCTTAAATGTTTCTGGTTAATTTGAAGGACTATGTAAATATTTTGCCATATATTTACATTACTTTATAACTTGTTTCAGATTTCATTCATTCATTCAACAAATATTTATGAGAAATTCAATTACGTTCCAGGAACAATGTTGCTGGGTAAACATTAATACAATTGTCAACAAAGCAAACTCTTCCCCTGCTCTCATGGTTACATGGGGGACTTGGTTAAATGAGGATACAAATATGTTTTTAATTGCACACAATAGAATAAAAACCAAAATGAAGTACACAGCACTGTGAAACCATGTAAAAAGGAACCTCATTGGGAGTGAAGCCAGGCTTTTCAGAGGAAGTCACATTTAAACTCAGAGCAAGGATGTTAGCTGAGTGACAAGAAGGGAGAACATTCCAGATGTAAGAACCAACATGTCCAAATGCCCTAAGTCAAGAAACAATTTGTATAAAAAAGCATAAAAACAATACATGCAATGCAATTCATTCTCAGTATTTAGAGCTCAGTAAATCTAATCTGTGTAAGCAAATCGTTAATCACTGAGAAGGGGCATCCGTGTTAGCACATAGCTTTAAGTCCACCTGTGTCCAGTCAAAAGCTCTGTGACATTTTTTCCTTCCTAAGTAAGACCAGTGAAGGAAAAGCTTTCCTAAACTGTTTATTTCAGTTAGGAGAAAAGACACTCCTGTGCATCAGAGGATATTTAAATTATGCTATCCCCTAGATAATTTAGGCATCAACCTGTTAAGGAGAAAAAGCATCAAAATTATTGACTCAATTCCCCTGATATTCACTCAGCTTTTATATTCCTTGGCCTGTGCAAATAGCCTCAGGGCTATGCCCTCTTTCTCTCTCTCTCTCTTTGGTTGGAAGTAAGTTTACAGCTTAACATGCCTATCGAACAAATGGTCTTAAAGAAAATCCAAATGTTTACTACATTTTACAGTAAGTTCTGTAAAGACTTTGTAAACCATATCGTGTCTGTTGCAGCCGCTCAGCTTTACCAATAGAGTGTGGAAGCAGCCGTAGTCAGTACTGAAATGAATGGTCATAGCTGTGTTCCAATAGAGTTTTATTTACAAAACTGATGTTGGGTCACAGGTGGCCTGCAAGTTGTAGATTGTGAACCTTCCCTGCTCTAGATGACCCCTGCTTCCAGCTACAGCTGCCAGCTGACCAACTACATGAGAAACCTCAAGCAAAAACCAGCAGAAAACTGCCTGGTTGAATCTAATCAACCCAAAGGACAGTGAGAAAAAAATAAAACAATTGTTCTATCACACTAAATTTTAAGGTGGTTGGTTATACAGCAATATACCACTGAAACAGTTCTATGGTCTTTAAATTTTTTTTTTTTTTTTTGCTTGTATATTCCTTAAAGAATTTTGAAAAGCTGTACAGACCCTCACACGATTTTAGATTATCATCCAAAATTTTTCACCATAAATTTAAAATCATTTCAAAGGATATCATTTCCAACATAGTAAAGGTATGAATATTTCTTTTCAAAATTATTCTATCACTTTTTAAATATATCAGATGGAAGTTGCACAGCAGCCTTTTTTTTTTTTTTTAAAGGAATAAGCTCTTTTAACAATTGGAAGTTTTAGAGTCTTCCTTCTTCTTGACTTGTATTACCATTCCATTACCTTTATGGAATTTTAAACCATGTTTTCATGTTGGAAGTCTTTTCCTGATTAGTAATTCCACAATTCTGTCTCTAAGAAAGAAAAAGCAAACGAGAGAGGTGTGGAGTCTTAACACCCATTTGTCCTCTGGATAAAGCAAAGCATCACTGCTTTTTCAACCCTATTCTCTTTACTTTGCTTTCAAGGGACTCTCTCTCAAGAATGATTCATTTGACAATTTGGGGAGATAAAAGAGGTGATGATGTTAAATTAAAATGACCATCACCCCCCTACCCGACCCTGTTCTACTGGGTTGGCCAAAAATTTCATTCAGGTTTTTCTGTAACACCTCATGAAAAAATACAAAGAAACTTTTTGGCCAACCTAGTATCTGAATTCAGGTCATCCCAATGTGGGCCAGGATATCCTGCTCCAATATCAAACATCTCCCTTGTGCGTAAGTCAGGGCAAGATACAAAGCCCTATGACCGCTGTGCTTCAGCCACTGGATGCGGCTCGAGGGTGAATGTGATAACAGGGTGCCTTCCAGGAGCTTGTAGTTTAGCTTTTTAATTTATGATTCTTGGGTAATTAGTTTAAATCAGTGGTTCAAACTGGAATGACACCTATGAGGCATTTTGTCGGGGAACTGACATTCTGTGATGTACAGGACAGCCCTGCTCAACAAACCATCCTGACTCCTACGTGACTCTCCAGTACCCAATCAGATTTTTGTGTAGGTGAGAAACCTGCTTACTATTATCTCAACCTTGGTAAACACCATTGAATATAAACAAAATTTTTTTGCATCGTTTTAATAAATTCTAAAATTTCTGGGAATGCACTACGTCAAACCAGGGAGATTATATTTCTCTTCCAAACATTATCTGGAGAAATTTAACATTTTGGAAAAAAGAAATAGCAGTGAATAAAGTTTTAAACTTTTGCAAAGGAATCTAAGATTCACAATTTTTAGACAAAACTGTAAACGTATGGGTGAATGTATTGGTTTATATTTTTTCTTACATCTTCGATTCTGGATATTGTTTTCACAAAATCTGATTAACAATAAGTTAATTTGTGGCTTAATGTATAAGTTGATCATGTTCTGAAAAGAGCACCATGATTTCTAAGTGCTTTGCTTTCTGAGCAAGTTAGAGAATTACTCTGGGAATTAATAAGAGACTCCAAAGTGTTTTCAGTACACTGGTGTTTAGAGAGTTCTCTTTGATGGCATGAAGAACTGACATCAATTCATTCAACAAATATTAACTCTGCACTGGTTGTGTGCAGGCACTAAGCCAGTGCTTACCTTGGGAAGAGTTTCTGGAGTCTCTCATTTGTTTCCCTTACCCCTCTTTCCACGCATGCAGGTGTGTGGCTTGGAGTATTCGACAAAATTTCATAGTTTCCACTAGTGTTGTTATGTGAACTTGAGAAGCTGCTTAAATTCTCTGAGTCTCTGCTTTGTGAGCTCTTCAAGTGTTAGTTGCTCAGTTGTGTCTGATTCTTTGCGACCCCGAGGACTATAGCCCGCCAGGATGCTCTGTCAATAGAATTTCCCAGGCAAGAATACTGGAATGGGTAGCCATACCCTTCTCCAGCGGAATCTTCCTAAACCAGGGATCAGACCTGGGTCTCCTGCAATGCAGACAGATTCTTTACTGTGTGAGTCACCAATGAGTATAAAAATACTCCACTTCCAAAAGTTATAAAGAACTTGGTATCTAGCAGGGAATTAACAGACATTAGTTCAGGGTCCCTTTCCACATCTCTTCAAAACCTAGCCTCATTTCTCTAGTAATGAGTGATGTTGATAATCTTTTCATATATAGTGCAGGAAGCTCAGCTTGGTGCTCTGTGATGACCTAGATGGGTGAGGGTCATCCATGTAGGGATTGGGAGGGAGGTCCCAAAAGGAGGGGATACATGTATACCTATAGTTGATACTGGCTTCCCTCGTGGCTCAGACAGTAAAGAATCTGCCTGCAATGCAGGAGACTCGGGTTTGATCCCTGGATTGGGAAGATCCCATTGGAGAAGGGAATGGCTACTCATTCCAGTTTTCTTGCCTGGAGAATTCCATAGACAGAGGAGACTGGCAAGCTACAGTCCATGGGGTCCGAAAGAGGCAGACATGACCGAGCAACTAACACATATAGCTCATTCACTTTGTTGTACGGCAGAAACTAGCACAACATTGTAAAGCAACTATATGCCAATTAAAAAACAAAAACAAAAACTGATCTCAGAACACATCTGCCAATAGCCATGTGTGAACATGAGTTGGTATGTTCCCTCTAGAACTATTTACATTTTAGCTTCAAAATTTCTGTCAGTGGGTTGAAAGACTGACTTCTGCTAAAGGAATTTCAAGCAGGTGAAGCTAGTAGTTCAACCTGCTAGGAGTCAAGGACCACACAAACTATTAACTTTTAATACAAAGCTATTAACTACAAATACAAATATTAACTATTAAATACAAAGCTAACACGGTCATGGTCAAAGCAAGCTGAGATCACTAGCTCTTTACAAAGAGATGTCAGGGGCCTGAAGGAGGATTGTCGTAGGAAACTTCCCTTTCTGTTCTAAAAATCTGAGCATTGCCGTGTAGACAGTCTAGATTCACGCTTACTCCTTGGAAGGAAAGTTATGACCAACCTAGATAGCATATTCAAAAGCAGAGACATTACTTTGCCAACAAAGGTTCGTCTAGTCAAGGCTATGGTTTTTCCTGTGGTCATGTACAGATGTGAGAGTTGGACTGTGAAGAAGGCTGAGCACCAAAGAATTGATGTTTTTGAAGTGTGGTGTTGGAGAAGACTTTTGAGAGTCCCTTGGACTGCAAGGAGATCCAACCAGTCCATTCTGAAGGAGATCAGCCCTGGGATTTCTTTGGAAGGACTGATGCTAAAGCTGAAACTCCAGTACTTTGGCCACCTCATGCAAAGAGTTGACTCATGGGAAAAGACTCTGATGCTGGGAGGGATTGGGGCAAGAGGAGAAGGGGATGACAGAGGATGAGATGGCTGGATGGCATCACTGACTCGATGGACATGAGTCTGAGTGAACTCCGGGAGTTGGTGATGGACAGGGAGGCCTGGCGTGCTGCGATTCATGGGGTCGCAAAGAGTCGGACACGACTGAGCGACTGATCTGATCTGATCTGAGGAGTTTTTGTTTGTTAGTTTTGCTTAAAAAAAGAACCAGAATTTACTGTCTCAAAATACTGAAGCTAGCAAACTAAAATGAAGGTCTTGGCCGGGTTCTGCTCCCTCTGAGACTCTGCATAGAGCTCTTCCTAGTTCCTGGTTGTTGCTGGCAGTCCTTGACATTTCTTGGCTTGTAGCCATATAAATCTACTATCTACTTCTGTCAGCCCATGGCTGTCTTCACATAGTGCCTCTAAGAATCTGCTGGGGAGATTTTTTTTGTTATTTATTTGTTTATTTTGGCCATACTGCTCAGCATGCAGGATGCAATATCTTAGTTCCATCTCAGGGATTGAACCCTCGCCCCTAGTGGGCCAAGTGCAGAGTCTTAACCACTGGGTCTCCAGGGAAGTCCCTGGGGAGGTGTTTTAAATGCAGTTTCCTGAGCGCCCCCTAAGACTTCCTCAATCAGAATCTCTGAAGATCGGGCCAAGAACCTGCATTTTATCAAGATCACCTAGTTGATCCTCACAGAGATGGATCTTGGACCAGCCTTTCCCAAGTTATGGTAGAAAGGACAGCTGATGCTGAATAACACAGGTTTAAATTGTGCAGGTCCACTTATTCATGGATTTTTTAAGATATAGAAACTACAGTACTATAGGGTCTGCAGTTGGTTGAATTCACCAACGCAAAACCACAGATACCGACAACTGACTGTAAGTCATGCTCAGATGCTTTACAACCCCCGGTGTTGTTCAAGGGTCAACTGTGTACAATTTGGTGTTAGGTGAATATGGCTTTAAATCTTAAGTTCTTCATTAACCAGTTAGGTGACTTTGAACAAGTGTCTTCCTCTCTCTTAAGTCTTAGTCGCCTCACCTATAAAATGAAGATACTATAACTTCAGAGGTTCAATGAAATATCCTGTGTTATCCACACCATAGAACTCATGATGTTTTCCTGCTTCTGGTCCCAAAGCTGCCTTCTCATATATTTATGGAGGAGAAACACAGTGCATGAAGATGGTCACTATGGAGTCTTTTCATTTGGAATGATTAAAGACAAGTGATAACTTTGGAAATAGACTGAAAAGGCAACCCAGAATGATTTTTTTTTCTCTCTCTTTGTAAGGAATTATACCCACACCCCGCCTGAAAGTGCCAAGCTGTATTTGATTAGTTCTGGGCAGAAGCACGTTAGGGCATCTGAAAACCACAACTGGAGACATCTATTCTGATGGGCCTAATGCTCTGGGTATTTCCTTTCAACCGAACTTGGGAGGGGGGAAGTACTTTGATATAATGTACATATGGAAATATTTTACAACATTCTTAAAAACTTAGATATTTTATTCGGTATATATAAAGCATACTTTGCTCTTCACTGTGTGCAAACATGGATAAATCAATGTCTTCCAGAGTCCCTTGTCATTTCCAAGCTAAAATTGTTTTGTTTTGTTAGATCGGTTTCAGTGCCTAAAAGGACCGAACTGACAACCCTCTTTTCTCCGGGCTTCTGGCAGACAGCAGGAGCAGCTGCTGTTCAAATGTCCCCCAAATAGCTCACCTCTGGAAAGATCGTTTCTGGAGGTGAGAAGGCGCTTTGATTTCTCCTCCACTCTGAAATGTGTGGGCGGGGGTGGCGGCAGGGCGGTGAACCACGTACTCAGGCCTTTGGTTTTCAGGCCACTGCCACATCTCACATGTGCAACTAAATAGTGATCTGCATTCTGGTTCGCGTTCTTTTGAAAAGATTAAAGTCTCTTGCTTTAAATGCCATTCCTAATCGTGGGGTAAAACATTCCTTGGAAAATATTCTTCATCACAAGAATTTACTAATAGTGATTACTTTCAGAGAAAAAGGATGGGGACAGGAAGGAGATGATAAGCGGGAGATGGCATTTGATTTTCGTGTTTTTAATCCTTTGTACTCTGAATTTTGTAACTCTGAACAGGTGATCTTATTTGGAAAAAAAACAAACAAGCAGGAATCATCTGTACGAACCTGCTGGAGGCCATTGTTGCTATTTATTCTTTAAAAATTTCTATATTGAGAATGAATTCTATTAAGTTTACTTTTCAAACCTTAACTAGAAATTTTCCCTTTTTTAGGATTTAATAATTAAAACTTGCCAGACAAATACACATTTCTGTTCTTGCTTTTATAAGTCTGTATGATTTGCAAAGCAATTAAATATAAAAGTAAATATCCTGGGTTTGCTATTTAATTCATCTGAAAATACTGCTTTCACAAGATTTTTCTTTCATCATTAAAAGAGTAAACCATTCGCATTTTAAAGATAGGCTTGACTCTGTGAGAAGCAGCCTTTTCCATTTGTGTAATATTTCATTGCACTTATTTGATCATGGCATTGAGGCAAGTTTCTTTTAAATAAGTTTGCCTTTTCATTATGCCAGTGAATATTGTTTTATAAATCTCAAAGTATTGAAAATACATTTCGGTGAAGTTAAAACTATAAAGGACTGTGATTTTTATAAAAGAGAACGTCTGCCCTGCTGTGGCCACAGAAAGGAATTACATGTGGGCAGCTGTCAGAAAAATGGTTCTTGAGTTGAATTGCAACAGCTTTGCAGGAAAGCTAAAAAAAATGTACAGATTTACAGTTATTTTCCTTCAATAAATTTAGAGTAAAATGAGTGTGTGTATATATATATATATATATACATCAGTTCAGTTCATGTTCAGTCGCTCAGTCATGTCCGACTCTTTGCGACCCCATGAATCACAGCACGCCAGGCCTCCCTGTCTATCACCGACTCCCGGAGTTCACTCAGACTCACATCCATCGAGTCAGTGATGCCATCCAGCCATCTCATCCTCTGTCGTCCCCTTCTCCTCTTGCCCCCAATCCCTCCCAGCATCAGAGTCTTTTCCAATGAGTCAACTTTTCGCATGGGTGGCCAAAGTACTGGAGTTTCAGCTTTAGCATCATTCCTTCCAAAGAACTCCCAGAGCTGATCTCCTTCAGAATGGACTGGTTGGATCTCCTTGCAGTCCAAGGGACTCTCAAGAGTCTTCTCCAACACCACAGTTCAAAAGCATCAATTCTTCGGTGCTCAGCCTTCTTCACAGTCCAACTCTCACATCCATACATGAATACAGGAAAAACCATAGCCTTGACTAGACGGACCTTTGTTGGCAATAACTTATATTACAAATAATGGAAGAGTACTACTATCATCACTGAGTGAGTGGGTGAAAGTTGCTCAGTCAAGTCTGACTGTTTTCGACCCCGTGGACTGTAGCCCATCAGGCTCCTCTGTCCATGGAATTCTCCAGGCAAGAATACCGGAGTGGCTACAGCCATTCCCTTCTCCAGGGGATCTTCCTAAATCAGGGATGGTACTTGGGTCTCCCGCATTGCAGGCAGATTCTTTATTGTCTGAACAACCAGGGAAGCCCATACATATCTAATAAATTCTATATATTAATTAATTAATTCTTAAAAATCTGATCCCTATGTTACACAGTAATCCACTCTTCACACTGGCTGTCTCAAAGTCTTTACCTCTCTCCTCAACCCAGCACTCACTCCAGGTTGTCTAATAATATCTGAAAGTATGCAAACCACTAGGTATGAGCTTCTGGAGCTCCCTCGCCCTCTTTGGCACCTTTAAACTTTAATGTATGTAAAAGCATGGGCTTTGTAGTCAGGTAGCCAGGGCTACTTTTGAACTATGTCGAGTTTAGTATGTTTCAATCTCTATAAACCTCAGTTTCCTCACCTGGAAAAGTGGAATCAGTAATGCCTATTGGATTGTTTACATATGACAGCTTGCTGCTGCTGCTGCTAAGTTTCTTCAGTCGTGTCCGACTCTGTGTGACCCCATAGACGGCAGCCTACCAGGCTCCCCCATCCCTGGGATTCTCCAGGCAAGAACACTGGAGTGGGTTGCCATTTCCTTCTCCAATGCATGAAAGTGAAAAGTGAAAGTGAAGTCGCTCAGTTGTGCCCGACCCTCAGCGACCCCATGGACTGCAGCCCACCAGGTTCCTCTGTCCATGGGATTTTCCAGGCAAGAGTACTGGAGTGGGGTGCCATTGCCTTCTCCTATATGACAGGTTAACAGGACACTAAGTGTTGATTGACTTCCTTATGCCACTAACCTTCTTGCTGCTCTCTTTCTTTAGATGGTTCAAATCTTTCCCAAGGTAAGCTTCACCCCTGGTGGGCTCCCTCCACACACTCTCACCACGGCCCTAATATTGTTCTGTTACTTAACCCCCTCTCCTTCAGTCCCTCCCTGTCCACAATTTCCTTTGCCCCATTTTATACAAATGTACCCAAGTTCCCACCATCCTTGAAAACCCCTCTCTGCTACCATCTCCTCTCCCTTTCATACCCAGCTGTACTGGGAGGGATAGACTCTATATTGATTCACTGCTATTATTTTCACTACTATTATTTTTTTAAATTCCTATTCACTTCTTTCCTCTGCAGTCTGGCTTCTCAACCACCATAGTACTGAAATTAACAAATTAATTCACCAAACCTTTATCATGATACCATATTCTGGGACTGTGCCTAGTCATGGCATCAGATCCCTACTCAAGCCATCATAATATTGTACACTCAACAAAATACTCACTGGTCAAAAGTTACCAATGCCCAGTGGTCAAACCCAGTGGCTTCTGTTCAGTTTCACTCTGTGATTTGCTGGAGACTGGTTCTCCTGAGCTTTCTCTGCTCCTTCTCTCCCTGGGCCCTTTGATCTTGCTGTATCTACTTTGTAGTAACCTCTTAATCGTGCAGATGATTCCCTAGGCATCGTCTTTGGGTCTCTTCCCTCTCACTCTTTTAACTTTACTCTGTGAACTTCCTATAATTATAGCCACATTCAGAGAAGGCAATGGCAACCCACTCCAGTACTCTTGCCTGCAAAATCCCATGGACAGAGAAGCCTGGTAGGCTGCAGTCCATGGGGTCGCTAAAAGTCGGGCACGACTGAGCGACTTCACTTTCACTTTTCACTTTCATGCATTGGAGAAGGAAATGGTGCAACGCACTCCTGGATTCTTGCCTGGAGAATCCCAGGGACAGAGGAGCCTGGTGGGCTGCCGTCTATGGGGTCACACAGAGTCAGACACGACTGATGCGACTTAGCAGCAGTAGCAGTCGGTGGATGTGTGGGGGTACTTTTCTGAGAAGAGAGTGCATAGCTTATATCAGCAAGGAAATTTGTGATCCCTCCAAATAAAAGCCCTGCCCGCTCCATTTCACATTTCAGCAGTTCATCCACTGGTATGGCTCCCACCATTACCCAGTCACTGCTGACTTCTGGATCTCTAAACCTAGCCTCTTTCCCAACCCTACTAAGGTCCAACCCTGCTGGGTCCTCCTAGAACAGCAGTTCTCGCCAGCGGATGGCAGGACCTCCGCCTCCTGCCCCCTGCATCTCTCTCTGGGGCCTCTGTGTGGTCTGGGGGTGATGGGCAGGGAGTGCACCTATAACCAAAGTCCCTGAGGAAAGCACTCCGACATGGCTCCTGTGTCCATACAAGCACTGCATGACACCTGCCATTCTCCCAGGCTCCTCCTCCTGCTCCAGGAAAACCTTCCTGTTTGGTCCAGCTCTTGGACAAAGCTGCAGAGTTGCCTGGGCCATTATTACACAGTTCATTTTTACCAAGCCTCGTATCTATTTGTTGACCAAATTCAACTGATTTTATCTGTGAAAGATCCTTTTTAATCTTTCCATCACCACCAACCTCCCTGCTCTCTCCACTCCCCAGTCTGTCACACACTCATCATCTAGAGTCCCCACCTAGAGTCCCCATGAAGGTCCTGAAAGGTCTCTGTGCTTCACGTCTTTCTGCTGTTTCATCTATCTTTCAAACACACAACTATTTCAATTTAAAAAATAATCCTTCAATTTTTTTATTTTTTAAAATTAATTTAATTAATTCATTTTAAACTAAAGGATGATTGCTTTACAGTATTGTGTTGGTTTCTATCAAACAAACATGAAGCCATAGCTTTGGTGGTTTTTTAACTGCCTATATAATAAAATCTAAATGCATCCTGAGAACCCCTCTACAATCCAGCTCCATCCTTCCCTTTTGAGTAGTATCCCCAGCCAGTCTTCCTTTACTTTCTGTCATACACAACCACTCATCTTCCTTTGTACTCTCTCACCTTTCTTTCTTGTCTCAGGCTGGTCCTTATTCCTAAAAAGCTTTTTCCTGACCCTTAAAGAATCTAGCTCCTCCTTCGATGCTCAGCTCAAATGTGAACTCCTTGGTAAGCCTGCATTTTCCTCCCTGAGATAATGACTCCCTCCAGGATTCTCAAAGCAAACCTCCAATAAGCATGCTCTTCTCAGACAGCACTGCCATTAATTGGGTATGTGTTTCTCCTTTGATTATAATGCCAGTCTCTTGGGGGCAGGAATCAGGCACCCCTCATCGCATAGAATAGTGCTGTCTCTGCTACATGCTCCACGAATGCCTGCAGAATGAATAGTGGTGAACATTATTATCACCTGCACTATTGCTTGCCCTCATTGATTCCCACCTCTCCTAAGGAGCAGGCAGATGCTTTAAGAGTATACTCACAATTTCCACAAAATAGGTATTAAACTATGGAAAGAAGCTATGAGATAGAAAAGAAAGGAGATAGTAAAGAATAAAAACAAACCAAATTTTGCTTCTGATCCAACTTACTTCTCTAGTTAGCAGTAAAGCTGGAGTCTTAATGGGCACTTTTGAAATGTGTTCAGTTTCTTAGAAAGAGCACCCTGCCTGCAAAGTTGAGAGAAATGGAGCAGGAGACAATGTGGGTCTGGACTATTAAATGGTGGGGAAGATGGAGAGGAGAGGACAAACTAAAGAAACATTAATTAAGCACAATTGTTAAGATGACGCACTGAAGGATCAAAAGAGATAGAAGAGCCATGGGTTTGCTTGTTTGTTGATTGATTCAACTAATATTTAATGAGTCCTACTGTGGGCTTCCTTGGTGGCTCAGATGGTAATCTGCCTGCGATGTGGGAGAACCGGGTTCAATCCTTGGGTTGGAAAGATGCCCTGCAGAAGGGAATGCAACCCATTCCAGTATTCTTGCCTGGAGAATTCCAAGGACAGAGCAGCCTGGCTGGTTACAGTCTGTGGAGTTGCAGAGTCGGACATGACTGAATAACTAACACACACACACACACACATGCACACATTATGTGCCAGCACTGTGAGAGATCCAAGGAATTCAGTGCTGAAAAACACATTGACCCTGTTTAATGGAACCATTGCAGTGTCCCTTGGTGGAAATATTCCTCCCCTGGGACTAAACCTTGTAGACCAGCAAAGCCTAAAGTTGTAGGAAATAGGAAGCAAAAACCTTACTAGTACGTGAATAGAAGTAACAGTGAGTGGAGTCATTCCCACCTTTGACACTTGATTCCGGGACTGGTGAATCCTGGCTCTAAGAGAAGAGGCATCATACACTGATCACTGATTTACAGCACATGCTGCATCTCAGAAGACATTGTCCTAGCCCTAGAAGGTGTTGACATTAATCTGGAAGCATAACCGAGTTTTCAAAAGGCCAATTCCACCATTTCACAGAGCTGCTTCAAGGCGATGGTGCACTCGATGAGACCAGTGAATTCCATAACATGAGCCAATCACCACAATTCATATGCTGTCAAACAGGTTTCTTGGCGAGAAGCAGTGCTGTGTGGGCTACCATGATACTGATTAAGGCATTCCTCAAGTCCACACAATAGTGATTTTGGTAGAAGCACTGTGGGCAAGGATTGAAAAGTTGTATTCAGTGTAAACATCTATTTCAGTAAGAACTAAGTGCTACTGGAAGTGTTCCTGTGTAATTAACCTGCTACCAAGTGGGTGGCTCATCCTCCTGGAGATCCATGCCAGACTGTGGGCTCATTGTTGATTTCTGCTGTTGGCAGTTGGGGCACTCAGCAGTGGCTCTAGCCGGATCAGCCTTGATGAGTGAAGTCCATGCATAACTTCCATCCCTGCTACCATGGTCCTTTGTTTGTGGACCTGCTGGACACGGACAGGAGTGACTAGGGAAAGAAGATGACTAATGTCCACAGGAAGGGTCATCTCAGCTTCCTAAAATTTTTTCTCTACATAGATGGCTATTTGGTGGAAATCCACATGGGGTACAAATATTTTCATACTTCATGCTGATACAGAGAGGTTTATCCATATGTCTCTCTTCCAGATCTCCTCAACATCTTTCCGGTTGTATTCATTTTAGTTCCCTTTAGACATCCATATACCAAATGATTAGCCGCTACTAATGAGTCAAAATTCCCCAAGCTAGGCTTCAACAGTACATGAACTGTGAACTTCCAGATGTTCAAGCTGGATTTAGAAAAGGCAGAGGAACCAGAGATCAAATTGCCAATATCTGTTGGATCGTTGAAAAGGCAAGAGAGTTCCAGAAAAACAACTACTTTGCTTTACTGACTATGTCAAAGCCTTTGACTGTGTGGATCACAATAAACTGTGGAAAATTTTGAAAGAGATGGGAATACCAGACCACCTGACCTGCCTCCGGAGAAATCTATATGCAGTTCAAGAAGCAACAGTTAGAACTGGACACGGAACAACAGATTGGTTCCAAATCGGGAAAGGAGTCCATCAAGGTTGTATATTGTCACCTTGCTTATTTAACTTATATGCAGAGTACATCATGCGAAATGCTGGACTGGATGAAGCACAAGCTGGAATCAAGACTGCTGGGAGAAATATCAATAACCTCAGATATGCAGATGACACCACCTTTATGGCAGAAAGCGAAGAACTTGAGAGCCTCTTGATGAAAGTGAAAGAGGAGAGTGAAAAAGTTGACTTAAGACTCAACATTCAGAAAACTAAGATCATGGCATCTGGGCCCATCACTTCATGATAAGTAGATGGGGAAACAATGGAAACAGTCAGAGACTTTATTTTGGGGGGCTCCAGAATCACCAAAGATGGTGACTGCAGCCATGAAATTAAAAGATGGCTGCTCCTTGGACAAAAAGTTATGACCAACCTAGACAGCATATTAAAAAGCAGAGACATTACTTGGCTGACAAAGGTCCATCTAGTCAAAGTTATGGATTTTCCAGTAGTCATATATGGATGTGAGAGTTGGACCATAAAGAAAGTTGAGCATCAAAGAATTGATGCTTTTGAACTGTGGTGTTGGAGAAGACTTTTGAGAGTCCCTTGGACTTCAAGGAGATCAAACTAGTCAATCCTAAAGGAAATCAGTTGGAAGAACTGATGCTAAAGCTGAAGCTCCAACACTTTGGCCACCTGATGAGAAGAACTGACTCTTCAGAATAGACCCTGATGCTGGGAAAGATTGAAGGCAGGAAGAGAAGGGGGTGACAGAGGATGAGATGGCTGGATGGCATCACCAACTCACTGGATATGAGTTTGAGCAAGCTCCAGGAGTTGGTGATGGACAGGGAAGCCTGGTGTGCTGCAGTACATAGGGTCACAAAGAGTCAGACACAACTGAGTGACTGAACTGAACTAAGGTCAGACAATGCCAAATTGGGGGTGGCCGGTTCAGGTTTCATGGGGACTTGTTGCCCTTGATTAATAGTTTAGCCTCGAAGGAAAGTTATGACCAACCTAGATAGCATATTCAAAAGCAGAGACATTACTTTGCCAACAAAGGTCCATCTAGTCAAGGCTATGGTTTTTCCAGTAGTCATGTATGGATGTGAGAGTTGGACTGTGAAGAAAGCTGAGCACCGAAGAATTGATGCTTTTGAACTGTGGTGTTGGAGAAGACTCTTGAGAGTCCCTTGGACTGCAAGGAGAGCCAACCAGTCCATTCTAAAGGAGATCAGCCCTAGGTGTTCTTTGGAAGGAATGATGCTAAAGCTGAAACTCCAGTACTTTGGCCACCTGATGCAAAGAGTTGACTCATTGGAAAAGACTCTGATGCTGGGAGGGATTGGGGGTAGGAGGAGAAGGGGATGACAGAGGATGAGATGGCTGGATGGCATCACCGACTCGATGCACATGCGTTTGGGTGAACTCCGGGAGTTGGTGATGGACAGGGAGGCCTGGCGTGCTGCAATTCATGGGGTCGAAAAGAGTTGGACACAACTGAGCGACTGAACTGAACTGAAGATCCAGTGGTGAGCCAGAAGCTATTTCTCAAAGGAAATTATTTACCTGTTAAGGATGACATAGATTTGCTCTAAAACTCTAGGGCTTCACACTGTGATTAACCTTAAGGGGCTTGTCAAAAAATTCATGAAGCATCCCTACCTGCCACAGACATCATAAATGCAATATCATAAATGATATTGGATCTGCTGTGTCATAAGGCTCAAGTGACAGAGCAGTTTAGCAAACTGGCAGACTGGACCTTTTGCATAGTCTTTGCTTGTTCTGGGTCTTACTCAAAACAAGCAGCTTATTGGACTACTCACTAAATAGACTGGAATAGTATGATTAAATGAGGTATATGTTGCCTCCAAAGGTTCCCTAAGCATTGTACAACTTGGTGGAAGGAGAAGTCAGATGCAGTAACTATCCTTTACCTTGGAAAGAATATCTCATATGTTACAAAGTACCGCGTGCATACGTGCTCAGTTATGTCCAACTCCTTGCTCCTCTGTTTGTGGGATTTTCCAGGCAAGAATACTGGAGTGGGTTGCTATTTCCTTCTCCAGAATATCTTCCTGATGCAGAGACTGAACCCAGGTCTCCTGTGTCTCCTGAATTGCAGATGGATTCTTTACCGCTGAGCCACCGGGAAAGCCCACCAGTAGCTTAGGGTGGCAAAAAAAAAAAAGGAACAAGGATGGGGATTCTTTGACCCTGAGTATGTTTATTTCAACTGTGCATTCCAAAACTAATTCCACGATCCTTACTACTTCTGGAAGGAGAGCTAAAATGAGAGCACTGATGAAGAGAAGGGGCTTCCCTGGTGGCTCAGCAGTAAATGCAATGCTGGAGACACAGGTCAGGAAGATCCCCTGGAGAAGGAAATGGCAACCCACTCTAGTGTTCTTGCCAGAAAATATCCCACGGACAGAGGAGTCTGGCAGGCTGTAGTCCATGGCGTCGCAAAGAGTCCGACACAACTGAAGCAGCTTAGCAGGAGCACGATGAAGAAAAATATTTCCATATGTGTTTCTGTTGTTACAATGGGCATGTACCTATGTTTTACTTACTAATTTTCAAAGTTTAAAAGAAATGACAGCAATAGTGACAAAATCTACAATTTCGTATTGCGTTGGAGAGAGTTTGTATAGGTCATGATACATAATAGTGATTCACAGAGTGCCTGGCATAGAGTTATCACTCAATAAACACTGTGCTGGGGAAACAAATATTCTCATGCTTGTACAAAACCCAGAAGGGAAGAGCATAGTTCAAGAGACTGTCATCTAAACTGTAAAATATCTTTGGAAATAAATCTAGGATAAAATTGTATATTATTCTCTGATTTTAAAAAAGTTACTAATTTCCTCTCTAGTGTATATTAAAAAAAAATGAAGTTGGTAGTATTAATAGCCTTGATATTATCTGGTTTGTTTAGAATTTACTTAAAAACTTATTTGTGGACTCTTCCTCTGGTGGTCCAGGGATTAAGACTCTGCTTCCACTGCTGGGGCATGGGTTAGATCCCTGGCTGGAATACTAAGCTTCTGCACGCTGTGCAGCCAAAAAAGCTCCGCCAAAACAAAACACTTATCTGTAGGGTTTACCTTCTCTTTTGACTGGCTCAGCCATTCCTGACTTCAAGGCTTTTTATTAAAAGGTTTTACATTAAGTATGAAAATCTTGGTAGATACATTTTATGCTCCTTTCCTCGAGTATGGATTTGATTGTGCGCAGCAAGAATTAGTCCTTTTTGCTTTTATATGTAGCTTAAAATTATAGGCACTTCTATACAAAATGTGTTTTTTTAATCCATCAACTCTGATTTTATTGAAGAACAGCAGCACTGGCGGCTGGGCAGGCAGAGGGACATTGCTCTTGCCTGGCTCGCTTCAGATGAATACATGTTTTAAGTTTGTTTTTTTCAACATTTGTCCTTCTTCATCTACAGACAATAATTACCCACTGAATTAGATTCTGTTTACTTAAGGCATGCCCTAATGCCCATGCTTATATTCATTATTTGTTTCGTTTTCAGTCGCAAAGTTTATGTTGTATTTAAAAAAAAACATTTTCTATAGGAAGATTACTGGTTTGGACACAGATGGTAATAGATGTACATATTTGACGCGTGAAAGATTTCTTTTTTTACCTGGCTTGTAGAACATTACAAACTCAAGTTGGAAAATATTTGAAAGTTTAAGGTGTTAAAAATAATAATGAATTGGTTCTTGGAACAAACTTTTAGCATAAAGACATGACAGTAATAATTTGATATATAGGTGAATGTGGATCACAATAAACTGTGGAAAATTCTGAAAGGGATGGGAATACCAGACCACCTGACTTCTTGAGAAATCTGTATGCAGGTCAGGAAGCAACAGTTAGAACTGGACATGGAACAGACTGGTTCCAAATAGGAAAAGGAGTACGTGAAGGCTGTATATTGTTACCCTGCTTATTTAACTTATATGCAGAGTACATCATGAGAAACACTGGGCTGGAAGAAGCACAAGCTGGAATCAAGATTGCCAGGAGAAATATCAATAACAGATATCATCTGTTATTCTTATATAATATCATCATATTATCTGCATAATATTATCTGCATCAGATATGCAGATGATACCAACCTTATGGCAGAAAGTGGAGAAGAACTAAAGAGACTCTTGATGAAAGTGAAAGAGGAGAGTGAAAAAGTTGGCTTAAAACTCAACATTCAGAAAACTAAGATCATGGCATCCGGTGCCATCACTTCATGGCAAAGAGATGGGAAAACAGTGGAAACAGTGAGAGACTTTATTTTGGGGGGCTCCAAAATCACTGCAGATGGTGACTGCAGCCATGAAATTA
Organism: Bison bison bison; assembly: GCF_000754665.1. Lineage (NCBI taxonomy): Eukaryota > Metazoa > Chordata > Mammalia > Artiodactyla > Bovidae > Bison > Bison bison. The sequence continues at coordinate 8,090,558 of NW_011494961.1, read as the reverse complement.
AAAGACGCTTACTCTTTGGAAGGAAAGTTATGACCAACCTAGACCACAAAGGTCTGTCTAGTCAAGGCTATGGTTTTTCCAGTGGTCATGTATGGATGTGAGAGTTGGACTGTGAAGAAGGCTGAACGCTAAAGAATTGATGCTTTTGAACTGTGGTGTTGGAGAAGACTCTTGAGAGTCCCTTGGATTGCAAGGAGATCCAACCAGTCCATTCTGAAGGAGATCAGTCCTGGGTGTTCTTTGGAAGGAATGATGCTAAAGCTGAAACTCTAGTACTTTGGCCACCTGATGCAAAGAGTTGATTCATTGGAAAAGACTCTGATGCTGGGAGGGATTGGGGGCAGGAGGAGAAGGAGACGAGAGAGGATGAGATGGCTGGATGGCATCACTGACTCAATGGACGTGAGTCTGAGTGAACTCAGGGAGTTTGTGATGGACAGGAAGGCCTGGCGTGCTGCAATTCATGGGGTCGCAAAGAGTCGGACACGACTGAGCGACTGAACTGAACTGAACTGAGATAGCATATTAAAAAGCAGAGACATTATTTTGCCAACAAAGGTCCGTCTAGTCAAGGCTATGGTTTCTCCAGTAGTCATGTATGAATGTGAGAGT
>NW_011494961.1:8071054-8089846 GCF_000754665.1 Bison bison bison | reverse complement strand
AAACAGTGAGAGACTTTATTTTGGGGGGCTCCAAAATCACTGCAGATGGTGACTGCAGCCATGAAATTAAAAGACGCTTACTCTTTGGAAGGAAAGTTATGACCAACCTAGACCACAAAAGTCTGTCTAGTCAAGGCTATGGTTTTTCCAGTGGTCATGTATGGATGTGAGAGTTGGACTGTGAAGAAGGCTGAATGCTAAAGAATTGATGCTTTTGAACTGTGGTGTTGGAGAAGACTCTTGAGAGTCCATTGGACTGCAAGGAGATCCAACCAGTCTGTCCTAAAGGAGATCAGTCCTGGGTGTTCATTGGAAGGACTGATGTTGAAGCTGAAACTCCAATACTTTGGCCACCTGAGGCGAAGAGCTGACTCATTTGAAAAGACCCTCATGCTGGGAAAGATTGAGGGCAGGAGGAGAAGGGGACAGGGGATTAAATGGTTGTATGGCATCACCGACTCGATGGACATGGGTTTGGGTAGACTCCGGCAGTTGGTGATGGACAGGGAAGCCTGGTGTGCTGCAGTTCATGGGGTCGCAAAGAGTCAGACACGACTGAGTGACTGAACTGAACTGATGTGTTCTGACTTTAGTTTTATTTTTTATTGGAAAGTTGATACTTTTTAAAACTTCTGTGCCTTATCTACAGTGTATATGGACTTATTTGGCCCCAAGATATATGAGGAAGGATAAGTATATAAACTTGTCTCATTTCAAATGTCTTAAATCTGCTTTATGTTAGGGCAATTGCCTTTAGTTCATATCCAATCACATAATATGCCTTTTGAGTTTGTTTTACTTCCCAAGCTTCAGTCTTGTCATATGTAAAGTGGTGACATTAGTAATTACCTAATAGAATTGTCATGAAGAATAAGTAAGAACTAATGTAAATGACAATATAATATCTGCCAAGAGGTGGTTAATTAACATTAGCTTCCCTTCAGAAGATATGAAGGAAGCTTAAAAATTTTAATGTATACATTTTTTCTTATTTTTTTCAAGGCAACATATTTTTAATTGTTCCAAAGTTTTCCTTATTTATAAAACTATGGGAATTTCTGGAGAAGGAAATGGCAACCCACTCTGGTATTCTTGCCTGGAGAATCCTGTGGACAGAGGAGCCTGGTGGGCTGTTGTCCATAGGGTCGCAGAGTCGGACACGACTGAAGCGACTTAGCATGCATGCATGCATTAGAGAAGGAAGTGGCAACCCACTCCAGTATTCCTGAGTGGAGAATCCCAGAGACAGAGGAACCTGGTGGGCCACCGTCTATGGGGTCACACAGAATCAGACACAACTGAAGCGACTTAGCAGCAGCAGCATGGGAATTTCAGAAATATTCTGTTGTATAGTCCCCAGAAAAACTTCCCATGTGTAAATGCTGGCTGTGGTGTAAACAGCTTTTATTATTGGTGTTATTAGTGGCTCTCTCATAATCTACCATTAACATACCTTCCTTAATACACACTAAGTAAGACTCTGGGGAGACTCTCACTGGTAAACAGTTAGGGCAGCAAGCCTCGTCTATATTTAGAGTTAGATGCTACTACATTTTATAAGTATTTTTATTATTATGGTATTTAAACAATTTCTCATTAATTGAGTCACTGAAAGTGCAGAACCAACGCAAGAAAGTGAAAGTGAATTCGCTCAGTAGTGTCCGACTCTTTGGTACCCCATGAACCGTAGCCTATCAGGCTCCTGAGTCCATGGGATTTTCCAGGTAAGAGTGCTGGAGTGGATTGCCATTTCCTTCTCCAGGGGATCTTCCCAACCCAGGAATCGAACCCGGGTCTCCTGCATTGCCGCAGATGCTTTACCCTCTGAGCTCATGCCATCCTGTAAAAAATCGTGGTGTCTCAAAGGCAAAGCATCTGCCTGCAATGTGGGAGACCTGGGTTCGATCCCTGGGTCCGATCCCTGGGTCAGGAAGATCCCCTGGAGAAGGAAATGGCAACCTACTGCAGTATTCTTGCCTGGAGAATCCCATGGACGGAGGAGACAGGTGGGCTACAGTCCACAGGGTTGCAAAGAGTCGGACACGACTGAGCGACTTCACTTTCACTTTCAAGAGAGTATATAAAAAAGAAAAACTAAACAGAAAACAAAAAGACTTTTTAGGCCATCTAGTCCATCCCCAAAGACAAATTCTCCATCAATTATTTTCATTCGCTTGGATTGTAAATTTCTAGCCCAGGCTATATACGATGGTGCCTTCCACTAGGGTGGTAAATATGAAATGGAGAGAAGTGGATGAATTAGATTTTTTTTTTTTTTTTTTGGTAGTAGTACAACCAAAAAGATTTGTTGATACTTTGGACATGGAGGTTTCATAGAGAAACCAGGAGGATCTCAAGATTTTCGGCCTGAAAGATTTTACGAAAGCATTTACGAAAAGAGCAGAGGACACGGGTTATTTAAAATAGTATTTTGGTCACTTCAAAGTCTCCGCTTTAGGCATCTTGTGGCGATGTCTTCTTGACATTTGTGATAGTTCTAAATTAGATATATATTTTCAAATGTTATAAAATATTAACGTAGCAATTATTAACAGTTATTATTATTAGCATCACTGCTACATCAGGAAGTAAAAGCTCAACAACCTAGGACTTTCTCAAACTCTTGAAAAACCCGCTAATAAAAAAGACAACATTTCCCAAACTTCCCCATTCATCCTCTGGCTCTGGGAACCTAGGGCGCTCCGCGTCCAATCAGCTTCCAAAATCCGCGGTATCTGTGAGTGGGAGGGGCTCAGATAGATTCCGTTCCCTCTGCTTCTCCGGCTTGGCCACGTCTGAAGGCCTGCAGGTCCTTGAAGGTGCATAAATCGCCTGTTTATTCATTGGCAATAACTGAACTTTTTATTCAAGTTTATGTTTCACAAGATTCTGTAATACATAGTTTTGGGTCACGTCACTTATCCGTTTTTATAGTTCCTTCTTTTCTTCTGGGGGTGTACACACTGCCTCCGAGCGTTGCGGACCTGCCGGTCGCTTCCCTGCGCACGCGCCGGGGAAAGGGAGGGCGGGCCTGTTTCCGGGTGTCGCGTGGGGCTGGAGGCCGAGAGCGTCCCCTGCTACCGCCAACATGGAGAGTTTGTACCGAGTCCCGTTCTTAGTGCTCGAATGCCCGAACCTGAAGCTGAAGAAGCCGCCCTGGGTGCACATGCCGTCGGCCATGACGGTGTACGCTCTGGTGGTGGTGTCTTACTTCCTCATTACCGGAGGTAACTCGGCCTGCCGGGGGCCCCGAGAGGCTCGGAGAGCCGGCCCGCCCCGGGGGCGCGTCAGTTCCCTGACTTTAAGCCGGGGAAAGCATCGCCCTGCTCTCAGTCTTTTCGGAGGGTGGAGGGAAATTCTGGGGTCCTAAGTGTTCACCGCCCAAAGGTTTCTTTACCCTCACGCCCTGTCTATCCCGTTGCCTTCACTTTCCTGGCCTCTTAGCTAAACGATCCGAGTTGAATAGTGTGTTTTTCAAGCCCAGATTGTTGCTGTTGTTATTGCATGCCATGAGTTACTTAATAAAGGCCCTGGGAAAATCTGTTCTGGCCCATTCTATTTCCACTGTTGATCAGGAGGGTGTGGGACTTCTACCTTCTCTGTCTGTGGTCCCTGGAACTTTGGTAGACACTTAACAGTCTGGATTTGTTAGCTCAAACCTAAGGCTTGGTGTCGCTTTCTCCTCAGTCAGCAATACATATGAATGGAATCTTCCGAAACCCACGGTTTTGATAAATATTTGAGGTTGGAGATAAATTTTCAGAAGCTGTCGTATTTGAGAGAGCAGAAGTGGAGAATTTAAAGAATAAGGGGAATAGCATTACTTTTGAACACTTTTGCATTATCATCTTATCCTGTTCTTTGCAAAAGGGGCGTCGCTTTATATAGTGGTGAGTTGGCAATCCGGCTGCAGTCTTTTCATAGCCACCACCCCTTCAACATTTCCATGATTTACTCAGCACTGTGCTACTGCACTTTTGGATTTTGGGAAGTGGAGAGCTTAATTTGGAAATGATAAAATTAAAGCTGTACAGATTAAGGACAGCAAGAGCAGATGACTATTTTTAAGGGAATAGTCGGAGACATCATTTTCATAGATGTTTTGTGAGAATAATTGGCATTGAAGAGGGAAGTATTTGAAATGTGGGATTAGTTCTAGCATGAACCTTTAGGTTTACCCTTCTCCCAAATCTAGGATAATGACAGTTAATTTATGTTCAAAATAAGTTACATTTAAAATACTTTTTATGTTGCTAAGATACTGTCCAAGCATAACATTAGTATTAACATTTGCTCAGCACATTAATAGGGGCTGAACTGAATAAACAAAATTTAAAACGCATGTTGCTTTTTTAAAAAAAATCCTCATCTGCTAGAAATCTTTCCTGTAATCCTTAACCTCCCTTGGAGCCAGGGCCTTTACTGGAAACCTCACAGTTTTCATTCTGGCTCCTTTTTCCCTATCAGTTTTTGTAATGGGGAGATTCTTTGCCCTAACTTCTGGCGGAAGTCAGAGGACCCCTTTTAGTGGCCAAGGCCATGAGCTATCTCATACGGGAGTTGGTTTTGCCACTGGAAAGGAATCACCTGAATACTGAGTGTACCTTTATAAATAACAATACTTATTGCTGAGAAATAGCAAATAATGTACTGAGTCCCTATTAAGTTCTAGGCATTAAGTACTGGAGAGAACAATGACTATAACAGATAAGGGCCCTCCCTTCATGATGCTTATCATGCCATTGGTTGAGACACATTAAATCTCATGTAAACTTTTCTCCATAACATTTTTTCCATTGCAGATTGCCACAAGTGCCTTGAAGGAAAAGAAAAAGAGATTTTGAAAAATAATCAGAGTTAGGAACATCATTTACGTTGGAGACCCTGAGGAAATGATGTGTTAGCCAAAGGCTGCAAGATTGGGGGAAGAGTATCTGGGCAGAGGGAAAAGTTTGAACAAATATGGGATTAAGAGACCAATTAGGTGGGTTTTACAGTGTACTTAGGATGGTGGCAGCGGAGATGGAGGAAGATACAATGAAAGATATCTTGGAAGCAGAATCTTGGTGATGATTGATTGGATGTAGGGGGAGAATGGCGTGAAGGAATTTTACTATTTTACTGGTATCCAGTTTGAGCACTGAGTAGGCGGAAGTGTCATTTTCTGAGAAGACTAAAGAAATAAAGTGGTTTTTTGGTGGGGAATGGTGAATCCAGAGGTCACTTTGGGATATGTAATAGTTGGACAGACCAACTATAATTAGTTGAAAATGTCAAGTATGCAGATAGGAAGTGAGAAAAGAGGTTTGTATTGAAGTTAGTCAATAACAGATGTTTTTGGAACTCCTCCTATAAGCCAGATATTGAAGAACAGAGACAGAATTTCTGTCCTTATGGAGCTTCGGTTCAGTTCAGTTACTCAGTTGTGTCTGACTCTTTGCGACCCATGGACTGAAGTACGCCAGGCTCCCCTGTCCATCACCACCTCCTGGACCTTACTCAGACTCAAGTCCATTGAGTCGCTGATGCCATCCAAACATCCCATTCTCTGTCGTCCCCGTCTCCTCCTGCCTCAGTCATTCCCAGCATCAGGGTCTTTTCAAATGAGTCAGTTATTCACATCAGGTGGCCAGAGTATTGGAGTTTCAGCTTCAGCATCAGTCCTTCCAATGAATATTCAGGACTGATTTCCTTTAGGATGGATTGGTTGGATCTCCTTGCTTACATCTAATTTTAACGGTGTGAACATTTAATAGGTGTTGGCACGTTGAGGATCATTAGCATAGAAAAGCCACGTGAAGGGATTGGTTCAGTTGGGAAAAGAATGTAGAAAGAGAAGAAAATAGTGGATCAAACCCTAGGGAACTCCGATGTTTAGTGGTTTTATAGAAGCGGCTCAGCAAGAGAGATAGCAAGAAAAACATGGATAGAAGTGTCACAAAAGCCATAAGAAGCCATCCCTCCCACCCCCCAAGAAATGGATTTAGTAAACTGGATGGAGTGCTGCTAGGAAACCTCCTAAGCTGAGAACTGAAAGTGTCCTTTGAATTTGACCACAGCAAGGTCATTGGTCACCTTAGCAAGAGTAATATCAGTGGTGGCAGAAGTCAGATTGGAGTGAGTTAAGGAATGAAGGAGGGTAAATGAGAAAGTGGAGACAGCAAGTTTACCAAATTCTTTTTTTCTTTTCCAGAAAGAAGCCTGGCTCCCTTTCCAAAAGGAAGCATAGAAATAGAATGTTAACTAGGAGGATCTGGTGTCAAGGAAAGATTGATGTAGGGAATAGGAGGTTGATAGATAATACAGGAAAGACAGGAGCTAGCCAGAGGAACAGTCTTTGAAATGGTAAGGGTGTGGAGTCCTGATGATTGCAAAGGGGATCCCATCGTGATAGGAGGAGGGACTCTTCCTCTGGTGTAGCTGGAGGGAAGGAGGTGAAGATGGAAGCTGGTTCCAGTTTGTGGATTTGATGGTGAGGTAGCATTAGGCAATTCCTAAATGGTGGTTTTGTTATCAGAGGTGAGGGAGACCATCTTGCTATGCTTAAAAAAAGCTAAAAATGAGGATGGTCGAAAACCGTGGAGAAGGTAAAAGAGTAGATGTTGACAGCAGGAGATTTGGAAAACAGTGTCGATGGGCAGTAACATAAGTGGTCATTAAGACATAATGAAAGATATTAATGATCATGTGCTTCCTGTATTGCCAGTCTGCTTAATGATGTGATTTTAAAATGTCTCATTTTACTTTTAAGCAAGAAAAATTCTCTAGTCTTAATTATAGAAACATATCCAAGCATATGTGTAACATTTTTCTTGAATTAGAAGTAGCCTTTAATGTTAAATTTCCTTTATTGTGGAGTCATTCTTGAGTTTGGAAACAGTTACTGAATGAATTCTGTCATAAAATATCTCTTTTTGGAGATAATTCTGATTTACAAGTCATTCTAAAAACACTGAGTTGAATTTCTGAATGGTTTATCTGAAGTATAGGAGATAAGCTGGGCCTCATTTCACTGTAATAATACATTAGAGCAGTTCTGTTTAAATATAAATGCATCTTTAGAGACAGATACTTCCTTTAACTTCAGTATCTTTCTATGAATGGGCTCCCAATCTTCTCCAGCACTCAGGCTCTAAGATTTCTCTGCTCAGTTACTCAGTGGTGTCCAACTCTTCATGACTCCCATCGACTGTACCCCGCCAGGCTCCTCTGTCCATGGGATTCTCCAGGCAAGAATACTAGAGTGGGTTGCCATTTCCTTTTCCAGGGGGTCTTCCTCACCCAGGGATCGAACCTGTGTCTCCTGCTTTGGCAGGCAGGTTCTTTACCACTAGCACCGCCTGGGAAGCCCCAAAAGGAAATATTACTTAAATACAAATGAACCTCTAGAGACAAATGGGCTTCCCTGTTGACTCGGACAGTAAAGGTTCCTCTTGCAATGCAGGAGACCCAGTTTGACCCTGGGGCAGGACGATCCCCTGGAGAAGGAAATGGCTAACCACTCCAGTATTCTTACCTGGAGAATTCCATGGACAGAGGACTCTGGCAAGCTACAGTCCATAGGGTCACAAAGAATCAGATGCAACTGAGCAACTAACACTTTCACTTTAGAGATAGACACAAACTAAATAAATTAGAAATTTAGTCTAATCTGTGTTCTTACCTTTCATTTAGGAATCATTTATGATGTTATTGTTGAACCTCCAAGTGTCGGCTCAGTGACTGATGAACACGGGCATCAGAGACCAGTCGCTTTCTTGGCCTACAGGTAAAAGATACCATTTTGAATGATTCGATGGTGGGAAAGAAGATTGCTGGGGCATGCCTGCGTATTTAAAATTATGGCACAACCTATTGGGTCGATTTGTATTTTGACAATAGCTGTTTTAAAATGCTAAATTTAGAGATTGTAGGAAGTGGACGAGAACAAGAATAAAAGTATATTATCCGTTTATTAGAAAATATTTCACAATGATGGTCATAATCACTTATTTAAAGGAAGATATCAGTTTAAAATACATTTATTTGTAGGCTGTTCTAGGGTCAGTAAACTGGTACGTATTTATTTGTAAATAAAGCTTTATTGGAGGTAGGTACAACCATTTACTTCTATACTACCTATGGCTGCTTTCAAGCTACTGTGGTAAGTGTGACACAAACTCTATGGGTGACAAGCCTAAGATATATACTGTTTGGCCATTTAAGGAAAAATACGTGCGGCTTTGCTGGGTCCAGTGGTTAAGAATCTGCCTTTCACTGCAGTTTGCTCCCTGGTCAGGGAATACCTCACCTACTGCGGAGCAGCTCAATGTGTGCACCTCAGCTACTTAGCCTGCACTCCAGAGCCCTTGCATCTGGTGGAGCCCCTGCGCCTAGAGCCCAGGCTCTGCAAGAGTAGCCCCCCCAGTCACTCCAACTAGGGCAGAAAAGCCCTCAAACAGCAGTGAAGACCCAGCACAACCCCCCCCCCCCCCCAAATTGGGCCACTGGATTATACTGTTAAATAAGAAAAATAATATTTGAGACTTGGGAGGTCCCGCTGTTTATTTTTCCTGAACAGTGTTTGTTGTGAAGTGAAGTGAAAGTCGCTCAGTCGTGTCCGACTCTTTGTGACTGTATGCTGCTGCTAAGTCACTTCAGTCGTGTCTGGCTCTGTGTGACCCCATGGACGGCAGCCCACCAGGCTCCCCCATCCCTGGGATTCTCCAGGCAAGAACATTGGAGTGGGTTGCTATTTCCTTCTCCAATGCATGAAAGTGGAAAGTGAAAGTGAAGTTGCACAGTCATATCTGACTCTTAGCAACCCCATGGACTGCAGCCTACCAGGCTTCTCCATCCATGGGATTTTCCAGGCAAGAGTACTGGAGTGGGGTGCCATTGCCTTCTCCGTGTGACTGTATGGTCCATGGAATTCTCCAAGCCATAAGACTGGAGTGGGTTGCCATTCCCTTCTCCAGGGGATCTTCCCAACCCAGGGATCGAACCCAGGTTTCCCACATTGCAGGCAGATTCTTTACCAGCTGAGCCACCAGCAAAGCCCAAGAATATTGGAGTGGGTAGCCTATCCCTTCTCCAGCGGATCTTCCCAACCCAGGAATCAAACTGGGGTCTCTTGCATCGCAGGCAGATTCTTTACCAGCTGAGCTACTAGGGAAGACCCTATACTGTTAAATAAGAAAAGTAATATTTGAGACTTGAGAGTTCCTGTTGTTTATTTCCCTTGAACAGTGTTTGTTGTATTGCCTTATAAAATCCACTTGGTAACTGTCTACCTAAAGATAGCTCTTTATTTGTGTTTGTGTGTGTTTGTGCTCACTCTCAGTGGTGTCCAACTCTTTGCAACCCCATGGACTGGAGCCCGCCAGGTTCCTCTGTCCATGGGATTCTCCAGGCAAGAATATTGGAGTGGGTTGCCATTTCCTCCTCCAGGGGATCTTCCTGACCCAGGGATTGGACTGGCATCTCCTGCATTGGCAGGCAGATTCTTAACCATTGAGCCACCAGGGAAGCCCCATATTTGTATTTACAGTTACACGAATGGTATTCCATGCAGAGAATATTCCTGGAAAGATTACCATGATTCTCTGCAGGGAAGAGGGTTCTGGGTGGCTGGACATCCTGCTGGTAGGGAGACTTTTCACAGGGTTGACATTTGAATTTGAATTTTGAAACTGCTGCATGTGTTGTTTTCAGTTAAAGCAATTAGTTTAGCAAATGTATGTATATATATACATACATACACACATGCATGCGTATACTTTATTTACATGTGTCTTTGTATAAATCATATCTTTAACAGAGAAATGTGCCTTTTGGGGTCCATGAACTCTTGAGAATTTGAAAGCTTTTCACCCCTAGAAAGAGGCTTCCTGGGTGGCGCAGTTGTAAAGACTCTGCCTGCCAGTGCAGGAGATGCAGGAGACTCAGGTTCGATTCCTGGGTCAGGAAGATCCCCTGGAGGACATGGCCATGCACTCCAGTACTCTTGCCTGGGAAATTCTGTGGACAGAGGTGCTTGGCAGGCTACAGTCCATGGGGGTCGCAAAGAGTGGGACACAGTTGAGCACGCACACACGCTAGAACAATCATATGCACGTATATACAGGAACTGAAGAGTTTATAGGTTGCTGGAAATCTTTGTGGAGTTCATGAAGCCTTAATTAAGAAAACTTGCTTTTAAAAATTTCCCTTTGAAATAAGAGGTTTGTTAATTACTATAAAACTCAGGAAACATTTCTAACCAGTTCACAATTTGAAATCGATAGTAGACATTTAAATAACATAACTTTTAAAAGCAAAACTAAAATTCTGCGTAAAAGGTTCATGTACCTATAGTAGTTGACTTTTTAAGCTAATAATTAAAATGTGCATTTTGGTTTTACGTAGATAGTTGTGTTAGTTGAGTTTTAAAGTTTTTTTTTTTGAGCATAAGCTCCATGAAGAGGAAAGATTTTTCTCTTGTTTTGTTCATTGTTATATTTCCAGAGCCTAGAACAGTACTTGATGCATAATAGGCTCTCAATAAATAATTATTGGAATGAATAGCCAGAAATATGGTAAAACACTTACAAGAATAAAAAATAAACACAAAAATGTTTTAGCAGAAATAGGAATTTCAATCTGAGGAAAAAACTTTTTATTTTTCTGGAAATTTTCATTGACTGTTTTGCTGTTTTCTTCTTTTTCAGAGTAAATGGACAGTACATTATGGAAGGACTTGCATCCAGCTTCCTGTTTACAATGGGAGGTTTAGGTTTTATAATCCTGGACAGATCCAATGCACCAAACATTCCCAAACTCAATAGGTTTCTTCTTTTATTCATTGGATTCGTGTGTGTCCTATTGAGTTTTTTCATGGCTAGAGTATTCATGAGAATGAAGCTGCCGTAAGTTATTCAGTGCTTTGTATAATCAATATCTTAACTTGCAAACTAGTAAAATAATTTTGTGGATCATGTGAAATCATAGGAGATTTAATTTAACCCTCATTTAAATAGATGAACATTTTGAGAACCAAAGAAATGTGTGACTTGCTTAAGGTTAGTAGCAAAATGGAAACAAACAGATCTTCCTGTTATTTCCATGTATGTTCATGAGAAAATCCAGTTATTTTGCTGTAGCATCAGTGACCGCTGATGGAGGCTTTTCTCTAAAAGTGCTTTTTGGTTAATCTGTGACCTTGGAAGAATTCCCATAGAACTAATAATAATAGAGAGTATTTTCAAGCCATTAATTGCTGCTGCTTTCTGAATATTGATAGGAAAATCGATTAAGCCTTGGACAGAAAAGAGACTTTCATATATATATTACATTATTTAGATTCATTCAGAAAGCTTACGTTATCTTTGGGACAAAAATAAATTGGTTTGGGAATTCCTTGGTGGTCCAGTGGTTAGGACTTGGTGCTTTCACTGCAGGGCCTGTGTTTGACCCCTGCTTGGGAAACTTAAGATCCTGCAAGCCGTGTGCCGTGGCGCTGCTCCCCCCAGAAAAGAAAGAAAATGGCATTTGAAGGATAGGATAACAGAGCTGAGCTATCTCCTGCTTAGAAAAAAATTTTGAAAATTGTTTAATTCTCTGGATTACTTTCATCTTTTGTAATTATTTATGTAAACATTTGTTTTCTGCATTCTGTAGGCCAATTTCCAAGATAGTTGACTAAGATCTAACAATAGGAAATAAGAAACAGGAGTATACTCTCTGGGTTTCAGGTGTAGATAGATGTAGTCAAAACAGAACAGTAGTCTAAACAAAAGATTGCTGTTTCTGTAATTTACCAAGCAGCCAAATCTAAGGTTTAAATTTTAAAGAGGAAAGACTTTATGGTCCCCTCTCTGATGTGGTTTCTCATTTACAGCTCCTAATGCCTGGTACCTTGAGTGTGGCATGGGGAGAAGCAATGGGACAGTTTTAGAAAATAAAGGGACGCAACAGTATTGCATTTTGGCATATTTGCAGGCCCCAGAGAGATGATGAGCCAGGTCTGTGGGCCTGCACATTCCTCATGACGGGTGTGGTTACTACCACCAGCAAGGAAGGGATGTGTCATCTTGGGCATAGATTCTCTCTGATGTCCCAACATATAGAAGCAGTTAGATATGTAATAAATGAGACAGCAACAACAATACAGTAAAAAACACCAGTAACCAGGAATTTTTTCACATCAGATAAGTTGCTAGCATCTGAGATAAAAGATGGCTGTGCCGTAAGATAACTTCCAGGGTAGCACTCCCTTTCACCAAGAATCTGATATCCTTAACAACAGGTACCCTGAGAAAACAATAGCAGTGAAAGGGTACAACCTGCTTTATATTTTCTGAGCTATGCTTTTTAAAAGACCTGGTGTCCTTCCTACTGACAGTTTTAAACATTAAAAGATGGCTTTATTTGATGCGGAAGCATAGGTCACACACTAATTACAAGGAAGAATACTGCAGCGTATAACTATATCAAGAGATAAATGTCCTGTGTTTGCATATCAGCACATGCAGATGACCGACAGCTGTCCCTAAAGAGTCCTCAGCTCTTTTGTTTCATAGCATAAGCTAGCTGTTGAGCAGCTTCCCTCGGTGCCGACACTGGTGGTGGGCACTTCTTAGAATCTTCTTGAACCTTTTATTTCCTGTGAAGCTTAGGTCTTTTTTTGTTGTTACTGTTGTTAAGAAATATCTGACAGGTTTTATTTTATTATAGGTTTAATCTTTTTTTTGTAATGGAGTATCGTTGGTTTACAGTGTTGTGTTAGTTTCAGGAGTACAACAAAGTGATCCAGTTATATACATACACCTGTCGGTTCTCTTTCAGATTAAGTACTTGTGAAGCTTAGGTCTTAAAGTATGCTTTTTGTGGAGTATCAGGCATTACCTTAGCAAATTTACGTGGAGGTCTTCAAAATGAATATATCTGTTAAGAGCCTTTTTATTTTTTATTCAACCCTGGGTTGTCTCAGGGTTGTGAGATTAAAGTTCTGTATCTCTGTGCTCAGAGTGTGAATCGGCTAGGCTGGTAGAGCAGAAGGAAAGGGATAAATGAGTTCTAAGGAGATCACTTAGGCTGCATGTAGACCCAAGACCTGTAGGGAGTCAGGTGGGTCTAGGAGCCGGAAGGAGGAAAATCTCATTCCTGAGTGTCTGCGCTGTGTCAGGCACGATGGGAGGTATCAACCCCATGATGTGGTTTTTTGCCGCCACCTAAGAGAGGAAGAAACTTGAGACTCTGAACTAATAATAGCTAATGTTTGTCAAGTGCTTACTGCTGTGAGTAGCAGTTACTATATTGGTAGATTGTCTTATATAATCCTTTAAATTCTTTGATGTAACTCCATTTTACAGATGAGGAAGCTAAGGTTTGCCCAAGCTTATCTACTCATGTTAGAAACAGGGTCAAAAGCAGAGAAGTTCTAAAGGCATCAATGAGGACAGGATGTTTTCACCCCTTTCTTAATGTGGATAGTTTTACACAGCCTTTCTATTTTCCTCTTGATCCTAATAGGTTGCAAGGATTTATTGCAAAAGGAAAAGTTTGGAGCTTTATAAAGCAGACTGTTACTACCTGAATTTAAAGGGAATTTCAGGGCCTACCTTGTCCATTTAGTAAAAGGATCTTCTATTTGAACATTGTGAAATGTGACTTGCTCAACAGCTACAGCTGATGCCCCTGCCCACCGTCAGGACATTTCCTAAAGAAACAGGCACAGGGTGCGAGGGCTCACTTCCCAGGCATGGACAGCTCCTGGTCCCTCCATCCTTCCCTTTGGTAATATTAGGCTTTCTGGGATATTGAAATGAGCTGCTTTCTATAAAAAGCTTTGTGACTCTTGTTGGAATTGTGAGAATCCAAAGGAAATTGATTCTAACTCTTAGCTTTAACTTTTACATAACATTTTCTTTTCTTTCTTTTCTTATCTGGTGTCATTTAGCATATTGGTTTGTAAATTTGTCCTTTGAGGGGGAAGGATAATGGAACCAAGGCCCAGTAATGTATTATATTTATTGAGGGGGCAAGATATGAAAGAAGAACCATAATGAGGAATCACACATTTATATTTTCAGATTGTCCTTTGATTCATCATAAAATTTGTTTGGGACACTTTGAAATGTTGCTTCCTTTTCACTCTTTGTGTTTATAAATTTTATGTTTTACAGGGGCTATCTGATGGGTTAGAGTGCCTTTTGAGAAGAAATCAGCAGGTACTGAATTTGCTCCTGTTAATGAAATTTTAAAGGCTATACCAGTCCTCAGATATGAAATACAGAGAAGGATGAAAAGCAGCAGAAAAGAAACATCTAGTGAAAACATAGGAAGCATATTAAAGCGTGGACTAGAATGTCTTCTTGGTGTCAGAGACAAGCTTATCAGTATTTTTTCCTGCTGGCCTTCACTGACGTACCAATGATATTAAGTGACATTTTCTTCTTTTTTTTTTCATTTCTTAAAATGTACTTCATTTCTATAGCTATAATATTGAATAAAGTGATTATTTTTTACAAACCCCTTAACATTTTTTGGAGGTGACTTTTCTGACCTTCAGAAATTAATGTAAAATCAGGACACGTGATCCCATAAGCTGAGAACTCTGGACAGCTGATCAGCTTTACCAATGGTGCTTTGCCTTTAAACAGAGTGTGTGACAGTACATCGTTTCAGATATATATGGAAGACTGTTTCAGGAACAATAAGATGTATGAAAGGAGCAGAAATAAATAATTTTTCTAATTAACTTTTGTTTTTTTTTTCATTGATGGTATTAATCTTCAGTCTGTAATTAATCCACTCCCATCCTGTAACTATCAAGCTCCTGTTGGTAGCTTGAAGTCTCCAGGTGTAGGCGGCAGGATGTCTTATGAGGTGGCATAAATATCCATATCCCTATAAGTATTCAAGCATGGGCTACACAGTCATGTCGGTTTTAAATGTGATTGTGTTAGATGAAGTTCCCTTCAGGTATTCACTTCCAGTAATTAATACAGTGTTGAGCACATAAAAACAACTGTAGACTAGTCTGGTCTTCTCCTAATTTCTTCTAGCCGGGGCTTTTGGTTCCCCCCAGCGGGCTGGGCCTGCATGCTCAGTTGCTTAGTTGTGTCCGACTCTTTGCGACTCCATGGACTGCAGCCTGCCAGGCTTCTCTGTCCTTGGGATTTTCCAGGCAAGGATGCTGGAGTGGGTTGCCATTTCCTCCTCCAGCGATCCTCCCAACCCAGGGATCCAGCCTGCATCCCTTGTGTTTCCTGCACTAGCAGGCGGATTCTTTCCCACTGCACCGCCTGTGAATCCTGTAGGGAACAGACTTGTGGTTGTCATGGAGGTTGGGAGGAGGACGCTTCTCTGGGGTCTCAACTCTTATCCTAAGATCTTTAAGTTTACAGTAAAATTTCAGCTCAGGTGGATTTTTTCCCTTATTCCAGGACTGATCTAAATGTAGCTGTTCATTAAAAAGATTGATTTATTTATCCAGAAAGTTTTGAGAACCTATTGTATGCCAGGGAGCACAGAGCTTATATGCTTATAAGGAAGTCAAATTATTGAAAAGTTAAAAAATGTTTATAAAATCTCAGATACTGATAAATAACAACCAACAAAAACAATGCAAGAACAGTCCATTAGTGATGAGAGGTGGGAGAGGTGGTTACTATATCCAAAGCTCTGAAAAAGGAAAACAAGACCTGTATGTATCCACCAACTTTAAAGGCTTGATTTAACTTATATTTTTTGTTTTTTTGTTTTTTGGCCTTATTTTAAAACCTGATTAAACTAGATGGACAAGGTGACACAAAGGTTTTATGATTTCCATAGGTCTTTTCCAGAAATTGAATAGTGAGAAGTTCCTGTTAAGTACCACCAGATGGCGCTGTTAAGGTTTGGGGTGTGTTTCTATACCATAGCTTTTAAGGTTTTGTTTTTTGACTAAACACAAAGAGATGTATTTAAATAATTCCACTGGTAAAATTGCAATGTTTTATGTGAAGGAAAAAGTTGTGCCTTGTACTAGACTTTTGCTTTTGGGGACACTGCCAAAATGTTAACAGCCTGATAAAAAGCCTGCTAAGCAGTATTAACATCAGCAGAGGTTAAATAAATGAGATAGAGTAAATTAATGGCCTAGATCGGAAACAAACTAGTCTTTGATTTTATTACAGAATTCTCTAGAATGTGTATGCTACAATGGAGTTAGAAGGGCAAAATGGTTTAGTGGAGAGTAACTGGTGAAGGGATTCCCTTGTGGCTCAGCGGTAAACAGCCTGCCTGCCAATGGAGGAGACGGGTTTGATCCCTGAGTGGGGAAGATCCCCTGGAGGAGGAAGTGGCAACTCGGTCTAGTATTGGTACCTGGGGAATCCCATGGACAGGGAAGCCTGGCGGGCTACAGACCATGGGGTTGCAAAAGAGTCAGATACGACTTAGCGACTAAAGAACAATTCCAGTGAGAGGTAAAGAAGATGCAGAAGTTGCCAGGAGATGCTCCATCCTGTGATACACAGCTGACAGAATTGGTGTCAGCCCAGGGGGAGCTCCAGAGGAAAGAATGCCTGCCAGAAACATGTTGGGTGGAAAGAGCTGGGCCTTTGTACCATTCACTGCCTCTTCGGATTTTGGCCTGGTGCCATCTTGAGACTAACATGGTGGAAAGGTGAGGGAAGCCTGACAAAGCTTGGAGACTGTCAGCTGGCCCCTCCTTGCAGCTAGCCATTAGGGGGTCTGAGCAGCACATCTCTGTTTGCCACAGATTTAGAAAGAAAATACCCTCTTTATAGGATTACAATGAGGAAATCCTGCGTACCTTGCTTATAAGGGGCTTCCTTAGTGGCTCAGACAGTGAAGAATCTGCCTGCAGTGCAGGAGACCTGGGTTGGACCCAATCTCTGGCTCCAGAAGATCCCCTGGAGGAGGGCATGGCAACACTCCAGTGTTCTTGCCTGGAGAATCCCATGGACAGAGGAGCCTGGCAGGCTACAGTCCACGGGGTCGCAGAGAGTGGGACACACTGACAGACATTCACTTGCTTATAAAAGGAGGGTGGTGCTCTGCTTGTTAATGTCTTTTTGAAGTGGGAAGTGTGGAGTAACTTAGGTTCTTAGTAACTGGTATATTCCTGAAATGTAACGCTGGGAAAAAGGTTATTTCTCCACTTTGCTTATAAGAAAATGGTGATTCATTGTTGTAGAGCTTGAACTAGAACCCAGGTCTTCTGCAAAGCAGACCAGTTCTTTTCATTATATACTGTTTTCTGATACAGATCAGTCCCTGAAGGTAGTAATGAGTACACACTTATTTATATTAATAAAAGAGGTAATGCCAGATGCAGGGTTATGTTAACAAGAAAAACACAACCTTTGTTCATGTGGAATTTATTCTCCACTGACTATACACCAAGGGACCAATTCTCTTGGCCACAGGAACACAAGAGAGGAGCACCTAAGCCCAGACTTGTGGTGAGGCAAGCCTTTAATTTGTTGTGAGAACGATGGCTACTCATCTGCCTAAGTATTTCAAGGTACAAATACATTTCCCCCTAATCTCTTGTTTTTCTTTTTTGCACTATGACTTTTTTTTTTCTTCCTTTTTTTAAAAATTTATTATTTTTTACTTTACAATATTGTATTGGTTTGCCATACATCAACATGCATCCGCCACGGATGTACACGTGTTCCCCATCCTGAACCCCCCTCCCACCTCCCTCCCCATACCATCCCTCTGGGTCGTCCCAGTGCACCAGCCCCAAGCTTCCTGTATTCTGCATTGAACCTGGACTGGCGATTCATTTCTTATATGATATTATACATGTTTTAATGCCATTCTCCCAAATCATCCCCCCCCGCCCCCCCACCCACAGAGTCCAAAACACTGTCCTATACATCAGTGTCTCTTTTGCTGTCTCGCATACAGGGTTGTCGTTACCATCTTTCTAAATTCCATATATATGCGTTAGTATACTGTAGTGGTGTTTTTCCTTCTGGCTTATTTCACTCTGTGTAATAGGCTCCAGTTTCATCCACCTCATTAGAACTGATTCAAATGTTCTTTTTAACGGCTGAGTAATACTCCATTGTGTATATGTACCACAGCTTTCTTATCCATTCATCTGCTGATGGACATCTAGATTGCTTCCATGTCCTGGCTATTATAAACAGTGCTGTGATGAACATTGGGGTACATGTGTCTCTTTCAATTCTGGTTTCCTCAGTGTGTATGCCCAGCAGTGGGATTGCTGGTTCGTATGGCAGTTCTATTTCCAATTTTTTAAGAAATCTCCACACTGTTCTCCATAGTGGCTGTACTAGTTTGCATTCCCACCAACAGTGTAAGAGGGTTCCCTTTTCTCCACACCCTCTCTAGCATTTATTGCTTGCAGACTTTTGGATAGCAGCCATTCTGACTGGCGTGAAATGGTACCTCATTGTGGTTTTGATTTGCATTTCTCTGATAATGAGTGATGTTGAGCATCTTTTCATGTGTTTGTTAGCCATCTGTATGTCTTCTTTGGAGAAATGTCTATTTAGTTCTTTGGCCCATTTTTTGATTGGGTCGTTTATTTTTCTGGAATTGAGCTGCATGAGTTGCTTGTATATTTTTGAGATTAGTTTGTCAGTTGCTTAATTTGCTATTATTTTCTCCCATTCTGAAGGCTGTCTTTTCACCTTGCTAATAGTTTCTTTTGTTGTGCAGAAGCTTTTCATTTTAATTAGGTCCCATTTGTTTATTTTTGCTTTTATTTCCAATATTCTGGGAGGTGGGTCATAGAGGATCCTGCTGTGATGTATGTCAGAGAGTGTTTTGCCTATGTTCTCCTCT
>NW_011494961.1:8053252-8070954 GCF_000754665.1 Bison bison bison | reverse complement strand
TTCCATTGATCTATATTTCTGTCTTTGTGCCAGTATCATACTGTCTTGATAACTGTGGCTTTGTAGTAGAGCCTGAAGCCAGGCAGATTGATTCCTCCAGTTCCATTCTTCTTTCTCAAGATTGCTTTGGCTATTCGAGGTTTTTTGTATTTCCATACAAATTGTGAAATTATTTGTTCTAGCTCTGTGAAAAATACCGTTGGTAGCTTGATAGGGGTTGCATTGAATCTATAGATTGCTTTGGGTAGTATAGTCATTTTCACTATATTGATTCTTCCGATCCATAAACGTGGTATATTTCTCCACCTATTAGTGTCCTCTTTGATTTCTTTCACCAGTGTTTTATAGTTTTCTATATATAGGTCTTTAGTTTCTTTAGGTAGATATATTCCTAAATATTTTTTTCTTTTCGTTGCAACAGTGAATGGAATTGTTTCCTTAATTTCTCTTTCTATTTTCTCATTATTAGTGTATAGGAATGCAAGGGATGTTTGTGTGTTGAATTTATATCCTGCAACTTTACTATATTCATTGATTAGCTCTAGTAATTTTCTTGTGGAGTCTTTAGGGTTTTCTGTGTAGAGGATCATGTCATCTGCAAACTGTGAGAGTTTTACTTCTTTTCCAACTTGGATTCCTTTTATTTCTTTTTCTGATCTTATTGCTGTGGCCAGAACTTCCAAAACTATGTTGAATAGCAGTGGTGAGAGTGGGCACCCTTGTCTTGTTCCTGACTTTAAGGGAAATGCTTTCAATTTTTCACCATTGAGGATAATGTTTGCTGTGGGTTTGTCATATATAGCTTTTATTATGTTGAGGTATGTTCCTTCTATTCCTGCTTTCTGGAGAGTTTTTTATCATAAATAGATGTTGAATTTTATCAAAGGCTTTCTCTGTATCTGTTGAGATAATCATATGGCTTTTATGTTTCAATTTCTTAATGTGTTTATCTTACATTGATTGATTTCCAGATATTGAAGAATCCTTGCATCCCTGGGATAAAGCCCACTTGGTCATGGTGTATGATCTTTTTAATGTATTGTTGGATTCTGATTGCTAGAATTTTATTAAGGATTTTTGCATCTGTGTTCATCAGTGATATTGGCCCGTAGTTTTCTTTTTTTGTGGCATCTTTGTCAGGTTTTGGTATTAGGGTGATGGTGGCCTCATAGAGTGAGTTTGGAAGTTTACCTTCCTCTGCAATTTTCTGGAAGAGTTTGAGCAGGATAGGTGTCATCTCTTCTCTAAATTTTTGGTAGAATTCAGCTGTGAAGCTGTCTGGACCTGGGCTTTTATTTGCTGGAAGGTTTCTGATTACAGTTTCAATTTCTGTGCTTGTGATGGGTCTGTCAAGATTTTCTATTTCTTCCTGGTTCAGTTTTGGAAAGTTGTACTTTTCTAAGAATTTGTCCATTTCTTCCACATTGTCCATTTTATTGGCATATAATTGCTGAGAGTAGTCTCTTATGATCCTTTGTATTTCTGTGTTGTCTGTTGTGATCGCTCCATTTTCATTTCTAATTTTATTGATTTGATTTTTCTCCCTTTGTTTCTTGATGAGTCTGGCTAATGGTTTGTCAATTTTATTTATCCTTTCAAAGAGCCAGCTTTTGGCTTTGTTGATTTTTGCTATGATCTCCTTTGTTTCTTTTGCATTTATTGCACTATGACTTTTAATTGCAAGTGTGAGAAACTCACTCAAGCTGTCTTAAGCAAAGAGGGTAAATTATTCAGATGCTGGAGTGTGACGATACTCAGGGCAGGGATGCTGGGTGTTGAGAGTACCAGGGTTGAGAATATGGGACTCTGAGGATGCCACTGTTTTCTTCTGATGCATCCCGTGGGTCTGCTTCATGCTTTTCTCTCTATAAAACTGGTCACTTCTACAGACTTTCCTGGGGGTCCAGTGGTTAAGAATCCACCTTCCAAAGCAGGGGACATGGGTTCCAACCCTGATTGGGAAGCTAAGACCCCACATTCCTCCAGGCAGCTAAGCCCACACACCACCAACACACTGCACTAGAGATGCCAGCAGAGCCCCATGCACCACCATCAACTACTGGCCTGGGAGTGAGCCCTCGTGGACAGCCAGTCCCAGCTGCAGGTGACTGCAGCCACTGGAAACACCCCAGGGAGAACTGCCCCTCTAGCCTAGAAAACCTGGAGAAGTATTAATAAGCTGTTGCTCTTAGGTATTACATTTTGGGGTGGCTTTGTATGCAGCATAGATAACTGGAATGGGGGTGCGGCCTTGGCTTTGGGACTGAGTAATGGATGGACACTGCCAGGGTCTTGAGAAGGTGGAGGATGCCACCTAGAAGGGCTTCGAGAAGACCTAGGTACAGGTCTCCAGGGAAGTTTGACGAGGGCTTGAAGACAGTGAGGAAAATGACCTTGGAGGCTGAAGGGAAGGCAGCAGGTTCTGCTGCCTGCTGTTAACGTGGAAAATAGAAAGGGCACCTAGTGAACCCATGGATCCAAGGGAGAGACTTCCAGGCAGAAAGTAGAAAGTGTGTGCTGGCTTCTTGTAGCTTCTGTTGCAGCTAATGAAATGTGAGGAGAGAGAGGCGAACCAAAGAAAGAACTTTTCAGTTCAGTTTTTGGAGTGTAGAGAAATAGAGAAGCCAGACCAATCTTTCCAGATAGCAAATGAAAGCTTGTGTTTTAAGAATGTAGTTTATCAAAGAAATGTTCCTTTTTTTTTTTTTCTTTTTGATCATACAGCAAGGCTTGCAGGATCTTATTTCTCTGACTAGAGACCGAACCCATGCCCCTTGCAGTGGAAGTGTGGAGTCTTAACCACTGGACAGCCAGGGAAATTTTCCCTCATTTTTTTCTTTTTTAAAGAATTTCTTGTTAAATCGATGATTAAAAATGTTATGTTTTAAACACCATTGCTCTGTGTCCAAATTAAAACTGTAACTTTTAGTTGTACTGTAAATTTTCAATTTTGAAGAGTTTTTATATACATTATCCAAATTCTGACAATCCTGGTGTTAGACTTATATAGGAAGCTATTGTTAGTTCACAATATTAATAATAGCAATTTTGGGGTTCTGACTCTGTGCCTGCTGTTTGTTAAGCTTTAGACAGGTGATTTTACATCCTTATAGAGGAGGATTATGAAGGATTGTTAATTTATTATTATTAAGTATTTAGGATGAAGTCTGTTAAGCCAGAGAGGTAAATACCTAAACCAGGAAACATCAGGGGTAAAACCTCAATTCACACTTTAGTTTAATTCCAAGTCCAAAGTTTTACCTTTTTTGTGTGTGTGAGAAGAACAGGTATCAGCTTTAAACCGGAAAACATCTTCAATGTGTGGAATACTCTCACCTTAAAAAGTTCGTACTCATTGTCTCACAGTCAATATTTTATATGATCTATAGTATTGATAAATTTTTTGATGTTCCCCATTTCTTTTAGTTAGAATACACCAGTATTATAATAAGCTTCTTTATTTGTGAAAAAATGGATTGGATCAGGTGACCTCCAGAGCCCCTTTCACCTTCAATATTCCTTTCATGTCTTCTAATTTTCTGACACACGGGTTTTCTAAACAGTTATCTGCAGGGTTGCAAATGAATTCTGTTTGACCAGCAGATGGGGCTCTTGATAATCAAATAGGTAGAAGCATTTATTGAGCTCCTACCTGGTGGCTCAGACAGGAAAGAATCTGCCTTCAGTGCAGGAGACCCTGTTTTGATCTCTGGATGGGGAAGATCCCCTGGAGAAGGGAATGGCTACCCATTCCAGCATTTGGAGAATTCCATGGACAGAGGAGCCTGCTGGTCTACAGTCCATGGGTTGCAAAGAGACAGACATGACTGAACGACTAACACTTTCAAATATTCCCAGGTGGCTCAATCACTAAAGAATCTGTCTGCCGATGTAGGAAACACAGGCTATGCAAGTTTGATCCCTGGGTCAGGAAGATCCCCTGGGGAAGGAAATGGCCACCCACTCCTGTATTCTTGCCTGGAAAATCCCTTGGACAGAGACGCCTATAGGGCTATAGTCCAGGTGGTCACAGAGAGTCAGGACTGAGCAACTGGGCATGCACCTCGTGCCAGGCCTGGGTGCAACCCTGCTATTGCTTCAGATTTATGTAACTATGTTCTTAGGCCTATTTCAAATTCTTGTTTTTACATGTGGTTAAGAACTTTCAAAGGAACACTTACTATTTTACCAATAAGGAACTTTTCCCCTTGAATAATTGATTGATTACTGAGCTGTCTCCCAATGCTAAGTGCCATGATTTGATGTCCAGAGTTAAGTGACCTTAGGAGTCCAGGACTCCTTTGTGAAGGAGCTGATATGTCTGATCTTCTGTGACTTTCAAATGTCTCCCAGGAGCTCAGGGGCTAGATACTGCAATTTATTAAGACTTTTGTGATCATAAATAGGATACCAAAGCCACTGAGAGTTCAAGCATATTTTTAATTCATGCATGTATTTTTAATACAATCTTTCATCTATAAAAGGATAATAATACTAATACCATCTTTTTTTCCACCCATAGGTACCAGATATTCAATACATAATGCTTCCAAATGGGAAGTAGAATATTCCAGATGCTGCTGAAAATTTGTATTCTCTTTGTTTCTCAAGCTCTCTTATGATTTTCCAAAATCAATTATTAATTGATACAGAGCCACCGTCAATTATAGAAAGCGAAAGTCACTCAGTCATGTCCTACTCTTTGTAATCCCATGGACTATATAGTCCATGGAATTCTCTAGGCCAGAATACTGGGGTAGGTAGCTGTTTCCTTCTCCAGGGGATCTTCCCAACCCAGGAATCGAACCAGGGTCTCCTGCATTGCAGGTGGATTCTTTACCAGCTGAGCTACCAGGGAAGCAATTATAGGGTGGTGACTATATTGTTCTTTAACATTTCTAAGAGAGGTCTCAAGATAGGAGCTGCACTGTAGCTGGAAATGCCACATAAAAGTCTTCAGCAGTGAATTCTCTGGCAGTCCAGTGGTTAGAGACTCTGCACTGCCAAGGACCTGGGTTCAATACCTGGTCAGGGAACTAAAATCCCATAAGCCACCAGGGGGCAGCCAAAAAAGAGTCTGCTTCAACAATCAAATAGAAGATCCGCCAAATATTTAGATAACCTCTCAAAGGCAGGCCAGGACAAACTACTAGTTCTTCCACTCCCTAAGCTTGGCCATGAGCGGTCACAGCCCCACTTGGTGTAAGCGCCTCTTCTCTGAGGCATGCAGAGGTTGAGTAATCCACGCAGGTCTTTGCCACAGGTTTGTCCTATGTGGGTCCACATGGCTGGATGTTCTTTGCCCTGGGCCATGTCTGGTCAGCACTTTGAGAAGCAAAGACAGACCTACCAGAAAAAGCTGAATGGGTCTTTGGGGTCTAGCACGTGAAGTTATGCTGTTTCTTCCCGCTTCCCCTCTGACACCCAAAATGTCGCATAACCAGTTTGTTACTAGAATGGAACTTTAATAAAGGAACTGCCTGTCTACCAGGGAAGTTGGTTGTTTTCCTTGTCATTGGAATTTGTCTTGGAGCTCTTCCTCTGAGCATGTTAATCAGTGTTTCTGAGCAGCTGGGGAGGAAACAGAAAAGTGCTGATTCACTAGTCTTAATACAGTGCTCCATTCTCTAGGACTTTTAACCTGTTACATCCCTAACTCTTTTCTTGAGAAGGACTTTCTTCTACCTTGGAAAGAGTTGTTGTTCAAGCTCTTGCATGCTCAGTTGCTCAGTCATGTCCGACTCTTTGTGGCCCCTTGGACTGTAGCCTGCCAGGTTCCTCTGTCCATGGAATTTTCCAAGCAAGAATTCTGGAATGGGTTGCCGTTTCCTACCCCATGGGGATCTTTCCTACCCCTGGGGATCTTCCCAACCCAGGGATCAAGCCTGTGTCTCCTGCATTGGCAGGCAGATTCTTAACCACGGTGCCACCTGGGTAGGTATTAATATTAGCTATTTGCTAATATTTATTGAGAATGTATTGTGTGCCTGGCATTGTCCCCAGCATTCTTCATTTGTCACCTCACTGCAGTCTCACAACAATACTATGAGAGTAGTAGTGTTTGGCCCATTTTGTAGCTGAGAAAACTCAGAGAGGTCAAGTCACTTGCTAAAGATTGCACAGTAGGTGATGGACCCAGAGCCTCTGCTCTTCACCACAATGGAACATTCCAGGAATGTGTCCTTATTTGACCTCAAAGGAATAGAAAACTTTTAAATATTTATAAAACAGAATCAACTAGACTGAAAAATTACTTTACTCGAGGGTCTGATCCTGTTTCTTATTTACTTTTTTCACAAAATTCTCCATGGCATAGCCCTGCATATAATATTCATAGTCACCTGCTGTATCTCTTATATTGTATCAGTTTAGCCTCATCATTTGCATCTGAGAAATGTACCCAGTACTCAGCATATAATAGGAACTTAATTTACGTTTGGGGGCTGAAGTAGAAATAACTTTTGGAGACTATTTTAAAGTTTACAAAATACATGTCTCTTACTCCACTGATTACTAATGAGAGATATTTCACATGGCATTCATTTAGCTGGAATTTAGAAAAGTATGCTTTCATGCAGTTTTTATCTGAAAGCATGTTAATTTAATTGTACATGAATTATATGTACCAGGTTATATGTATGCACCTTATTTTCTTTTTCTTTTATAGCCATGCCCAAGGCTTGCAGGATCTTAGTTTTCTGACTGGGTTTTGAACCCGGTCCACCGCAGTGAAAGCTCCAAGTCCTAACCATTGGACTGCCAGAGAATTCCCCTTACTTCCTCTTTATAATGTAGCATCTTTATTTCATTTTTTATTCAAGTATGAGAGCAAAATGAATCAAGGCATTTGTTCATGTTGGGAGTTCATGGCTTCAGCAATGAGGAGCCCTATTAAGAACTTTTAAAAAAGGGAAATGAAAGCACTCTTATTTAACTGGTAGAAAATCCTATAGTAGAGGTAATTAGTTACCTTGGATTATAAGTCAAGAAACCGCAGATGTAGAACTGAGAGTGTGGGAGCACCACCTCCAGTCGGTGGGCTAAGTGCAAGCTCTGGACGCTTGTCCACTTGTACCAAGGTCAGTCTGCAGGTGGCTAAAGGGTAAAAGGGGCAGGGTTGGCCTGACCTGTGAAAAAGAACATCCCCAAAGCAGTCAGCAAGATTTCTCTTGCACTGTCCAGGATATTAGAAGCCTTTGTCCAGTAGATTCGAGTATTTACCTGTTTGGCAAGATGATTTCAATAAAGGAGACAAGTGCTTGAGCTCTCATTTGGGGGACATTTTTAGGATCACTTAATCACTGCAAAACCATCTCCATCTGACACACTCCTGACTGTACCCCTTCTATCCCTCATTCCAACCCCCAGCTTGATTTCCTAGCCAAATCTTTGCATTTCTTTTCAAATAGTATACTCCAGCACAGCTGTGTCCTGTCCAGGAAGAAAATTAGCTTCTCTACTTTCCCACCACATCCCAGGACGTGTAAGATAACAGATGTCTGTTCTCTGTGACGAGTGTCAGGGGCACTGTAAGTTAGGTTGGAATAGTATTTCACATCTTCATAACAAGGCTGTTTCAATGAACACAGTACTAACCAGGCTCCAGGAAGTTGAACCTCCTTGGGCTTTCCCTCTGTCTCTCTTGAAGAACCAAAGCCCTCTTGGGATTTGGGATCCCTGAGTGCCTGCTCTATTTCCCTACTGGGACTTTGGACTCCTCAAGGTGGAACTGGATTGCACACACTCCACAGCATGAAGCACAGTGGTGCTATGCAAATCAGACTTTATAGTCTGCCAGGCTCCTCTGTCTGTGGGATTTCCCAGGCAAGAATACTGTAGTGAGTTGCCATTTCCTTCTCCAGGGAATCTTCTCAACCCAGGGACTGAACCAGGTCTCCTGCATGGCAGGTTGATTCTTTAACTGAGCTACCAGGAAAGCTCATGCAAATCAGAAGTGCTCAAGAATTCTTGTGTGAAGGTTTTCTTGATCTTTTCACTTTTATTATGGAAATTTTAAACACTGAAGAAGTGAAACAGGATTGAATAGTACAATAAATCTCTCCTTACCCATTGCTGCAGTTCAGTTCAGTCGCTCAGAGTCGTGTCTGACTCTTTGCGACCCTGTGGACTGCAGCACGCCAGGCTTCCCTGTCCATCACCAACTCCCGGAGCTTGCTCAAACTCAGGTCTATCAAGTCGGTGATGCCATCCAACCATCTCATCCTCTTTCATTCCCTTCTCCTCCTACCCATTCTTAGCGTCACCAAATCAGTCTCAGTGCTGGGACTTCTCTGATAGTCCAGTGGCTAAGACTCCACACCCCCAGTGGAGAGGACTCGGGTTCCATCCTTGGTCAGGGAACTAGATCCTACATGCCTCAGCTAAAGATCCCATACCTTGAAATGAAGACTGAAGATCCCACATGCTATGACCAAGACGTGGCACAGCCAAATAAATAAAACCAGACACTGAAAAACAAAACACTCAGGCACAGTTTTATTTCAGAGATAATCCCCCCATCCCTCCACTCCCATACCAGGCTATTTTGAAGTCAACCCCAGATAATGTGATATATATTTATCTGTAAGCAAGTAAATCATGTTGAATGAATAAATGTATTAGGATGTAGTTATTAGGCCAGAACTAGAATATTCATTTGAGATTCCATAAATTTCAGTCACATTTAATAAATTTTTATGAGGAGTCTTTTATGAGTCTAGTTCATATTCTATCATTCTGATCCTATTTAAATGCTATGGCTGTTCTTCTCTTGACATGTTTACTCGTGACGAAAGTATTACGGCCCAACTGCAGCACTTTTGCCTCAAGCCACTTGTGTTCTCTGAAGATTTCGTTTTGATTGAGTTAGACCTGAAGATTCGTCCTTTGAGACAATCTTGCTGTGACAATTCCAACAGGCTGCAGCTGAAGTGCTCCTGACACGTCTCACTCGGGCTAGAAATGTGGGGCATGTTTTTCCCTACAGCTTATGAAGGTAGTTCATCTTTTGGAAAAACATGACTCAGCTGTCAGAAGGTCCTCTTTATACAGTAGTTCAGATGTTAGCCCCATTGGGCAGCCGCTGTACAGGACCACCTGTCTTAACTTTCTAAGCTGCTGGCATTTCATTTCGGCCTTGGTCCCAGGGTTACACGGGCTCTTTGGACCTGGCAATGGCCCTTGACCAGACATGTTCCTCATTGCGGTGATTGTCATGCTATCCCTCTTTCAAGAGTGGGGCTGGGGAGGTAAAAGGTGCGCCACTGCTGCTGATAAATAGCATCAGTGCTGAAGGGAATTAATTATTTCATTAAAAAAACAAAACAAAAAAACACAAGTGTGAGTCTAATTCATAGAGACAGGGGCTGAAAGGCAGTCTTTCTTCCCAGAGGCAGGAGACCACAGTGGCAGAGTGTGGGGATACTCGGGTCAGTCTGGGTTTTAATCTGGCCTCCACCACCCCCTCTGTGACCTTGTGCAGCTTACGTGACTCCTCAGTGCCTCAGCTGTTTTTTTTTTTTTTTTTTTTAATCTGAAATAAGTAATCATATTACCTCTAGCATAGTTTGCTAGGGGATTAAATTTATTTATTCAACAAATATTTAAAGAACTGTCAAGTATTCTTCAGGATGCTGATGATAGAAGAAAACAACCTAAAGAGGATAAGATCCTCGTGGAGATTAAGTCTTAGAAGGGGAGACATATCCAAACTAGTCAACATGTAATGTCAGATAGACAAGCGTTATGAAGACAAATGAGGATATGGAGATTAAAGGTGTTCATACAGGAAAAACTCTCAACCAACACTAGATGTTACTATTTCCCCTCATCTAAGCCCAAAGGCATGGCCAACCAGGCTTCACCAAGGTGGAACCAATCCTGTTTAAAGACTCTGTGTGTGTGACTGACTGTACACCTCAAAGGAAGGGAATGGTCATTGATGTCAAATTGTGACTACGTACTTGGCCCTGTGTTCAGAACTTTCAGATCCCTCAAATAATTCTGTAAGTTGGATATTTTAAACCCAAGTGTTAAGAAGAGAAAACTGATAAAGAGAAGAAACATCTTTGCCTACAATATGCACGTGCAAAGCCCTTGCAGTTTCTTCCATCTGATAGGTCTCAAAAGTGCTGTTTCTCTTGAAATGGTTCAAAGACACCAGAGAGCTGGAAACTGTCCATACTGTACAGGCCATTTGGTCTGCGCCTGACACCGTCCCCTCATGAGATAAGTGGCTACAGGCAGTTCTTTATGCCCAGGTCTCCACGCCTGGAGCCCTGTAGCTCAGCTGCCCTGATCTCAACTCATAGAGCTAAGGACAGCTGTGTAGAGACTAACCAGTAGCCCATACCAAGACTAACAGAAATAAGATACATTAGATTGTGGGAGATGGCATAGTCAGATGTTTT
This sequence comes from Bison bison bison, assembly GCF_000754665.1. Taxonomy (NCBI): domain Eukaryota; kingdom Metazoa; phylum Chordata; class Mammalia; order Artiodactyla; family Bovidae; genus Bison; species Bison bison. The sequence goes on along the minus strand of NW_011494961.1, from coordinate 8,060,545 downwards.
AAAATGGGAGTTGGCAGCAGCAGGAAAGACAGCTGAAGTCTAACTGTAGACAGGCAGAGGGAAGGGGAACAGTAGAGATGCCAGAGTCAGCATGACTCCATGGCCCAGACTCAGGAACTGCTGGCCTGCCAGTCTCTCAGCTTACCCTGATTGTACAAGGCTCATGCTCTGGAGGCTTCCCAGGTGGCTCAGGGGTTAAGAATCTATCTGCCAAGCAGGAGATGCAGTTCCGATCCCTGAGTCAGGAAAATCCCCTGGAGAAGGAAATGGCAATGTGCTGGGAAATCCGATGGACAGAGGAGCCTGGCAGGCTACATACAGTGCATGGTGTCACAAAGGGTCAGACAAGACTGGGCATCTAGACAACAGAAACAGTAAAAGGGACTTCTGTCCTCTGTCCTTTGTACTTCAAGATAACCTATTTACTGAAGCTGAAAGAGCCCAGTGTCACTAGATTTAAGCTGACCTACCCATGACTGTGAATATTTATTTGATAGAGCTTGGACCAGGTAGGGAGGACAAAGTCCTGAGCAAAGAACATGTCATTTTTTCCATTCCCTGTGTTGTCCCAAATCAGGACAAACTCTGGGGAATCTGGCTCAGTGAGGAATACTTGAGGAATAAAAAAAAAAAAAAAAATCTTCAATGCCAAGATGTAATCGGTTTTAATACCCCAACAAAGACCTATATTTGGAGTTTGGTTCAGGAAAAATGACATGTTCTTTGCTCAGGACTTTGTCTTCCCTACCTGGTCCTGGCTCTGTCGAATAAATATTCACAACGTGGGTAGATCAGCTTAAATCTAGTGACATTTGACTCAGTTAACAGGAGTTATCTTAAAGCACAAAGGACAGAGGACAGAACTCCCTTTTGTTGTTGTTGTTTTTAGTCGCTCAGTTGTGTCTGACTCTTTGCAACCCCATGGACTGTATGTAGCCCGCCAGGCTCCTCTGTCCGTCGGATTTCCCAGCTAAGAATACGGGAGTGCGTTACCATTTCCTTCTCCAGGGGGACAGGCTACCCACTCCAGTATTCTCGGGCTTCCCAGCTAGTAAAGAATCCACCTGCAATGAGGGAGACTTGGGTTCCATCTCTGGGTTGGGAAGATGCCCTGGAGAAGGGAATGGCTACCCACTCCAGTATTCTGGCCTGGAGAATTCCTGTATAGTCCATGGGGTTGCAAAGAGTCTGACGTGACTGAGCGACTTTCACTATATAGTCCTGGAAACCCGTTCGGAGACTCATTTATTTAAAATCTTTGATTTGTTTATGGCCATGCTGAATCTTCGTTGCGGAGCTTGGGCTTTCTCTGGTTGTGGGGAGCAGGGGCGGTTCTCTAGTTGTGGTGCACGGGCGTCTCATTGCGGTGGCTGGTTGCAGGGCTAGGACTCTAGGATCTAGGCTCAGCAGTGGTGCATGGGTTTAGTTGCTCTGCAGCATATGGAATCCTCCCAGACTGGGAATTGAACCCATGTCCCCTGTATTGGTAGGTGAATTCTTAACCACTGGACCACTAGGGGAAGTCTTGGGGCTTCTTTAAAGTCGAAGCTTTGAGCGGCTCAAGGATGGCTGAAGATGTGGGGCAGTGGTCCAACAGACCTCCTAGTGCTGGTTCTCTGGGCTACGCAGGCTCTTTGCCACCAAATGACATGTGGGAAGGGGAATAGTTCAGAGCAGGGTTGCCTACTTCAGGTCTGCAGAGCAGTAAGACAGGTTTGGGAAATGCAGGAAGTAAGTTCCAATAATTGATTCATTCACTTCATATGTGTTCAGATTAGATCCTGCTGAGAGACGACATGACATAACTCACCAGGTACACCTGGGAGGGCAGTCCCGGCCCCGGGCTCTGACTTCCTCAGCAATGGAAGGAATGCCCAAACGGGCAAAGTTAATCTCTCAAGCCACAGCTCTACTAGTCTGAGTCCAAGGTGGGAAACCTAACAAATGGGCCCCTCTGATGACTTTATCTTGTGCTACTTACTCAGCCTGATATTCATCACAGAGAGGCAATTCCTGGGGATGGATCAAATGACATACAACATTTTGTAAAAGACCATGTCATTTTTAGGTGGAGGACTGTTCAGGCTAAAGGCAAGCAGGAGTTGGCTTTTGTGTTGTGTTGGGTGAGATGGAGATCATTGTATTTGAGGGAATCTACTGCAGCGATTCTGGCTGTGATGTACTTTCTTTTTTCAGCAAGCACCTTCTCTTCCTACAAAACTCATAGATCCCCACAAACTTCATCCTTCTCTGCTCGGCATACCTGTAACCCTTCATCTGTCTCTGCTCTTGTGATATTGCATTGAATTCACCCCTAAGTCTCCCTCTCCCTCTAGACTCCCATCTCCTCAAAGGCAAAGACTGGGTCTTGTTTATTCTTGCCTCCATCACACTGTGCTTGGGACTTTGTAGCTCTATAAATGGTTGATGAATGATACCGTACTTAAATGTTTATGCTCAGGCTGACAGTGAGAGTCAAACTCCTAAGAGCAGAAAACTATAATACAGCCAGTTTCTGCAGAGTTTAATGAAATCTGAATAGAAATCTTCACCAGTTGGAGTTGGGAACAAAAAACTGAGAGGCAAAAGCCAAGATCGAAGCCTGATAACTTAGCAGCATATTGAAGAAGGACACAATCTTATTTGCCTCTGTTGATGACTTCATGGCGATAAGCTTGACAAATTCCTTCTGGTGGAGAGTTTGTCCTCTCTGAGCACGAGCTGACCTCTGTGGGGAAGACTGGTCAGCGCTGGCTGTTTTGGGGTTAGGGTGAGGTCACCCAGCCAAGAAGCTTCATTGCCCTGAGAATGTACAGGGTACATACAGATGTACAGATGGTCTAACCCTCACCAAAGAGGTGCTGTGATGCCAGTAGTTGAATTCTCCTGTCCCAACAGTTGGCCATTTATAACAAACTGACTTATCTCTTTCATTCATAATTTATTCATCAAATATTTATAGTGAAAGTTTATTAGTTTCCAGATATTGTTCTAGGCACTGGATAAAACAGTAAACAAAATAGAAGAAAAAAAAAAAATTCCCCATCCCCATGGAGCTTACATTCTAATGTGCAAGACAGATAATAAACAAATGAATGAGATAAAGGCAGATACGAAAAGTGCTGAGGCCAAATAAAGGCTGTAAAAGGGAATATGAATTTGGGGGGGAGGGTGGTACGTACAATTTTTGATAGGATGGTCAATGAAGGCCTTCCTGAGAAGGGCAACTCTTGAGTAAGGACATGAAGGGAGTGAGGGAGGGGAGAAGAAGGAGGAAGTTTGTAGGGAGAGTAGAAAGAGCAAGGAGAAAGGCCCTATGGATAGAACGGACTAGCGAGGGCTGGGCTCGTAAGGAGGCCCAGACGGCTGGAGTGGAGTGACAAAGAGGGGATGGAGCAGGAGAGAAGGGGCTTCCCAGGTGGCTCAGTGGGAAAGAATCTGCGTGCCAATACAGGAGGCGAAGTTTCGGTCCCTGGGTCAGGAAGATCCCCTGGAGAAGGAAATGGCAACCCATCCAGTTTTCTTGCCTGGAGAATCCCATGGACTGAGGAGGCTGGCAGGCTATAGTCCATGGGGTCACAAAGTGTCGGGCACAACTTAGCGACAGAGCACAAGCAGGGGAGAAGAGATTAGAAGGTAACATAGAATCCCGTCACAGTGGGCAGAAAAGACTTCGCTTTTACTTCAGATGGAATGGGAGGCCCCTGCGGTGTTTTGAGCAGAAAGATGACTCAACTTGACCTATTTTATTTAAGATGCATGCTTATTTATTTATTCTAGAATTAAAAGAATAAAGAATGTTGGCAAGGGAAGGTCATCAGGAGATGACCACCACAAGTCTTCCACTTGGATTGAAGGGATGGGTCAAGATGAGTACTAACAGGGAGATAATGTGGCTGTATGATTTTACTTTGCCAAGTGACAATCGACAGGGAGCTGAATGGTAGGTTGTTCAGGATGTGGTCTTAGCCAGCAAATCCCACATCTGTGTGTATCATTGAAGTGCGCAGCATGCTGTACGATGCAGTACCACAGGACTGGGGAGACTAAGGGACTGCATTACACCCTTAACAATGCTTTCTATTTTTAAAAATCTTTGTTTTGGGGAGATCTTAGTTCCCAGATCAGGGGCAGAACCCATGCCCTCTGCAGTGGGAGCTTGGAGTCTTAAGCACTGGACTGTCGGGGAAGTCCCCCACTTGACCTATTGTAACAGGATCAGTTTGGCTGCTGCAGTGAGAAACTCCCACAAGGGGAGCTGAAGGGAGACGGGTTGTGAGCTGAGTTGCAATAACATATGTGAGAGATGATAGTAACTCAGACAAGGCTGGGGCCTGAAGGTGGGGTTGGAAGTGAAGTATGTGGAAGGCAGAACCAAAGAACTGAGAATGAGCAGCTAGAAAAGAGGGAGGAAAAGCAGGCAAGAGGTGTGTCCAGAAGCTGAGTGGGAGAAGTATTTCAAGACAGAGAGAGTGATCCGCTAGGTCATCAGCCCCCACTAGGTCCCAGGAGATGAGGACTGAAAAATGGTCAGCAGGTTTAGCAACCTGGAGGGTCCTGGTGACCTGGAGAAGTGCAGTGTGGATGGCATGGCTGGGCATTTGTGATGAACTGGAGGAGAGGTCTTGGATTAGCAGGCACATGCAATACTTTCAAAGACTTTGGCCAGAAAGGGACAGAGGGGCTTCCCTCGAGGTCCAGTGGTTAAGAATCTGCCTTGCAATTCAGGGGACATGGGTTTGATCCCTGATCCAGGAAGATCCTCCATGCTGCAGAGCAACTAAGCTCCTTTGCCCAGCTACTGAAGCCCACCCGCTTAGAGCCCTGCTCCACAAGAGAAGTCACAGCAACGAGGAGCCCAAGCATCATCAGTGAGTAGACCCTGCTTGCTGCAACTATGAAAAGGCCACAAGCAGCGATGAAGGCCGAGTGCAGCTGAAAAAGAAAATAAAATAAATACAAATTTAAAAAAGAAATAAACACAGGAAAAACAAAAAAGGGTGGAGAGAAATGAGTATTAGCTGAAGGGACACGTGGGGTTTAAACTGTTATTTGAAGATGGGAAAATTCACAATATACTTGTATGCTGATGGGAATAATTCAATAAGAAGAGGAAAGTGGATGATACAAATGATGGAAAGAACGGTAGTGCAGGGTCCTAAAGCGAGGACAGAGGATGGTCTTAGCCAGAAGCACAGACAGATCATCCATCCATAGGAGGCAGAGAGAAGGCAGAATGTGTGGGGAAGGGAGGTTATGGAAGTACTCCTCTGATGGCTTTCATTTCCCCAGCAAAGCAAGAATCAAGATCGCCTACTGCATGAGGATGGAAGAAGAGTTGGAACTTTCAGGGGTGAGGAGACAACATGAAATGGCCCTTCCCTGGCAAAAGGAGAATTCTCTACACTTTAGAAAGTTTCTAGAATGAAATAAGTTGTCAGTGGGGAGATACACATAGATAACATTTACCACTGTTATCCTAGGGGGAATTCAAGCATCAGATTGAAGATGCAGTGATGGGTAAATATTCCTTTCTCAACTCTTTAATATTTATTCTTTCAGAAACTTATTTCTGGAAGGATTTTTTTAGTATTATACATAAAATCACTGGAGTATTATATTATATATAATTATATATATAATATATATATAGTATATAGTATTATACATAAAATCATTTGTATTTTATTAAATACAAATAAAATTATTTATGCACATATATAAATGCATATAAGTGTTTGTATTTATACATATACAGTCTAATTTACAGAAGACTCAGAATTCCATACCATCAAAACAAAACTCTAAAGATGAAAGAAACTGAATTTACTGAAATCTGAAAAGTTAAAATTAAAAATTCTTATCTAACAGCCTGAGGGAAATGTCTGCTATTTTATAAGCACTGAAAGTCCTCAATACTTTTGCCATAATAATATTCATACACTCTCAGCACTCAAAACACTGCTGGGAAATTGCCTCATTAACCTTTATAATACCCTTGTGGGGTCAGCAGGAATTTGATGAGATTTCCATTTTCTATGGTGGGCAAATGGTGACAGGGAGATTTGAAGAAAATTGTAGACATAGCTCAAATATAAGTAAATCTTAGGCTGAGTCCTGTGAGAGTCATCAGTTTAAGGGCATAAGAATGAATTAAAGTCTATTAATCACCTTAAGATGAACCAGTCATTTTTAACTTGGATCATAGATCTCAAAGATAGAGAGTCACGTTAAAAAAAATGATGAGAGTGAAGGAAAAGAATATTTATTGAGCACTTTCTATCTGGTTCTTTTAAACTGTCTCCAGTCGTAGGTGTTGGAGAAGCCAAGACTCATTAGAGAGAGCAGTAAGCATGAGAATAAAATGAACGCTCTGAACAGAAACAGGAGTTCTAGAGTTGCAAAAATGAGGGGAGGGAATGTGAATGAGGTGAAACAGAAGAATCTTATGTGAGGTATCTAAAGGAAGGAAAAGGAAAGACCTCTGAAAATTTCAAGTCTGGGAAAGATGGAGCTGACGGTAAATCTTATGACCTTGAACTGGAGTGTGTGTGTATGTTGGGGTGGTGGGGATGATCGGGGGATGGAAAGATTTGATAATCTCCTAAAAATAGCATTCGTAGTTTGATACCCAAACGACTTTCTATTCATAATAAGCAGTAGCTAATATTTATTGAGGAGTTACCGTTTTCTAGGCACGCTTCTTAGCACTTCACACTTTAAATTCTTGAAATAAGAATTTAATCCTTATCACATATCTATGAGGTAAGTACTGCTATTGTGCTCATTTCATCAATTAATAAATTAAGGCACAAAGATAAAGTAACCTGCCCAAAAGTCAGTCATTACATGGAGCATTCTGATAATCCTGTTCAGGAATTTTTTATGTACTTGCTGTGATGAGCAGTTGCACGTTAGGTCCATAATAAAAAACCTGTTGAATGGACACATGAATGGACCAGTGAATAAATGGCCTGATGGGGTTCAGTGCCAGGCTGAGACCCAGGCACTACTCAAAGTACCCAAGGTTCTAATGGAGATACTCTGCCCTCCTTTTGATAATTTTTCCTTCCTTGTCTTCGTTTGAGACTCCCCTTCCAAGGGGACCCCAAGTCTCAGTTGCTTTCATTCTGTCCCTAGCTCCTTAGGTGTCTGTTTCACCCACTGTTTAAATTCTATAACCCACCAATGCTCTGAACTCTCTTTCTGATCTCTAAATTGATTAGCTAAAACTCAATACTGGTCATGCTTTAGTCCTTAACATTTGTCATTAAAATTTGCATACCAGGAACA
>NW_011494961.1:8038012-8053152 GCF_000754665.1 Bison bison bison | reverse complement strand
GTCAGGAATAAATGTAGAGACCCTGGAAACCCATCTTCAGCTAGGTCTGTGCTGGGGATCCTTCTCTAATGGTGTTAAATCCACGAGGACCTACTCTTACACTCTTTGAATGAGAAAAGATTTTTCTTTTTAATTAATTAGTTAATTTATTTTTGACTGTGATGTGCAGTCAAAAGCTCAATGCTGTGCTCAAGCTTTCTCTAGCAGCAGTGAGCAGGGGCTACTCTCTAGCTGCGGTATACAGACTTATTGCAGTGGCTTCTCTTATTGCAGAGCACAGGCTCTAGGGCGCTGGGTCAGTAGCTGTGGTGCACAAGCTTAGCTGGGCTTCCCTGGTGGCACAACGGGTAAAGAATCCACCTGCCAACGCAGGAGACACAGATTCCATCCCTGGGTCGGGAAGATCCCCTGGAGAAGGAAATGACAATCCACTCCAGTATTCTTGCCTGGGAAACCCCATGGACGGGGAGCCTGGCAGGCTACAGTCCATGGGGCCACGAAAGAGTCAGACACAACTTAGCAACTAAAATAACAACAACTGGCTTAGTTGCCCATCCGCATATGGGATCCTCCTGGATCAGGGATAGAACCCATGTCCCCTGCATTGGCAAGTGGTTTCTTATCTGTGGCACTCCCAGGGAAGTGTAGAAAAGCTTTTAATGCATAACTTCTATATAGAAAATCTGGACGATGGGTGTGGAAACTTAAAGTTTCCATAAGTAGGAAACTTGTCAAGATGACAGCCAGAAAAACTGGTATCCATCAACACATATATCCTTATTATCCTTTTTATGCATATCTATGAAAATAATTGCAATGACTCGTTAATTGCCTACCATGGCCCAGCAATTCTGCCAAACACTTCAAATGTTTTTGACATATAATACTCATGACAATCCTGAGGAACAAGAAAACAGGCTCAAGGAGTTACCTTGACTCACACAATAAATAAGTGGAGAAGCCAGGATTCTGGTGCTTTTCGGTACTTCAGCCCTGAAACCCATTTACTGTCGACTGCTAATAAAGAGAAGCGCCCGTGGCCCCACCTCTCCATTGCCTCCCCGAGGAGACTTTCACAGCAAATGCTCTTCAGAAACCAGTGAAATCTTCACTCATCTGTTGCAGTAATTACAACATTTACTTTCTGGAAACGCTTGTATGTCAAGTCCCAGAGGCCCCAGGGAATGACACATTCCTGTTGTGGATGTCAGGCCTTACCTCTGGGTCTGTGGCCACTTCTGGTCACTGCAGTGACCCCGAGGAAACCACAGGAATGCTTCTCTTCTCAGGCCCCCCACCCAGGGTGCTGGTGAGAATAAGAAAATAAGCATTTGCACACATTCTAGCATCTTCCTAAACTTTGAGTCTGAATCCTTTTATAAGAGATTTCTTTCTGTCTGTCCTCTCCCTTTTCTCATCTATCAGACCAGGGACTTAATAAAGGCATGTTAGTCTCAAAATGCTCTTGAGTTGTTATCTCATTTCATTGAGAAAGTTTCTAATTTCCCTTAAGATAAGCCCCATAAGCACAGGACCTGGTGTTCCTTGGTCTTGCTGGATTCCTGGTACCTAACTTCCTGCCTAGTGTACAGTAGACAATAAAAGTTTGATGAATGAATGAATGGGTCAAACTCCACTGAACTGAAGGAAAATAGCACATGACCATAACAGCTTGGCCCGCGGGTATTTAGGAATTTTGTAAATACAGATTTCCAGTCTTTGCAGTAGATCTGCAGAAATCGAATATGTATAGCAGGAGCGTGGGGAATTTGCATTTTTAATAAAAACACCAGACACTTAGTATGAGGCACATTTTGGAAACAGCCTTGGGGTTTCCCATAAATGTGCTTCACCTGGTTCCGTGTCTCAAAGAGTACTTTTTTCCTCCCTGCCATGTAACACTCATTTAGTGAGCAACTACTACAGCATTTCTGAATCATTCCAAGTACTTTTCTTTTTCCAGTTATGTAACCTTTTTTTTCTTTTTGGCTGCAACACACAGCATGTGGGATCTTAGTTCCCTACCAGGGACTGAACCCATGTCCCCTGCAGTGGAAGTGCAGAGTCTTGACCATTGGACCACTGGGGAAGTCCAATGTAAACTTGTTTACATTGATTCCCAGGCTATCTTTAGATTAATTCTTCGACTTATTTGTGCATTCAACAAACACATACTAAAGTCCATCAGAAACCCACAAATATACTTAGTTGAAAGAGGAAATATTCACTGAAGTTCTATCTCTGGGTCACTGGTCAGCTCTTGTCACTGGCTTTGACAGGCAATTAATGATGGTTGCAGAGAACTTGGGGGAAGGCGAGGCAGGAAGAGATGTGGCTTGGCTCTCTGTCAATATTACAACACAGTTCTATCCTTGGCAGTGAACAGACTCTGAGGGACTGTCTGAATTCCTTTATTGGCCACAAATGTGGTTAGATAAAATATTATGTGCTGCTGAAACTTGGTAATTATTACTTTTTCGATATAGAGATTTTGGGGGCAATGGTATATAACTTAGAGTGATTTTCTCCTGCTTGTGCAGGCAGAGTCATTTAACTCTCAGATCTATTTTGTTCTTGTCACTTTGCCTATGACCTTTTCTTTAAAAGGATGGAATCCTTCTTGCTGGATGGTACTGTTCATTAAATAGAGCTGAAATGCCAGCTGGAACTGCAAGCTTGATCCTCTGCAATTTTATGTGTGTTAACGGATGTTTTTCTTCATGGATGTCAAAACCAAGTTAAATAGAATAGGTGTGTAAACAAGAAAGCGCCTTTGTGCTCAAGAGCCGAGGCTTTGGAACTGGACGCCTCTGGCGTTCTCGGGCCACCTTGGTGGCCCTGTGGAAGAATATACCCACCCTGCCTGCCTCCCACCCCTGGGGTGGCCCTGTTCTGCCTCTAAACCCCCATTTTCAGAGTTTCTCACTGGAGCTCTTGGACACCAAATAGGAAGAAAGACGGACAAACAAGCCCCACAGATATATCCCTTATTATTTTTGACTACTGTCTTACAGTCATCCTAGTTATTACTCAGTGAATCAATTAATAATCACTACTCAACTATTAGTATAGCCCGAAGTGTACCCTTCCTGCCTCCTTTCCTTCTTTCCTCACTCCCTGCCTGCATGTGTGTGTGCTAAGTCGCTTCAGTCATGTCTGACTCTTTGCAACCCCATGGACTGTAGCCCGCCAAGCTCCTCTGTCTCTGGGATCCTCCAGGCAGGAATACCGGAGTGGGTTGCCATGCCCTCCTCCAGGGGATCTTCCTGACCCAGGGATCAAATCTATGTCTCCTGCGATGCAGGTGGATTCTTTACTGCTGAGCCACTGAGGAAGTCCCTCTCCCTCCCTACCTCTGCCAGCTTTTTTTTGAGCTTCTACTATGTTGGGAGCCCTGTGCCAGAGGAAACAGTGTAGATGGGAAACTCTTTCTCAAAAGTTCTCTGTGGAGCGCGTGCATCAGACTAACCTGGAGAGAAAGACTCAAGCCTGTTGAAACCTATTTAATTTCATCCCTGTGTGATGGAGCAGGGGGCCCTAACCCCTGGTGTTGGTCTGTGGCCACACAGCAGGAGGTGAGCATCAGGCAAGTGAGAAAAGCTTCATCTGTATTTACAGCTGTTCCCCATCTCTGTGCTTGAAACATCCTGAAACCATCCCCTCACCCCTTGGCTGTGGGAAAATTGTCTTCCATAAAACCTGGTGCCAAAAAGTTTGGGGACCCCTGTGATAGGGCTTTTCTAGCAAGCGTCCTGGTGGCTCTGATGCATACCAAAGTTGGAGCAGCTGGTGTAAAGGAAAGACACAGACTCTGCAACTTAGGAGTCATTTGTCCTCAGAGGAGTTTCCTCACCTGACTTTTAACTTCCTCGGCTAGAAAACTCCAGGGTCACTGTAAGGAATGTCCAAATGTGAAGTATAGTTCCCTGCACACAGCAGGTGCTGAATAGACGGTTGTTACTTAAAACATGAAGTTGCCATAAAGGATAAAAAGTTCAGCCAAGGGACTTCCCTGGTGGTCTGGTGGTTAAGACTATGTGCTTCCATTGGTGGGGGCATGGGTTTGATCCCTAGCTGGGGACCTAAGATCACATATGCCATGCAGTGTAGCTAAAAAAAAAAAAAACAAAAACAAACTTAAAAAAGTTTAATCAACATAATTCTCATCACCTTTGTCTTTTCCTAAAATTGCCCAACTTCCTATCAATTATGTTTCTCCTCTATGTCAGTGGTTCTCAGCTTTGATGGCTCATTAAAACCCCTTGGGATGCTGGGGAATTTTTAAAATCCCCAAACCAATTGCATTAAAATTGCCAGTGCCCCAAACCAATTGCATTAAAATCTCTTGGGGATGGTACCATGGTGTCATGATTTTTTAATTTCCCAGGGGATTCCAGTGTGTATCCGGTCTATATTTCCTTCATTCTCTGTTCTTTCTTTGTGTCCAGTGACTCTTGAGATCTCTAGTTCTTTTCTGAACAGCAGCTCATGGCTATGTCACGCTACCTCTAGCGACTGAGAGGATTCTACTTTTTTGGTTGTTTTTATCTATTTTTAAAATTTTATTCACTTAAAATTTTTTTTTTTGTCTGTACTATGCAGCATGCAGGATCTTAGTTTACTAGTTCAGTTCAGTCGCTCAGTTGTGTCCGACTCTTTGCAACCCCATGAATTGCAGCACGCCAGGCCTCTCTGTCCATCACCAACTCCCGGAGTTCACTCAGACTCACGTCCATCGAGTCAGTGATGCCATCCAGCCATCTCATCCTCTGTCGTCCCCTTCTCCTCCTGCCCCCAATCCCTCCCAGCATCAGGGTCTTTTCCAATGAGTCAACTCTTTGCATGAGGTGGCGAAAGTACTGGAGTTTCAGCTTCAGCATCATTCCTTCCAAAGAACACCGAGGGATGATCTCCTCTAGAATGGACTGGTTGGACTTTCCTGCAGTCCAAGGGACTCTCAAGAGTCTTCCCCAACACCACAGTTCAAAAGCATCAATTCTTCGGCGCTCAGCCTTCTTCACAGTCCAACTCTCACATCCATACATGACCACTGGAAAAACCATGGCCTTGACTAGACGGACCTTTGTTGGCAAAGTAATGTCTCTGCTTTTGAATATGCTGTCTAGGTTGGTCATAACTTTCCTTCCAAGGAGTAAGCGTCTTTTAATTTCATGGCTGCAGTCACCATCTGCAGTGATTTTGGAGCCCCCCAAAATAAAGTCTGACACTGTTTCCACTGTTTCCGCATCTATTTCCCATGAAGTGATGGGACCAGATGCTATGATCTTAGTTTTCTGAATGTTGAGCTTTAAGCCAACTTTTTCACTCTCCTCTTTCACTTTCATCAGGAGGCTTTTTAGTTTCTCTTCACTTTAACGAAGAATCAAACCCACACCCTTTGCAGTGGGAGCATGGAGTTTCGACCACTGGACTGTCAGGGAAATCTGTTGGCTGTTTTTATTGAAAAGGGGCAGGTTCTGGTATGTATCCTGTTCATTGTGAAAATGGGTTTATTATACAAATGGGCTCGGTATGGTAAGTCCTTGGTTAGGGTCACATGATGGAGCAGGTGAGACGTGTTGTTAAGCAGCCTTCAGCCTGTTTCTGCCGGAATGGGCTGGATTCCTTGAGCCATCGTGAATCTTACCTCAGAAAGACATGAATGTAACCAAAGGGTTAAACAAACAAGGGCTAAAAAGATGAATAGCAATACCTATTAAAGGACCTAGGAAAGGAAGGATCCAGGTTAACTTTAGGAGGGTTTCCTTAATGTTGACGAGGTAGGAGGGGTGATGTTACCCCTGCCAAGGAGACATTCTGCTTGGATATATATTTTTGTTAATCTCGGGGTTCAAGTCTAACATGTTTATCTATTTTTAGAATAGAAGGTCTGGACCTGGAGGTCCTAGGTCTCCTTCTTGGACTGAAAAATCTTCGTCACAGGTTTACAACAGTAGGGAAGACGGCAGAGCACTAGCATAAATATGGCATAAATCAGCACGATTGAAAAGAAAAGTTATAAAAAATGAAAACCTCCTGCCAGAAAGTTTTTTAAACCTTGTGGGACCCAAGCAAACAAACAAGATAACCAGTTTTCAATTTCCCCGCCCATATTAACTATCAAGTGTTGGTGGTTAATTGTCTAATGAAGCCAAGTAGCTTGTTGTCAGATTTCCTCAGCGTGGATTTTTGCCTGGAAAGAGGTATTGATGTATGTGCAACAGAAAGTATTGGCAGTTGCACAAACCTCTCCTTGTTCTGCCAATAGATGAACAAGGGTCAATCGGTCGTCAGGTATCATCTTGGCCAAGAAATCTAGGGATTCCTGTAAATTAGGAAGAGGTCCAGCAGTCTTATGGGCTAGGTGCAAGATAAGTTTCAAAGGACATGTTGATGGGCAGCTCACTGCCACCATGGTAACAAGGTATACCCAAAGACATCTTCTGGGATGTTTCTGGGTAAATCTTGACTTAGTCAGGTGAACAGTAGTGATGAACGAGCCCAGTGCTTGGATTCATTTAAGGAATGAATTGAGAAAGCGGTGATTAAAGTTCCCAGTATACACTGCATGGGTGTAGAGCTCGAAACAGGAGCTATAGGTGGAGCTGAAGAGCCACCATAACAGGGACAGACACTGAGGGACGCTGGGAGGCTCTGTGGAAGGACTGGCAGATCCTTAGAGCAGTTCAGACCCAGCTTACTAGGTAAAGCTAGTAAGTGAAGGTAGTAAAGCTAGTATCCCTCACTGAAAAATGAGGGATAAAAAGAACACATTATCATGAGAGGATTAAATAAAACAATACACCTGAAATACAAAACAAAATGATTGGCGTATTTAGCAATCACTCATCTCTTAGCCATAATTGTTTTAATTTTTAAGAAACTAACTTTGGTGCCTGGTTTGTAATAGCTGCAAAAAAGATATATATATATGTGTGTGTGTGTCACAAAATATACATTTTCATTCATATCCATATTGGTTAGTTGGTTTTTGTCTTAAAGGTCTAGGGTCAGAAATTTCTTTTGACCACAGACAATTGCTTTCTGCAAGGCCCAACCAGCAACTAATTTGTGTACAGTTGGAAATTTTGTTCCTTCAGATGTGGAATAACTGGCTATAAAATGCACTTGTGATAAGAGGGGTTAAAACCTGTGTCCTTTTCGTCCTGCATCATCTCATTTTTACCATGATTAATTAATACTCACAGAGCCAATCTGAGCAGGAAACTCATTGTGGTTATGTATTAGTGAACTGTTATGTGTCAACCAGGGCTTTCCTGGTGGCTCAGATGGTAAAGAATCTGCAATGCAGAATACTCGGGTTTGACCCCTGGGTTGGGAAGATCCCCTGCAGAAGGAAATGGCAACTCACTCCAATTTTCTTCCCTGGGAAATTGCATGGACAGAGGAGCCTGCTGGGCTACAGTCCATGGGGTTGCAAAAGAGTCGGACATGACTGAGAAACTTTCATACTCACTCACTCACTCATGCATCCACCAGTCACAGAGGAATGACGCAGGGAGGAGAATAGACCACTCCGTGACAGTCATTCATTGCAGAAACAGAAGACACAGCGTAAAGGCCAGTTCGCACGCATACAGAGTACATGTATCTCCACCTCTTTAGTTCCTAACTTGCCATTACACAAATTTAGATACACAGCATATTAAGGTCCCCACAGTTTACTAGTTATGAGACATTGGGCAAGTCATAACTTCTCTAAGACCCAGCTTACTAGGTAAAGCTAGTAAGTGAAGGTAGTAAAGCTAGTATCCCTCACTGAAAAATGAGGGATAAAAAGAACACATTATCATGAGAGGATTAAATAAAATAATACACCTGAAGTACAAAACAAAAGGATTGGCGTATTTAGCAATCACTCATATCTTAGCCATTATTGTTTTAATTTTTGCTATTAAAAGACTAACTTTGGTGCCTGGCTTGTAATAGCTGCAAAGAAGATATGTGTGTGTGTGTGTGTGTGTGTGTATCACAAAATACCCATTCCCCTCCCTTTCTCCCACCCACCGCCCTGGCCCAGGCATTATTTTAAAGGGATCTCAATTCAGAATGAATATTTAAAAACCTCTACCACCATTCCCTACCATTTGCAGTCTTGCAGTGCCTACCTGTAGGGGGTCAAAGGCTACAGGTTCATTTCTCTAAAGCCAAGGACAGAGTGAAAGGGGTGGGAAGGAAGCCCATTGCCAATTGGTGGCTCAGCAGAAGGCTGGTTTAGAGATAAGCATTATTGAACGGATTTCACTTTGCCCTACACCTAAGGTGATAAAACTGACAGATGTCATGATTTCCAGAAAGAGCAAGAGATAACCTCACAGTCCAGTCAACATTTGTTTTGTACAGGACAGAGTTCAAGTCCAAAGCTGCATGCAGGGGACTCCTAAATACATAATCCTCCTAGATGTTGTCATTTCACTTCTGGTTGATTCTACTAGAGATTGCCTGGGAGTGGGAAGTAAACCAGCATTTCTTGATGATCTAGCATGTGTTAAGCATAGTAGTATGTGTTGTTTGCAATGTTGTAAGAAAAGATAAATCTGTGATGTAGGTATGAACTCCAGTTTACAAATGGGAAAACTAGGGCTTAGAGAGAAACTGTTACATTTTTTTAATGTAACAAAAATTAATAACTAGCAAAAGGCAGAGTTAGAATTTTAAAAATATTTCATCATGAACAATACCATAAAAATTAAGCAAATCATAGATATGCATTTTAATAAATAATTACAAGGCAGACCCTCATATAACTACCATCAGGTCAAAAAATAAAACAAATGCTTCTTGTGTATCCCTTTGAAATCAAAGCCTCTTACTTCCCTCTCAGATGTAATCACTCCATTGACTATGATGGTAATTGATTCTTTGCTGTATTTTAAATTTATCAATCTCTAAGCACTGTAGTTTTTTGAGCTTTTAACTTTATATAAATGGAAGGAAGTGTGTACTGTATGTATGTCAATTCTCCACCAAATGATTTATTGATTCAGCAATCCCAATCAAAATTCCAACAATTACTTTGATAAGCTGATTCTATAGTTTATACTGAAGTACAAAGGGTCAAGGATTGGTGAGGAAGTCCACAAGAAAAGTAAAGTAGGAGAACCTGTCCTACTAGATGAAAAGACTTGTAAGCTGTACTGATCAACACATTGTGGTTTTGTTCCAGGGATGGATAAATAGACCACTGGAGCAGAGTAGAGTCTAAAACAAACTCACATTTGTATGGACACTAGATATATGACAAGGTGATACTCTGGAGAAAGGATGGTCTTTACAATAGATGTTTCTTTGACAACTGGGTAATCTAAACCGGAAAAAAGCTCAGATAGAAAAATCAATTCTAACTGGATTAAATATTTAAATGTGAAAGGCTATAAAGCCTTTAGAAAATACATTAAAGTATATCTTCCTGACTTCAGTGTTGAGAAGGATTTTTTAAGACACAAAAGCAGAAATAAAACTAGCTTGGTTCATTCCAAAGTTCATGCTCTTTCGACTGTGTTATGCTTTAGCAGAGGAACAAATATTAATATCTTTGTCCTGTGGCATTCCTTGATCCTGCATTTACATTCATGGAGGGTAAGGGAGAAAGAGAGACTTGATAAAAACTTGGAAATAAGGCTTTTCCTTAAACACAAAAATATTAAGTTTATACATATGTGATTAACATCACAAAGTAACATCTCCATTTGTGCAAAATTGTGTGGAATGGATTTAATTCTGCTTTCCAGGGGCTGAAGTTGAGTGGGGATGAGTACCAGCCTGAGGTTCAAGTTCTGGAGCTCGTCTCTGCTGAATACAGGCCTCCAGGGTCCTCATATCTGAATGCTTTGTCTTTGATTCTGGTTGGACAATGCCAAGCTTGTGTAATCATGTACCAAAGCCCAGGTGCAGTCGGGACACATGGGCTGTAGTGGACACTGCTGTGCTCTGCCCACACCCCCTGGGACCTCACCAGGGGACATGTGTGGAAAGCATCCTGTTGCAAGGACCTGCATCTCTTCTGCTTGCTCTCAAGCCAAGTGTGGGACAGCTGCTGCTGCTGCTAAGTTGCTTCAGTCGTGTCTGACTCTGTGCGACCCCATAGACGGCAGCCCACCAGGCTCCGCCGTCCCTGGGATTCTCCAGGCAAGAACACTGGAGTGGGTTGCCATTTCCTTCTCCAATGCCGGCGGTATTGGCAAGTTGATCCTCCAGGAATAGCCATCAGCTCACGTTGCTTGGGAATTGGAAGATAAATAGATTTTAGCTTCCTTGAATATTAGCAAACTTCTGTAAACTCTGAGGCATTTTCCCACTGTCCCTCAAGCCCCCTGGGCGGGGTTGCACCCAAGCTGCCCAAAGCAGTAACCTTCTTCCTAACACACATGCCTGCCCTCCCTCCCTCCCCTCCCATCTCCCTGCCAGCACTCCTTGAGATAATCCACTTGCACAAAGGCTTTCCCAGGGTTTATTCCTGAGGAACCCAACCTAAGACCTGGGAGGATGTCTTGGAGATCAAGGCCCAGGCAAAAGAAAGCAGATGACTGACCTGAGAAATGTGGAACCAGGGACTGGAGGTCTGTAATCCTGAGCTGCAGTGAGAGAATATTTGCTCCCAGGCAGGAGACCTGGACTTAGCTAGGTTTTTCAGAAATGGCTGTCAGGACCGATCTAAGAACACACAGAGACTAAGAAAGTAGTCATGACGGGATCTCAGACAGAGAAAAGGGGAAAGCCAGAGCTGGGCTGTCCCAGGAGGATTGGGGGGCAGTAATTCAGATGGTCAGACCACTCAGCTGTGATCTCCTCCCTTTTTATATACATCCCCATCACGTGGGCATCTGGGTGCTCTTAGTAGCATCCCTGCCATGCTGCATCCTTCTGGATGCAGAAAAGCAGTTCCCAATGGCCCCTCTGCAGGTATTTCCTCAGCAACCAATGGGAAAAAGGAGGCTCAGGTGGGCTCCTTGTTTGATCCTCAGGAGTGCAGGCTGAGAGAGCCATGCTGGCACCCACGTCTACTCCTACTGTGAGAGGATATTAGTATTCCTTGGTTGCAAGTAACAGAAGCAAATAACTTAAGGACAGGGAAGCCTGGCATGCTGCAATCCCTGGGGTCACAAAGAGTCAGACACAACTTAGCGACCGAACAACAACAACTTGAACTGTAGCACGGATAAAAGGGGTGGGGGCGGAGGGATATGTCCAAGAGCAGGAATGCAGCCAAGCTCAGTGAGTGACTGGAAAGTGGAACTACGAGGCCCCAGGATTCACACCCTCTTCACATTTTTCTACCATTTTCTGCACAATTGCTTCACTCTGTGTACCCCCCTTCTTTGTTCCTTGGTGCACAGGTATGTGACAGGTGAATATGCCTCTTTAACGTACATGTGAGTAATGTTTCCTGAATTTACAAGTTATATTTCCAGCCCTATAAAAAGTTTTGGATCACTAACAGCTTCACATTTTTTTTTTCTTTTTTTGTGGCTTCAAATATTAAGAAATGAATGCCACAACTGTGTATGTACTCCTGATCTGATCAGTTACAGCAAGTGGACTAAGTTCACAGAGCACCCACATGGCTATTAGGGATCCACCTGTATTAAGTAAAATTCACAAAGGAGGTGGTGGGAGGTCATTAGCTAGTACATTTGACAGAGCCACCTAAAGATGTCTAGAGAGGGGGACTAGATGACCACGGGCATGTCCCTTAACCTTCCTAGGTCTCTATTTCTTCCCAAATAAAATGAGGAGTTGGGAGTAAACACTTTTGTGGTCAACTCCAGCTTCAATCTGAGCATCTATAAACTCAGAGCCCCTCCTTTTCACATTCTATGACATTCTCTAGAGACAGACAACCATTTCTGGGAACTGCGAGAGAGACATTTTACAGGAGAGCTGCCACATTTTAGGGACAATCCCTTTCCTTTCAAATTGGTTTGCATTATTTTCCTTCTGGAAATTGGAAGCAGACTAGGGAAACTATGAAGGTGGCTCAAGGGCAGGGCAGTCCAAGCAGCCTGGATGGAACCCTTCTGTCTCTTTGAACCCCTGGAAGAAAGGGAGATTACAGACACCGTGTAGGAGGTAGGCAAATGATTAGAACCGGATGAATCCTACTTGCAGGTTAGCTTCTCCTTTCCTTGCAACATATCACACCTTCCTGCCAAGTGACAGACAGTTCATGCTCTTCTAACTGTGAACTTGACCCTAGATGACAAGAGCAGGGAGAAGTGAATAAATAAGCTTTCTTCAGTTGCACTCTCTCTCTGCTCCTCCCGGCCCTGTCAGTTATCCACTTATACGCCCCAGTGTACGTCAGATTGTTTTCCAACGCCGGTCGAGTCCAGGTCTCATCACACTTGGAGCTGCTCACACTCTGGCAAGGCTCTAAGCTTTCGTTCCCACTGTCTCCTTTGGAGAGTGAGCAGGGCACTGGAGCTCCTCCCACTTCACCATGGCTCCCCCATCTAGCCTCTGGGTGCCACCCCAGGCTCCTCCCACTTCTAACAGCCTTTTCTGTCCCCTCTAGGCTATCATTTCAGCAAGCGGAGCCACTGCTGGCCTTCTGCATCAAAAGGTCACCCATTGCTGCGTCCCTGTATTTTCCCTAGAATTCCTGGGCCTGGAACCGTCAGAGATCCTACCCTGGAGTGAACGGTGACCATAGATCCAATTTCCAAGCCGCAAGTCGTTGCAACTGTTCTTTATAATAATAACCATACCTATGGAGCACTTCCTCTTTCCACTCCCTTCTAATTTTCTCAAACAGCACGTGTCAAATGAAGGAGAGCTTTCCTGTGGGAAGACCAGTGCCAGAGGGTTCACAGATAGCTAGAGGTGACACCTGGGCCGGGGCTACAGATAGCGCTGCATATCCTCTCCATTCTCAAGGCAGCCAGCTTTCACCTCAACTCCCCTCCCCTTAACAAGGAGCCGGTAGTCATTTTCTTCTTTGCCAGCTCCTCTTATCTCCCCACTCTCAGTGCAAACAAGGATGGAGCAGGAGGAAAGCAGACATTTGTTTTTCTTTTTAATTGGAGGATAATTGCTTTACAATGTTGTGTTGATTTCCGCCATACAACATGAATCAGTCATGTCCCCTCCCTCTTGCCTCTCCCTGCCCACCCATCCCATCCCATCCACCCCTCTAGATTGTCAAAGAGCTGGCTTAAAATTCAGCATTCAAAAAGTGAAGACCATGGCATCTGGTCCCATCACTTTATGCAAATAGATGGGGAAATAATGGAAACAGTGACAGACTTTATTTTCTTGGGCTCCAAAATTACTGTGGACACTGACTGCAGCCATGAAATTAAAAGATGCTTGCTCCTTGAAAGAAAAGCAATGACAAACCTAGACAGCGTATTCAAAAGCAGAGACGTTACTTTGCCAACAAAGGTCTGTAGAGTCAAAGCTATGGGTTTCCAGTAGTCATGTACGGATGTGAGAGTTGGACAACAAAAAAGGCTGAGTGCCAAAGAACTGATGCCTTTAAACTGTAGTGTTGGAGAAGACTCCTGAGAGTCCCTTGGACTGCAAGGAGATCAAACCAGAAACCAGTCAATCCTAAAGGAAATCAACCCTGAATATTCACTGGAAAGACTTATGCTAAAGCTGAAGCTCCAATACTTGGGCCACCTGATGCGAAGAGCTGACTCACTGGGAAAGACCCTGATGCTGGGAAAGGCTGAAGGCAGGAGAAGGGGACAACAGAGGACGAGGTGGTTGATGGCATCACCGATGCAATGGACATGAGTTTGAGTAGGCTCTGGGAATTGGTGATGGACAGGGAAGCCTACCGTGCTGTGGTTCATGGGGTCTCAAAGAGTCGGACACGACTGAGCGACTGAATAACAACAACTGGGTTGAGTCCCTGTGTTTCATGGCAACTCTCCACTAGCTGTCTGTTTTACATATGGTAATATATATGTTTCAGTGCTACTCTCCATCTGTCCCTCCTTCTCCTTCCCCTGCTGTGTCCACAAGTCTGTTCTGTATGTCAGTAAAGGAGAATTTTTAACCATGTGTGAGGATACAGACTTTGGTGTGACCAGAGAAAGACAGGGAAGGGAATTGCTCTGCAGACTCAACTATTCCACACACATCCCCATACACACACAGATACAACAGAAAAATTAATGTGTGAATTACATTGCTCTAATTACACCTTGTTAATAATTCTTCACGTAGCTCTTTCTAAAGAAAAATTTTTTCTAGATTTAGAGCTTTTACAAATAAGTTTTTCCATGGTAGCATTTCTCACTCTTTTCTTCTTTGGTTTCTAAATTGTGTAACATGTTTAGAAAGGTTTTCTGTTCTTTATGGTTATATATATTTTAAAATAAGTTAGTTTAGTTTTAAATATTTTAATCTGTTACCTAAGGGTGTTTAACCAAGTGAAAGGTCTGGACTGTGGATCTAGCTTCATTTTCCTCTTGGAGGCTGCCTCGTTCTCCCAGCCCCATTAAGAAATAAGCCACCAGTTATGAGCAGTTTAAAAACTGGATGTGGGACTTCCCTGGTGGCCCAGTGGTTAAGAATCTGTCTTGCAATGCAGGGGGCAGGGGTTTGATTCCTGGTCTAGGAACTAAGGTTCCACAGGCAGCACATGGAGCAACTAAGACCCAACATAGCCAAATAAATACATATTAAAAAAAGACAATGTGTGGTATCTATCAATTCAGTTCAGTTCAGTCACTCAGTCATGTCCGACTCTGCGACCCCATAAATCGCAGCACGCCAGGCCTCCCTGTCTATCACCAACTCCCAGAGTTCACTCAGACTCACGTCCATCGAGTCAATAATGCCACCCAGCCATCTCACCCTCTGTCGTCCCCTTCTCCTCCTGCCCCCAGTCCCTCCCAGCATCAGAGTCTTTTCCAATGAGTCAGCTCTTCCCATGAGGTGGCCAAGTACTGGAGTTTCAGCTTTAGCATCATTCCTTCCAAAGAAATCCCAGGGCTGATCTCCTTCAGAATGGACTGGTTGGATCTCCTTGCAGTCCAAGGGACTCTCAAGAGTCTTCTCCAACACCACAGTTCAAAAGCATCAATTCTGCCTATTATACAGAGTGAAGTAAGCCAGAAAGAAAAACACCAATACAGTATACTAACGCATATATATGGAATTTAGAA
>NW_011494961.1:8036328-8037912 GCF_000754665.1 Bison bison bison | reverse complement strand
GTAAGCCTGTGGTGGATTCATTTCGATATTTGGCAAAACTAATACAATATTGTAAAGTTTAAAAATAAAATAAAATTTTAAAAAAACAGAAAAACAAAAGCATCAATTCTTCGGCGCTCAGCTTTCTTCACAGTCCAACTCTCACATCCATGTACGACCACGGGAAAAACCATAGCCTTGACTAGACGGACCTAGTTTTGAGTTTTTACATGTACTTTGCTAGTTGTATTTTATATTATTGCTACAGAAGAGTAACAAATAGGTTTATATACATACTACACAAACTACTCAGGAAAAAAAAAATTGCTCAATATGCTTAAGTATATTCATAGTTACAAAATTGTGGCTCTGGTGAGAAAGTGCAGTGAGGATACAAAAATAAAATAGCAATGTTTGATTAAAATAGTTAAAACAGCTGAAACAGAGGTTAGCATCATTGACTAAAAAAGATGCACAATCTAAGAGTTGAGAGTTCAGTTTTATTTGGGGCAAAATGAGGATGGAAGCCCAGGAGACAGCCCCTCAGATAGCTCTGAGAGACTGCTCAAGGAAGTCATGGGGGAAGGTCAACATATTAATATGTGATTTTGTTGAAGGGGGAGTTCAGTGCAGTCAAGCGCTTATTTTACAAAACATTTTCCGCCTGTCACAAGGAGCTGATGTCACCATGAAGGGATTTACTGCTTTTCTAGATTGGAGGAAATGCAAGGGTTGGGTTCGTGAACTCAGTTCCTGAAAATATCTATCTAAAGACCTGTTCCACCAGTTTCCCTGGAGCCCTCTCCCCTGAATGCCCCTACCTCCTCTACCCTGAATGCCCCTCAGTGCGTGTTGAAGGTGGAACAGCACAGGGTTCACACGCGCTTTTTGTTGTTGTTCAGTCACTGGCAAGTGCCAATTTGTAGTTGGCAGCATTTATGAAAAGTCAGCAGAAATTTTCAGCCTCTGAGAAGCTACACGTACTTTCCTCTGTGAGTAGATAAAGACAAATTAAGAAGAGTAGTGAGATACATGAATCTGGAGAAGACAAATCTTGGAGGGAGGCAATTTTGAAAGGGCTTTTTCAGGTCAAAATGTAGGTGAGTAAGGCCAATTCTGTTATTTTGGTGGGATCAAAAATGCTCAATTCTCTGCCCCAAATGGGTTTTCATACAAATGGAGAAAATTAAATTGAATTGGTAACATAAGAGGGTGAAACACCCTTACATTCTCCTTACCTGCCTATAAATATTACAAGTATAATTATAAGTAGCCTTGGGACTGGATTCCTTTTCTACAATTGATTTTACCATTTCTTTATTTAATATTTAATACACCAAATGATTTTTGGAAAAGCAGTGAGGAGCAGCAACCTTTGAACCAGTAAAGGCCACGAGGAGTAAAGGCCTTGACACCCTCATAAACGCTGAGTTCCCCAAAGTCAATCTCAAACTCCAATAAGTAAAGGAAAGCAAAGTGTTAACCTTGCAAAAGCTTCTCTAAGACCAGGACCCTAATTCTCAGCAATCTGATTAGAATTTCTGCCCCTTAAACCCTGCACCCTAGAAAACCACATTTCAAGTATCTTTATTTGAGATATATATA
>NW_011494961.1:8032330-8036091 GCF_000754665.1 Bison bison bison | reverse complement strand
AAGAAGAAGGTTGTAATGAAAATATTTTTCTTGTTATTCATTTATTCATTCACCAACGAATAAATATGTTCCTGTTAGCAAATGTTGGCTTGCAAAAGTAGGAAAACAATTTAAATTAGCTTAATGAGCAAAAAGGATTTACTGGCTCATTAACTGGAATGTCCAGAGGAAGAGCAGGCTTTAGGGTTGATTTTTTCAGTGGTTCAACGACGTGTTTCTCTTCAAGAGGTATTACTTTTATCCTCAGGCTGCCTAAGTGTCTGTATAAGTTTTAGATTCACATCCTCAAAACAGAAGAGTTCTGTTGTAGCATTCACTCTGCTGGGAACAGCTTAGGCCAGTGGTCCAGGGACTGGACCAAGGAATGGGAAATGCTGACTGACTATGCTAACAAGTGTGTGTATGTGTGAGTGTTGGACATCCATTTGGAAATCTAGCCCTGTAAAGATGAGGAAAAGAAGAAATGCGTGCTAGAGCAGCAGATGGGAAACATTTAGTGTAGAAATTGTTTGTGCTCCATTCCTTGTGTGTGCGTGCTAAGTCGCTTCAGTCATGTCCAACTCTGTGCGACCCTGTGGGTTGTAGCTCGCCAAGCTCCTCTGTCCGTGGGATTCTCCAGGCAAGAATACTGGAATAGGTTATCATGCCCTCCTCCAGAGGATCTTCCCCACCCAGTGATCGAACCAGCACCTCTTACATCTCCTGCATTGGCAGATAGGTTCTTTTACCACTAGCGCCACCTGGGAAGCCTGTGCTCCACTCATTGGAGATAAAAATGCAAATTAGAGCACTGGTGCTCTCCAGGACCTCAAAGGGAGATAGTTGAGAGAAGACTTACTTCCTGAATGACTACACATCAATGTGCTTCAATACACTATTACCAAACTTTTATGCTGTTATCAGTCTCAAGAGAGAGACCAGTGTTACATTTTGCTTGACTTATGGGCACTCAGTTCAGTCGCTCAGTCGTGTCCGACCCTGCCACCCCATGGACTGCAGGCTTCCCTGTCCATCATCAGCCCCCAGAACTTGCACTCTGGAATCACAGCACTTGTCTAGTGAAAACACACCCACACACAAAATGTAAAGGAAGCGTTGGGTAAGAAGAGAAGAAACCTAGAACATCTAAGATTCTAATTCTTTTTGTTTGTATTTGTTTGTAACAAGTTTCTCATTCTGCATTGGAGAAAAGAAAATGAAACATATTCTTCCTTCCTAGATCTCCTTTATTTTAGGATATTCCCATGTATTTTAGGTGTTCATGTGACTTGTCTCTCACTTGCAAACTATCATTGTAGTAGACTGAATAATAGCCCCTAAGAGATGTCCTGTCCAAATCTCTGGAACTGTGAACATTACCTTATATCCGAAGGGACTTTGCAGATGTGACTAAGGATTTTTGAGATGGGGCGATTACCCTGGATGATCCAGCTGGGTCTGCTGTAATCACAAGGGCCCTAAGAAGAAGGAGGCAAGAAGGTCAAAGATGGAGGGGATGGGATGACAGATATAGAAGTTGGAGGGAGGCACTTTGAAGGGGGAGGAAGTGGATCAGGAGCCAAGCAATGCAGGTGGTCTCTAAAAACTGGAGAAAACAAGGAAACAGATTCTCCCCTGGAGTCTGCAGAAAGAACCAGCCCTGCCAACACCTTGCTTTTTAACCCCTTAGGATTCCTTTTGGACTTCTGACCTTCAGAACACAAAGAGAATAAATTTGTGTTTTAAGCCACTAAATTTGTGATAATTTGTTACAGCAGCAAAGGAAACTAAGATAGTACCTCTCCTCTACTTTCAAACTCACCCCTTTGCTCTCTACCTTGCAGCCACCTTAGAGAGATCTTTAGATTATATGTTTTAGGTAATATATAATGCAAACATGTTTGTTTAAATCTCTTCACAGGCTACTCCATAGTTTAGAAGATGAAGCCCAAATTCCTTTATAAATTGCCTTCATATACCTTCGCCACCCTTGCCTTTTCTCCCTCCTCCTGTCTTCCCTTTCCCTTTCTTTTCATTGGTTCTCATTCTAGACGCTGGGTGTTTGCCACGCTGTTTCTCTGTCTGGAAGGCGGTGTCACCCTTCTCCGTTTCTTTCAAGGTCTTCTGGACCATGAAGACGTCAGGACCGTCCTGGATAGAGTTGATGGCTCTTTTCAAAGTTTCCATCACACTCTCTATGCACCTTGATGATAGGTACACCTTCCTGACTGTGAGTCAGGAAAGGGGCAGGGCTCAAGTTTTAAAAGAATGATATAGCAGTTGACAGTATTCCGTAAGCTGGTTAGAACCACCCAGGTCCACGATGGCAGAAGAGTGGACTTGCAGTAGACCTTGAGCCTCATTGTATGTCACTGTAATATATTAACGTATGCTACGCAGCACAGCCACAGGCGCCATGAGAGTTCTGAAGTGAAAGTGAAGTCGCTCAGTCGTGTCCGACTCTTTGTGACCTCACGGACTGGGGTCTACCAGGCTCCTCCGTCCATGGGATTCTCCAGGCAAGAATACTGGAGTGGATTGCCATTTCCTTTTCCAGGGGATCTTCCTGACCCAGGGATTGAACCCAGGTCTCCTGCATTGGAAGCAGACACTTTTAACCTCTGAGCCACCAGGGAAGCCCTGAGAGTTCTGAAACTGACCATAAAAGGCTAAAAAGTGGGTGGTAACCCAATTCCTGGAAATTCCCATCCCTTCCCTAAAACAGTCCTCCCACTCATTAGCCTAGGATATTACCCTGCTCATAAAAACTAACCACCCCCACACCTTAGGGCCCGGCCTGCTCTCCCTTTCTGAGACAGAATGCATTCTGTCTATCTCTGAAGAAACCTACTTTTACTTTACAATGGCTGGCTTGCCGCTCATTTGGCAGCCAGTCCCAGGGGACTCACTTGAGACCTGAGACATGACCGTCCTCTCACATCCCATTTTTCCCCTGCGGCAATAGCACATACTGCCTGGTGTTGTCCTTGTGCCATTTACATCTGATGCTTCTGAAAGGCACTGATCCTAGGCAAGAAAACCAGAAGAGCTCAAGAAATATTTGCCAAAGGGATCACTTATCATGACTGTGTCACCCAACCTGCCTCTAGGACTCCAGTGAGCCATGCCATCTCTCTTTTCCTCCTCCAGTGCAGTGTAGTTGAGCTTTTCGATGGGTCATCTGAGTTGACATTTACCAAACAGACCTACATCTTCACAGGTTTTCACTCCTCTTCAGTCATAGACTTTCAAGCCTGAGAAATGCTCTAGGAGGCACTGGAGTGGGAGGCTGGGCCAAAGGCTGTCCTTAGTTTGAGCACACACCTTGTATCTATGGAAACAAATACAGGAAGAGCAGACCTAGCATGGGAATATTTTTAGAAGAAAAGATAGATAAGAATTCCAAGTCATGGGAAATTAAACTCAACCTTTCAGTTCATTTCAGTTGCTCAGTTGTGTCCGACTCTTTGCAACCCCATGGACTGCAGCATGCCAGGCTTCCCTGTCCATCACCAACTCTCAGAGTTCTCTCATACTCATGTCCATTGGGTCAGTGATGCCATCCAACCATCTCATCCTCTGTCATCCCCTTCTCCTCCTACCTTCAATCTTTCCCAGCATCAGGGTCTTGTCCAATAAGTCAGTTCTTCACATCAGTTCAGTTCAGTCGCTAAGTCATGTCTGACTCTTTGTAGCCCCATGGACCACAGCAAGCCAGGCCTCCCTGCCCATCACCAACTCCCGGAGTTTACTCAGACTCATGTCCATTGAGTCAGTGATGC
>NW_011494961.1:8031552-8032133 GCF_000754665.1 Bison bison bison | reverse complement strand
TCTCCCAGCATCAGAGTCTTTTCAAATGAGTCAGTTCTTTGCATCAGGTGGCCAAAGTATTGGAGTTTCAGCTTCAGCATCAGTCCTTCCAGTGAATATTCAGGACTGATTTTCTTCAGGATTGACCAGTTCAATCTCCTTGCAGTCCAAGGGACTCTCCAAAGTCTCCAACACTATAGTTCAAAAGCATCAATTCTTTGGCATTCAGCTTTCTTTATGGTCCAACTCTCACATCCATACATGACTACTGGAAAAAACCATAGCTTTGACTAGATGGACCTTTGTCGGCTGAGTAACATCTCCGCTTTTTAATATGCTGTCTAGCTTGGTCATAGCTTTTCTTCCAAGGAGCAAGCATCTTTTAATTTCATGGCTGCAGTCACCATCTGCAGTGATTTTGGAGCCTGAAAAATAAAATCTCTCACTGTTTCCATTGTTTCTCCATATATTTGCCATGAAGTGATGGGACCCGATGCCTTGATCTTAGTTTTCTGAATGTTGAGTTTTAAGCCAACTTTTCACTCTTCTCTTTCACTTTCATCAAGAGGCTCTTTAGTTCTTCTTTGCATTCTGCCATAAGG
>NW_011494961.1:8025777-8031452 GCF_000754665.1 Bison bison bison | reverse complement strand
GAGAATTTCCCACAGTTTGTTGTGATCCACACAGTCAAAGGCTTTAGCGTAGTCACTGAAGCAGAAGTAGGTGCTTTTCTGGAACTCTCTTGCTTTTTCGATGATCCAGCGGGTATTGGCTATTTGATCTCTGATTCCTCTCCCTTTTCTAAATCCAGCTTGAACATCTGGAAATTCTCGGTTCACATACTGTTGAAGCCTTTTAGCCTTTAATGATTTCAAAGTACTTAAAAAAAAACTTACATGAGGGTGGTGATTCCTTCATTATTATTCCTCACCTTTCCCAGGATTGCCTTCCCCACTTCCGTACGTCTGCTTCCGGGGGTTACTCCTAAACAAACCATCTGCCCCCAGGTTCTTGTCTCAGAGTCTATTTTCCAGAAAACCCAAGATAAACTTCATGGTTACACATTAGTGAAAGTCAAGTCTTTGTGACTTAATCAAAGAGATGAAGCTAAGAAAATTTTCCTATCCTTTCATTTAGAAGTCTCACTGCCTATTCTAATCATCTGGCAACTTTGAGGGTACCTGTTTTTCTTTCCCCAACTGGCAGCAATTCCCTCTTGAGGGGCCATGTCTGCCTGCATTCCCAGGTTATAACACCCAGAATCAAGCCAGATCTGATAGAGCACTAATGTAGGACTATCTAATGCAAACATGTCATTAAAAAAATAAAGACTGTTTTCTATCACTCTTGAATTTGACCTGTGAAGCTTTCAAAAAGACATATGGAAGCAATCACAATGAAAGGATTTCATGTATTTTTGGAGCAAAGCTTTTTTATTTAAATTATATTTGGGTTTTGCCATATTAGAGGATTTTGGAGAAACTCTTAGGTTTTCTTTTCAGAGCTCTAGATTTCTTTCTTTTCATTTATTTATTTGGCTGCATGTGTCTTAGTTGA
The DNA here is from genome assembly GCF_000754665.1 of Bison bison bison. NCBI lineage: Eukaryota > Metazoa > Chordata > Mammalia > Artiodactyla > Bovidae > Bison > Bison bison. The sequence goes on along the minus strand of NW_011494961.1, from coordinate 8,030,548 downwards.
GGTGCAAGGGCTAAGTTACCCCGTGGCATGTGGGATCTTAGTTCTTCAACCAGAGAGGGAATCCCCATTCCCTGTGTTGGAAAGCAGATTCTTAACCACTGGACCACCAGGGAAGTCCCAGGGCCATAAATTTCTTTCTTTTTTTTTTTTAGACCCCAAAACTTTAATAGACCCCAGAACTTTTCATAGTTTTCAACGTGAGGTCATAACATATAGCTAATACTATATACTCACTCTGGAAAGCTAAGATAAAGTTGCAATGTTAACAGGTTCTAAGAACTGTCCCGAACATAAAATCAGTGTATGGGTTGTTCAACATCAGGTTTTTTGTTGTTTCTTTTCATTTAAATGGATTTTTCAACTGTGATAGGTTGAACTATTTATACAACATTTATGAACGGGCACTGATCTGATTGTATGTTCAAAAGCCACAAAACACCACATCAAAGTCATGTCAGTTTAGCAGCAACATAACTGTAATACACAAGCTTTTCTGGTGCATCTTATTTGAATTTACAAGAAATATTTCTCTGATTAATTTTAAAACAAGGTTTGGCAGGAGCATCGCACACCCTACAAAGCCAGAGTAAATAAACGTCTTTTTCCCCCTAAACATATCTGCCCTGATTCATGAGCATATTCTCTTAGACCACAATTTATCTGTTTTTGAAGTTCACTGAATTTTTACCACTAAAACCTGCTGGCTAAGCCATGAAGCACTCAAACATTCACTCAATGCAGCATGATGGGGGGAAGGGAGGCTAAGTGGCGATGGTTTACCATTTCATACATCAAATTTCTGCCATACTGTGCCCTACCACTTGTTCCTTGTCATTAGGCTCACTCCCCTACTTGTCACAAGTTTCTGTATACTCCTGTGGTTCTCTTGGGTTTGTAGTGTTCACGCCCTGCTCAGCTTGTTACCTCTTTGACTCAGCTTTGGCTCTTAATAATGCCATTTTTAAGAAAAGGCCACTTGTGCCATTATCAAATCTTTAAACTTTTACTGACTATGCTTAAGCTTTGCCTCATACCTTCTTTTCATGTGTTTGTATACTTTGAAGGCAAAGCTGATGCAAGAGAGTGCCCTGGAATAGAATTTTTTGTTTATTTGTTTTTTATGTTTTTCTAAGAATCCTTGAAACCACTTGGTCAGGAACAACATGGAAGAAAAATGCTACATATTGTACCTTTCCTCAGGAAATTCAGTCCTAAAATGTTTTATTTAAGGATGCCTGCTCTGTAGCTAAGTCAAGTCTGACTCTTTGAGACCCCATGGACTGTAGCCTGCCAGGCTTCTCTGTCCATGGGATTTTCCAGGCAAGAATACTAGAGTGGGTTGCCCTTTCCTCATCCATATAGATTTCTTATTTGATATTTATTTAGAAATAAAGTGACTCAATTTGAAGTTTCAGTTACAATTTTGTGTTATTCACTGGAAATTTTTCCTATTGAATATGTAAATTATTCTTTTGTTTGAGGATCCTGAAGCAGTTGTTTGTAACAATAGCTTCTCACATTTTCATAGAAAGGCCAACTCCATTTAAGTTACCAACTGTAGATGTTTGTTTTTTTTTATTCAAATGCATCACAGCCATCTTGACTTCTGATTTTTATAATGTTGAATGTCAGAGAAAATTCATCATCTTGCTCCTTTTAAAGCAGATGCATAACGACCTCAACGTTTAGAATAAAAATGATTAAATTAACCCGAGCTGTCATGCATCTGACTGTGGACTCCAAGAGCTAGGAAGGCTCTGATTTTTCAGAAAATTGAACTTTGGTTCTTGACTCATACTGTAGTGTGGAGTCTCGACCTGACACTTTTTAACCTGAATGGGGGTAAGAAAACACCGAGTTCATGTGTTGCCCACAGAAACAGCTGACCCTCGCATTTCCTCCTCAAGGCTTGATTATAAACAAAGAGTGTCTCTGCCTGTTTCTGTAGAAATGGGAGATTCTCTACCCTGACCTTTCAAACACAGTTTAGGTCTGACGCTGAGCCACTTCATGCATACAAACAAAGTTCCTGGAGTAATCTGACCACAGATCAGAAAGAAGGGGTCTTACTGGCTTTCACACTCATTTCATATATATTTGTCAAATATGAATATACTGTTACCAATCTACATAGCTTAAAAGAGTGAATTTTACTGTGTATAAATGATACTTCATATGTAATTAAACTCAAGTTAAAAAAAAGTTAATCAACACTTGGGAAACAGGTTTCGATGCAGAAAGACTGGAATAAATGGGTTTATTTCATTTAGAAAAGATAAATGTGTGAATTGTTTAATAATGTTTAATAAAATGCCAGTTTTCCCCTCCACCTTAAAGGTCACTATGCACCATTATATTTTATAAAAAGGAAAAAACTTAGATTCAACTATTTGTAGTCTAGTGGATTTCAGGAGAGTTGTAGTGGGCTTTGTCTTGCCATTCTAGAAGACACACATAGAGTGGTTATTAGTCCCCTGAAGTTCAATCTTCTTTAAGGACTCATTGCAAGGGTGATTTATGCAGATATATTTATTTTTTCTTTTAATTCTCCATAAGGTCACCATTAACGCCACAATACAGCTGCCAGAACTTACACAGGGCTGGGGAAACAGACTCTTGGAGGGCACAAACAAAACCATGTGCCCACCAGGACCCCGGAGAAAGGAGCAGTGACCCCACAAGAGACTGATCCAGACTTGCCTGTGAGTATCCAGGTCTCCGTGGAGGTGTGGGTCAGCAGTGGCCTGCTGCAGGGTCGGGGACATGGAGTGCAGCAGTGCATGCATGGGACCTTCTGAAGGAGGTCGCCATTACCTTCATTACCTCCACCATAGGTAGAGGTGGCCTCAGGTCAAACGACAGGGAGGGAACACAGCCCCACCCACCAACAGAAAATTGGATTAAAGATTTACTGATCATGGCCCCACCCATCAGAACAAGACCCAGTAAGCCTCTTATCCTTATCCATCAGTAGGAAGACAGAATGAAAACCACAGTCACAGAAGACTAACCAAACTGATCACATGGACCACAGCCTTATATAACTCAATGAAAGTATGAGCCATGCCCTGTAGGGCCACCAGAGACAGATGGGTCATGGTGGAGAGCTCTGACAAAATGTGGCCCACTGGAGAAGGGAATGGCAAACCACTTCAGTATTCTTGCCTTGAGAACCCCATGAACAGTATAAAAAGGCAAAAAGATAGGACACTGAAAGATGAACTCCCCAGGTGGGTAGGTGCCAAATCTGCTACTGGAGATCAGTGGAGAACTAACTCCAGAAAGAATGAAGGGATGGAGCCAAAGCAAAAACACCACCCAGTTGTGGATGTGACTGGTGATGGAAGTAAAGTCTGATGCTGTAAAGAGCAATATTGCATAGGAACCTGGAATGTTAGGTCCATGAATCAAGGCAAATTGGAAGTGGTCTAACAGGAGATGGCAAGAGTGAACATCAACATTTTAGGAATTAACTAAAATGGTCTGGAATGGGTGAATTTAACTCAGATGACCATTATACCTACTACTGTGGGCAAGAATCCCTTAGAAGAAATGGAATAGCCCTCATAGTCAATAAAAGAGTCCAAAATGCAGTACTTGGATGCAGTCTCAAAAATGAGAGAATTATCTCTGTTCATTTCCAAGGCAAACCATTCAATATCACAGTAATCCAAGTCTATGCCCCTGACCAGTAATGCTGAAGAAGCAGAAGTTGAATGCTTCTATGAATATCTACAGACCTTCTAGAACTAACAACCAAAAAAAAAAAAAAAAATGTCCTTTTCATTATATGGGACTGGAATGCAAAAGTAGGAAGAGAAGAGATACCTGGAGTAATAGGCAAATTTGGCCTTGGAGTACAAAATGAAGCAGGTCAAAGGTTAACAGAGTTTTGCCAAGAGAACACATTGGTCATAGCAAACACCCTCTTCCAACAACAAAAGACAAGACTCTACACAAGGACATCACCAGATTACCAGATGGTCAATATCAAAATCAGATTGATTATATTCTTTGCAGCCAAAGATGGAGAAGCTCCATACAGTCAGCAAAAACAAGACCAAGAGCTGACTGTGACTCAGATAATGAACTCCTTATTGCCAAATTTAGACTTAAATTGAAGAAAGTAGGGAAAACCACTAGAACTAGACCATTCAGGTATGACTAAATCAAATCCCTTATGATTTTACAGTTCAGTTCAGTCGCTCAGTCGTGTCTGACTCTTTGCAACCCCATGAATCGCAGCATGCCAGGCCTCCCTGTCCATCACCAACTCCCAGAGTTCACCCAGACTCATGTGCATCACAAATGGTGATTCAAGGGATTAGATCTGATAGAGATTGCCTGAAGAACTATGGATGGAGGTTCATGACATGTATAGGAGGCAGTGATCAAGACCATCCCCAAGAGAAGAAATGCAAAAAGGCAAAATGGTTGTCTGAGGAGGCCTTACAAATAGCTGAGAAAAGAAGAGAAGCTAAAGGCAAAGGAGAAAAGGAAAAGTATATCCATTTCAATGCAGAGTTTCAGTGAAGAGCAGGAGAAATAAGAAAGCCTCCGTGAACAATGCAAAGAAATAGAGGAAAACAATAGAATGGAAAGACTAGAGATTTCTTCAAGAAAATTGGAGATACAAAGGGAACTTTTCATGCAAAGATGGGCACAACAAAGGACAGAAATGGTATGGACCTAACAGAAGCAGAAGATATTAAGAAGAGGTGGCAAGAATACACAGAACTATACAAAAAAGATCTTCATGACCCAGTTAACC
>NW_011494961.1:8025270-8025677 GCF_000754665.1 Bison bison bison | reverse complement strand
TCCACACAGTCAAAGGCTTTGGCATAGTCAATAAAGCAGAAATAGATGTTTTTCTGGAACTCTATTGCTTTTTCCATGATCCAGTGGATGTTGGCCATTTGATCTCTGTTCCTCTGCCTTTCCTAAAACCTGCTTGAACATCTGGAAGTTCACGGGTCATGTATTGCTGAAGCCTGGCTTGGAGAATTTTGAGCATTACTTTACTAGCGTATGTGATGAGTGCAATTGTGCAGTAGTTTGAGCATTCTTTGGCATTGCCTTTCTTTGGGATTGGAATGAAAAGACCTTTTCCAGTCCTGTGGCCACTGCTGAGTTTTCCAAATTTGCTGGCATATTGAGTGCAGCACTTTCACAGCATCATCTTTCAGGATTTGGAATAGCTCAACTGGAATTCCTTCACCTCCACT
>NW_011494961.1:8024686-8025170 GCF_000754665.1 Bison bison bison | reverse complement strand
ATCACTATGAACAAAGCTAGTGGAGGTGATGGAATTCCAGCTTAGCTATTTCAAATCCTAAAAGATGATGCTGTGAAAGTGCTGCACTCAATATGCCAGCAAATTTGGAAAACTCAGCAGTGGCCACAGGACTGGAAAAGGTCAATTTTCATTCCAATCCCAAAGAAAGGCAATAGTAAAGAATGTTAAGACTACTGCATGATTGCTTCATCTCATATGCTAGTACAGTAATGCTCAAAATTCTCCAAGCCAGGCTTCAGCAATATGTGAACCATGAAATTCCAGATGTTCAAGCTAGATTTAGAAAAGGCAGAGGAACCAGAGATCAAATTGACAACATTTGCTGGATCATCAGAAAAGCAAGAGAGTTCCAGAAAAACATCTGCTTTATTGACTATGCCAAAGCCTTTGGCTGTGTAGATCACAATAAACTGTGGAAAATTCTTCAAGAGATGGGAATACCAGACCACCTGACCTGCCCCTG
>NW_011494961.1:7997803-8024572 GCF_000754665.1 Bison bison bison | reverse complement strand
AGGAAGCAACAGTTAGAACTGGACATGGAACAACAGACTGGTTCCAAATAGGAAAAGGAGTACGTCAAGGCTGTATATTGTCACCCTGCTTATTTAACTTATATGCAGAGTACATCTTACAAAATGCCTGGCTGGATGAAGCACAAATTGGAATCAAGATTGCCAGGAGAAATATCAATAACCTCAGATATGCAGATAACACTACCCTTATGGCAGAAAGCAAAGAAGAACTACAGAGCCTCTTGATGAAAGTGAAAGAGGAGAGTGAAAATGTTGCCTTAAAGCTCAACATTCAGAAAACTAAGATCGGGGTACTCTTTCTGCCCCCTTCTGATGTCTATGTCAGAAGCTTTCTCTATCTCCTTTATACTTTAATAAAACTTTATTACACACACACACACACACACAAAGAAAACTAAGATCAAGGCATCTAGTCCCATCACTTCATGGCAAATAGATGGGGAAACAATGGAAACAGTGAGAGATTTTATTTTTGGGGGGCTCCTAAATCGCTGCAGATGGTGACTGCAGGCATGAAATTAAAAGATGCTTGCTCCTTGGAAGAACAGTTATGACCAATCTAGGCAGCATATAAAAGCAGAAACATTACTTTACCAACAAAGGTCCATCTAGTCAAATTTATGGTTTTTCTAGTAGTCATGAATGAATGTGAGAGCTGGACCATAAGGAAAGCTGAGCACTGAAGAATTGATGCTTTTGAACTGCGGTGTTGGAGAAGACTCTTGAGGGTCCCTTCAACTGCAAGGAGATTGAACCAGTCAATCCTGAAGGAAATCAGTCCTGAATATTCATTGGAAGGACTGATGCTGAAGCTGAAACTTCAGTACTTCGGCCACCTGATGGGAAGAACTGATCATTTGAAAAGACCCTGATGCTGGGAGAGATTGAAGGTGGGAGGAGAAGGGGATGACAGAGGATGAGATTTTTGGATGCCATCACCGATGCGATGGACATGAGTTTGAGTAGGCTCTGGGAGTTGGTGATGGACAGGGAAGCCTGCCGTGCTGCAGTCGATGGGGTTGCAAAGAGTCAGACTCGACTGAGCAACTGAACTGAATACTGTTAGGACACCTGGAGCAGTGTAGATCTGTAGGACACCTGGGAGATCTGTAGGTTGTGGGTGTCCCAAGGTAATGGAGTCAGGGCAGAGCCCCACCATGACCCTTCCCGTTTCCTTTCCATCCTGAGCTAGATTGCCTCCTTCCCAGACCACCCTACCCTGCCTTTGGACTTTAAATTCAAAACACTCCCACTCAGGGAAATCTGTTTCCTCTATTTTCTCACCAGTTTTTTCAACCTCAGTCTTTGGGGGGAAGGAATTCACAGTTGCTCAGCATCTGGGTGGGATATGTGGGTATTTTCGAGTTGACACCTCGGAGCACACTTCATTGTTTCCTGCTTAAGAGTAGATGTGTGCCTAATATGTAGAATTTTTCAATTTTTTTGGTTTGTTTTTTATTTTTTTTTTCCTGACAGCACAAGAAAACAGTTTTAAAATGCTGTTTACATGTTCAGATACCTAAGTGAAGGATTATGCTTTTCTGTCTCCAAATAAAAGAAAATGTGTTAGCAGACTCACAAACAAATCTCTTCTACGCTTAAAAGAAGGATCCCCTTTGAATGGATGCTTGTGGGACCCCACCCAGACAGACTCATCAGCTTGGTGTACCCATCCCCCAACTCCTGAAAGTGAAAGTCACTCAGTCCTGTCTGATTCTCTGCGACCCCTTGGACTGTCGCCCGCCAGGCTCCTCTGTCAATGGAATTCTCCAAGTCAGGACACTGGAGTGGGTAGCTGTTTCCTTCTCCAGGGGATCTTCCAGACCCAGAGATCGAACCCAGGTCTCCTGCATTGCATGTGGATTTTTTACCTTCTGAGTCACCAGGGAAGCCCTATTTTTTCTTTCTTTAGGCTGCGCAGGCTCTAGAATGCATGGACTTCAGAAGCCCTGGGGTATGTGGGAATCTTAGTTTCCCTGATCAGGGATGGAACCTGTACACCCTGCAGTGGAAGGGCTGATTCTTAACCACTGGATCATCAGGGAAGCCCCTCCTCCGATTACTCTTAAGCAATGGTTGCTGATGGCTCAGGGCTCTCCTTTCTCTGGAGAACTACCCTCTGCCCAAGGGAGTTGGCTTTCTAGAGTTGTCTGGAAACTTTGTCCCCTCTTTGTCCTGCAGCCAATGACGGCCTGATATGGAAGCCCCAAGGAGCTTCTCAGTTCTGCCTTCTTAGCGCAGCAGGCAGCACATCAGTCTCATAATCTGTAGGTCCAGAGTTCGAACCCCAGAGGGTGCAGTTCTTTGGGGGCTTCCTTTGTAGCTCAGTTGGTAAAAAGTCTGCCTGCAATGCAGGAGACCAGGGTTCAAATCCTGGATCAGGAAGATCCTCTGGAGAAGGAAATGGCAACCCACTCCAGTATTCTTGCCTGGAGAATCCCATGAACAGAGGAGCCTAGTGGGATTGCAAACAGTCAGACATGACTGAAGAGACAGCACGCGCACACCCTTGCCTGAAGCAGGCTTAATTGCAGGTGGTCATCTGCATTCAGATCTGGTTGGGTTCCAACTAAGGATATCTTTGCTGCCTTCTTTCCAAGACCTCTTGCTTCCCCTTACTTCCTTAACCTACTACTCCTGAGAGCACCTCCAGTAATTCACTTGCACTAGAATCCCTGTCTCAGACAGGGTTCCTAGGGAACCCCACCTGGGATAACCTTCAACTAACAGAGAATGTATTAATGTGCTCTTGTTTCAGAATGAAGAACATGGGAAGACTAGTGAACTCTGTGATCCTGGGCCCTCTTCCACATTTTGTTTTCTTTGAAATGCATTCCTCAGGAGTGTGTGGTACCATGGCAGTGGAAAATGACTTTGTAAATCCGTGGATGATGGTTTAGGTAGAAGCATTTCAGGCAGGAGAGGAAAACTCATATCCAGAGTAACTGTCTCCTAGTAAAATAAGGCACTACCCCTTCCATGTTTGAAGCAGGATAATTTAAGCAACACGTCACCAGGCAGCTGGCTGACTCCCTGGGGAATGGGGCCATGTTGGAGGTTGTGTGTTGGCCTCTGCTGTTGGCGGACTGGGCACTCAGGAGTGGCTGCGGCCAGATTGACCTGGGTGAGCGAAAGGCTCTGTTGCTGAGTTTCCAAGTAACCTCCATCCCAGCCTCCAGGGCACTTTGTTTGTTGCCTCATTGGACGATCACAAGAGTGTTGAAGTGATTGAATCTGCCCATCACGGAAAAGCTGGTGTTTCTATAAAAGCAGTCTGTACAATTGAAATCCTTTAGAAAAGAGATATAAATAAAGGAGCAGTTCAAGGACTTTCGTGGCAGCTGAGTGATTAAGACTCAGAGCTTTCACTGCCGCGGGCTGGGGTTCAGTCCCCAGCTGGGAACTAAGATTCCACAAGCTGCATGGTGTAAGAAAAAAAAAAAAAAAAAACACACAACAAATTGTAAATCCCAAGATAGACATCATAGGTTAAGAATTTCAGGAATATCACAGAGCAATATTTTAAGAATAGTGAAGAATAAAAGCAAATAATTGAATATACAAAAGGAATGAGGGATTAGTGTTCTCTATCTTCTTTGTTTCTCCTTTTTAATTTGTATCCCACCAAGAAGAACATAAGCTATGTGTGATGTAGCAGGGCCAGTTAAAATCAGGGAGTCCTTAGGGTCTTCTGAAGGAGCAAGTGTTAGGGGCCTGTGGCTCTCTGAAAGTCATTTTTGCTTTCTAAAGCTGTACTTTCTGCTTCTACAGCCCCATTTCCACTTCAAGTTATATGTTATTGTTGCAATTTTCTTCTTCCCAGGGGAGGAAAATGCACCCTGGATTTTTACTTTCCTTATTGTAACTATTTCAGTTCAGAGATGATGTTGCTATCGGTATATAAAATAGTAAGGATGTAGAAGTCAGCGTTTGGTGGCCCATGTTTCATTATGTTTAGGTCAGCATTAACTAGTAGAAGTATTGTGTGTATTTGTTACTGGGTCACTTGAGTGGGTTTTCCTAATTAACATTTTGGTGTGTGTCACTGGCTGATAAACTGTTTTCCTTTTGCTCGCTAAAATTAATAGTTCAAAGCCAATTCATAAAAATAACTGGTTTTAGAACATTTCATTAATAGATTTAACCATCCATGGCATTGTTTACTTGTATGCCTCTGATCCCAACATTTAAAAATGATGTAGAGGAAAAAATCACTGGCCTGGGAGTCAGTGGTCTGTGTGGCAGTCCCGGCTTCAAAGACGTGGGCACCTGATCCAGCCACTCAACACCTGTGGTCTTCAGTTTATCCATCAGTCAAACTAGGAAGCCAAACCAAGGACCCACTCTAGAGGAGATACTAAAAGGATATTCTTCAAGAAAATAGGGAAAATAATTCGAAATGGAACGAAGAAATGGAGAACAATAAAAAGCATACATATTAAACAATACATATATATATATGCCTAAAATTACAGATTTAAAATTCAAAATAGTAACATCAGAGGGAGATAAATAAAATAAAAATATTCTAAAGTCTTTTCATTGATCGTGCCTGTGAGCTCAGTTGCTTCAGTTGGGTTCAACTCTTTGCAACTGCATCGACTGTAGCCAGCCAGGTTCCCCTATCCATGGGATTTTCCAGGCAAGAATACTGGAAAGAGTTACCATTTCCTCCTCCGGGCGATCTTCCTGACCCAGGGATGGAGCCTGTGTCTCCTGTGTCTCCTGCTTTGCAGGTGGATTCTTTACCACTGAGCCACTGGGGAAGCCCTTTGTGTTGATAAGGAAGAGGGTAAAAATCCCAGTCAATATTGCATATTGGTTTTTCTATATATGTTAATATATGCATTTATTTTTGGCTGAGATGAGCTGAGTCGAAGTTTTCTCTAGTTGTGGCAAGCAGGGGCTCCTCTTGCTTGCAGTGGCTTCTCTTGATGCAGAGCAGGACTCTGGGGCACACGGGCTTCAGTAATTGTGGAGCATGGGCTCATAGCTGCAGTTCCCAGGGTCTAGAGCACAGCCTCAACAGTTGTGGCTCATGGACTGTTGCTCCACTGCATGTGGGATCTTTCCTGACTAGGGATCGAACTCAGTATCTCCTGCATCGGCTCACAAATTCTTTACAACTGAGCCACCAGGGAAGTCCTGCACATTGGCTCTTAATGAGTATGGGTTTAGTTTGCTAGAATTTTGTTTAGGATTTTTGTGTATATACATATATACATACTATATATAGAATAGATTATCCTGTATGTAATCTATATGTATATACATACATATATAAAATAATGGATTATGACCAAATTGGGTTGATTTCAGTTTAGTTTCACATTTGAAAATTAATCTGTATACATCACCTATGTAATTTTTTGTTTTTTTGGCCAAAAATGTTTAACCTGAATTTAATCATGAGGAATATTATATAAATTCAAACTGAGACATTCTTCTAAATGTCTAACTGGTTGAAGCATTCTAGGTGAAAAGAGACTAAACAGAAGTGACAACTAAATGCTGTGAAGAATCTTTGATAGAATTCTAAATTTGGGGGACTTCCCTGATGGTCTAGTGGTAAAGTCTCTGCTTCCACCGCAGGTGGAGGGGATTTGATCCCTGGTTGGGGAACTAAGATCCCGCATCTGAGATGTGCTGTACATCTCAGCCAAAAAGAATTCTGAATTAAAAAAAAAAAAAGCTACAAAGGACACTATTGACATAATTAAAAATGTGAATATCAATTATATATTAAATATTATTATAAACTAATATTAAATGCCCCTAATGTAATAATTGATTTGTAGGAGAATGCCCTTGTTTTGGGGAAAGATAAAAGTGAAATATTCAGGGTAAATTGCCTTGATGCCAGCAATTAAATTCCCAATGGCCCAAATGGCTTAGTCAAAGCCAAAAAGTACATGCGTAGGCACACAGACAGGAAAGTAAGTGGAGCAAAATATGAACAACTGATGAATCCCAGTGAAGGCTACATGAAATATATGAAACTTTCCTGAAAGTTTAAAAGGTTTCAAAATAAAAACTTGGGGAAAATATATAGAAAAAATTAAAATATAACAACAACAATATAACAAAACAAATGGCTACAGATGTGAAGGAAATTAACAGTGAATGCCAAGTGATAATATAAGGTGGCTTAAGAAAATAGTTATCCTTCAATTAAAAAAAAAATTAATTTCAAAAAATACATAGTAAAAGTAATTCCTTAAAGAGAAGACTGGACTCTCTGATGAGCAGTTAGTAAGAAGAGATCATGCTGTAGAAAGAGAGGCAGCTGATCTGCTGGAAGCCTCAGTAAGACACGTTTGCTTGAAATGGTGGGAGATAAACCCTATGAAGCAGAGAAGGCAATGGCACCCCACTCCAGTACTTTTGCCTAGAAAATCCCATGGACGGAGGAACCTGGTAGGCTGCAGTCCATGGGGTCGCTAGAGTCGGACACGACTGAGCGACTTCACTTTCACTTTTCACTTTCCTGCATTGGAGAAGGAAATGGCAACCCACTCCAGTGTTCTTGCCTGGAGAATCCCAGGGACAGGGAAGCCTGGTGGGCTGCCGTCTCTGGGGTCGCACAGAGTCGGACACGACTGAAGTGACTTAGCAGCAGCAGTAAACCCTATGAAGAATCAGGGATCTATCACTTCAGTAAAGTGAATGATGGCCCCGTGCTTGGCACACTCGGCCAGGGAAGATCTTCCCAGTGCTAGAACTTTGAAAGGTGCACCTGGTCTTCAATGTCCCGTGGGGAAAAAAAAGCAAGCATATATGTGAAATCATGAGCACTGGGGAGTGGTTGCATGGCTGGTCAGGAGCCTGAAAGAATTAGAAAGTGTGTGGCAAAAGGAGGTGTTGGGAAGAGGCATATGAATGAATATATGGAATAAAAACCACAGGTTAAGATTTTCTGTGTCACATGTTCATGTCCACCAAAAAGCATCCACTAAAAGAAGAAGGCTGAACAACCAAATAGACAAAATGACTTGGCCGGTTGACATCAGACACTTGGACATTAGCCACCCCCACAATAGGCATAATGGCACATGAGCAGGGTGGCCAAGGTGGCAGAGACGGAAACAGTTTCTTTCAAGGAGACAAGTACTTTCTCAGCACACAAGGAGTGTTCCCAGGAGTACTGACCTGTGCTGTAAAAGGTCTAACGGTCTTGGAATTAACCTTGGTTTCATAGAAGCAAACCACAGAGACCTTCATGCTTTCTCCTCTCTACCTGGGAATCAATCTTGGTGCAATCCAGCTCAGACCCATAGTCAATTATACATTTAGGAGACGAAACTATTTTAACAACAAGACCTTGCATTTTCACAGCATTTTATTATGGTCAACTCATAAAGGAAGCTTTTTACATTTAATTTCCCCCCCAACATCTTTCTCAGCTATTATGAAACGGCCATAGCAAAATTATTTAACTCATCTTTATAGAACAAAAACCAATGCACAGGGAATTCCCTGGCGGTCCAGTGGTTAGCACGCTGTGTTTCCACTACCACACTACCAGGGCCCAAGTAGTGTTCAATTCCTGGTTGGGCAGTTAAGATCCCACAAGTCATGAGGCACAACCCCAAAACAAAGAACGCTTCCCCCCCAAAAAACCCAACATACAAAGCTTAATAACTGTTAGGAGGGCAATTGAGAAATAATGAGAAGTCAAGGCTAAAAGTCAAATTTCTTCCAGGTCAGTACTCATACAAGCCTCCAAGTCTCATGGCACTTGCACATTTAAGGAAGAGATTCTTGAAGATCTCTCTGTGTGTCAGGGTTGATAGGCTGGATGAGAAGGAGAAGAGGATTGCTTGCAAAGTTAATTTCTCATCTAGTAGCTAAGTGACTTACCAAGATGACAGTCTGATTTGCCAGAGCCGAGGTGAATGTGGTGCTCTGGCTACTGCTCCAGCTCCATGTTTAAGAGTGTTTCTGGGTCTACTCCTTGTCTGGCCTCTGCACCTGTGCCCTCATCCCCAGAGGATCACGATTAACCTAGTTCCCCAACAAGAGTCCAGATTATTCAATTCCTTCTTCACATTTGCTATGTGATTTTTCCCCAAATGGCTTTTGACTTTACCACCCAACTCTGTGATTCTCCGAGAAAGAACAGTACATACTTCTCTAGTCAAAAAAAAATTTTTTTTGGTTCTTATCATCTTTTATTTTATTATAGCCATAAATATTTATAAATTAAATCATTAAAGAATTCAATATTTTAAGGCACTAAGTCTCCAAAGTTCAGGAACCTACTGTACTTTACTCTGTGATGTCAAAGATTAAAACATCAGAAGTAAAACTGTCAACTTAATAAATATTTCATTTGAAGCTTAAATTGAGTAGAATAAAGGAAGTACTTGCAGAAATCTCAAGTAAGGAATTAATAGGCTAAATGCTGAACTAATAGTCTTGACATGGTTTGATTATCATTTGGATTAATCTTATGACTCACTGACTTTATACCTCTGAGTAAATGCAAACATTTCTTTCAGAGGGTACAACATAGCTTTAACAGAAGGGACTATCTGCACTCATCCTCTGTAACTCCGGACATTTATCTTGTAAAACGCTCATCTCTCACGTCCTGAGCCTCTTGCTGAGCAGTGAATCTGTGCACAATCCATTTCTCTTTTGGCTGGGATTTTCTCTGGATTCCAGGCTGCTGTCTCTGAGCAATTCTGACTGTGCTTCCTTGGGCATCTGTAAGACAAGCGTACAAATTCCAGAGGGCAGCCCACTGCTAACGCGCCCAGCCTCCAGCCTCCGAAGGGCTGACTCCACAGGAATGCGGCGTGTGGGAGAACACAAAAGCAGCACAGCACAGCACAGGAGTGCTGTGTTAGGGCGTTGTTCCTCGCTAACCCCGATTACTACCTTCCACAGACACCAGAAATGTAATAGCAACCTAAAATCTGGGAGTCCAAGCCAAACTCAGAAAGGCATGCTAACTTGGCCAGCTCCACAGTGGCATTTCTGGTGGGGGAACTCTTTTTTCAGAGTCCCTTTTCAATAAGCTCCTTTTCAATGCTTATAGGCTTCCTGGTGGTGCTAGTAGTAAAGAATCCACCTGCCAATGAAGGAGACGAAAGAGACACTGGTTCCATTTCTGGGTTGGTAAGATCCCCCGGAGGAGGGCATCGCAAGCCACTACAATATTCTTGCCAGAAGACGGACAGAAGAGCCTGGTGGGCTACAGTCCATGGGGTTGCAAAGAGTCAGACACAACTGAGGGTCTGAGCACTTTCCAAAACTTGCTAGGTTCAGACAGCCGTGATTCTGCCCCAGACTCTCTATGCGACTCTCACACAGCAGAGGGGAGCTGATCCCTAGCATTGGTTTGTGTTGCACCAAGAAACAGAAGCACCCTGTGAGCTGATCATTTGCCCTCATTCAAAGGGCCTCATGCTTTTCACTCAGGGAAAGGGCTTTTCTGACTACACTCGATGTGTAGGCGGACTCGAGGTACCGAGGGTTCCTTTATGCATCAGAGTCATAAACAAATAACAGATTATGCAACAGAGACTCTCAAGGTTTTGCCTTTCTGTTTCCTGACCTGGGGAGCCCTTTCTTACAGCCTGGGGAGCTTAGGGAGAGAATGGGGAAGCCCTCTGCTGGCAGCACATCAAATGCAGAAACTAGGCCACTCAGCGCCAGACAGTTCCCAGGCCCTGTTGCCAGTCGAAGTTTCTACTTTAATTCAATGGACATTCGAACTCTGGCATTTTGAAGTCACACCGCCGAAGCTTTTGTTGATTAAGAAGTGGGATGTGGGACTTCGAAGCAGTATCAAGCATCACTCAGAAAAACAGGAAGGAGCTCAGGACATTTGCTATCCTCTCTCTCTATATTTTGAAGGCCCTCTTTGCAAGCCTGAAGGTTATTATGATTATTTTCAGCATGGGAATGACCCTGTAAAAATGGTTGTTTGCTTTTATAGATGTCAAGTGGCATGACACTTGCCTTGGAATTTAATTGTGCACTCAGAATTGCAACAGTAAGCCAACTGTAGCAAAGGTGGGTTTGTTCTAAAAGTCACTGTACAATTTTAAAACATTTGCATTCCTTTTTATCAAATTTCTCCAATTTTAAACTTTTCCCTTAAATATTAAGCAAGTGACTCTTACCTTGGTTCTGCAAGGAGTATTCTTAGAGATCCCACTCTCAGTTTCAGCTCCAGTGGCTTCTTCTAAACCTTCATCAAGGTAGATAAGATGGAAAAAAAACATAAAACATAAACATAAGACATTTTTAAAAATCCTTAAGAAAAACAAAAAACCCATTTTGGTAACTACAGGGATACTCTTACTAGAGAAAAATAGAGAGGTCCACGTGTTTTAAAATCACTTCTCTTCAACTTTTTTGCAGCATTTCACCATTACATGTGACTCTCAGCCTGCATTGGCTCCGTCTCATTCACATTGTTAAAAGAATTGTCCAGACCCACTGCTAAAAATGTTCAGGCTCTGAGCTGAATTTTAAGTAATAGTGACATTTGTCCCAACATGTACTCTGATCCACCTGGCCTTCAAGGGACCAGAGGAAACAGGTGTGTGAGGACTGCTGGCCAGGTTTGGGCGTCTCTTAGTCCAAAGACAGTGACCGTATTACAAATAACTTGGGGCTGCCTCTCAACTTTCCAGTATTAATGATCTATTTTGTATACTGCACTGATTCCTGGCTTATCAGCCTTATCCCAACCCCAAGAGGCTGAGTGGGAGCAGAGAAGTAAAATCTTAAAAATATACCTAAAAGCTCCAACATTTGAAAGGGCTTTATGTTTTTCAGTATGGTTTTACATTGCTCCCTTACTTAGCTAATCTCAATTTATGAAAAATAAATTAACCTAATTATTTAATGTGTATGCTCGGTCACTCAATTGTGTCCAACTCTTTGTGACCCCATGGATGGTAGCCCACCAGGCTCCTCTGTCCATTGCGATTCTCCAGGCAAGTGATTGCCACTTCCTAATTCAGGGGATCTTCCCAACTTAGGGATCAAACCTGCATCTCTTGTGTCTCCTACATTGGCAGGTGAATTCTTAACCACTAGCACCACCTGGGGAGAAGACAATGGCACCCCACTCCAGTACTCTTGCCTGGAAAATCCCATGGATGGAGGAGCCTGGTGGGCTGCAGTCCTTGGGGTCGCTAGGAGTCGGACACTACTGAGCGACTTCACTTTCACTTTTCACTTTCATGCATTGGAGAAGGAAATGGCAACCCACTCCAGTGTTCTTGCCTGGAGAATCCCAGGGACGGGGGAGCCTGGTGGGCTGCCATCTATGGGGTCGCACAGAGTTGGACACGACTGAAGCGACTTAGCAGCAGCAGCAGCACCACCACCACTTGGGAAGCCCAACCTCATTATTTAACAGAGGTCAAAAAAGATTAATTCCTATGACAGGCTATAATTCTGAATGATGAACAAATCCTCAAAAATGAAATTGCAATAAGTGAAGCACAAAGTCAAATGAGTCAGGGAATAGCAAATAACTGTTAACCTATAGCCTATAAGTTTTATTAACAACATTTCAAGTATTTTCAGGGTATAAAGCTCAAAGACTGTTACACTGCAACATCTGTGGTTTGTGGTACAATGAAGACATGCAATTATTTTTTTAAAGTGAAAATAAATGATAATATAAATTTATACAGTCATTTCCACCCTCCTTCACTTCTACCATGGACAGCAAGATGCACTGTCGTGTATGACCAGGAGTGGGGGGCATCTTATTTAAAGATCTGTGGACAGACCTGTTAGAATACCATCAAGTTGTTCCACCATAAACTTGGCATCTTCCTCAGTGAAGCACATAGGTGGTTTTATTTTAAGGACGTTTCTGTGAGGTCCATCGGCACTGAGAAGCACTCGCTTTTCTTTCATCCTAATTAGTGCAGGAAATACATGTGAGTGCATACAAGCAATAACTAAGATGATTTCAGAATGATGTGAACAGACAGCAATTTAGTATATGCATGTAAGAAGTCACGTTTGTAATTGCAAGAGTCTTAAACTTTCCGTATTCAGGGAGAAGAGAGGAAGTAAAAATATTCAAGAGGGTGGACATCATTCAAGCTGAGATACCAAACAGGTGAGGGGTGGTTTACTTGTAGATGATGTGCTGAGCTTCTGCTGTGGCGGGGGTCCTTTGCTGATGGTCCTTCACTAAGTCAATCCCAATAAAAAGGCCAACGCCCCTGAGGGAGATAAAGAAAGGAAACTTGACATATACTCTATCAAGCACCACATTGTCACAAAAAATTAACACAGTTGTCAAACTCAAGTTTGATTTGAGGCTGAATATGAGTCTCTTTAAAGGTAGTTGTTACTAGTTCTAATTAATCCATGATACCAATCCAGTGTCCACAGGACTCCTTAGTTTCTGAAATTAGTTTTTGTAATCCAGTTTTTTTTTTCATCACATAATTGAAAAAAAAAAAAAAGGCTTAAAAACAATCTTAGACTATTTAGTTTCATATTACATCAATGATGGTAAATACATATATGAAAAACAGTGATGTTTCTTAGATGTCATTTAAATTATTTTTTCATAGATCATATAGAGTTACTTTAAGGTTCTTCTTTTCATCTTCTAGCTGTTGAAATTATCCTGGCTTAATTTTTTTTAAAAAAGTGTAAGTCAGGAAAGATATATACCCAAAAGTTGAAAGTGATATATCTGGGTACTGAATGAAAAACGTTTTTTCAGTGTTTTCTAGATTTGGTTTTGTGTAATTTATTTTAAATTTATAAGCTCACCAATATTCATTTGGACATACAAATAACTACAATTCCTTGATAAACATACCTGATGTCTCCTATCAAAGTATGTTTAGTCTTCTGCTTATTCAGTAAGTCAGTAAGATAATTCCCTACTCTTGTGGCATTTCCTTGAAGGTCTTCATTTTTTATTACATCCAGGACGGCCAAACCAACAGCAGAAGATACTGGATTTCCTCCATACTGCAGAAAAAAGATAAATGAGAAAACAGACTAGTTGAATTCATGCTGTTGCTTCATCTATGAGAAATCTGGCTCATATTTAAGCAAGTAAAGATATAATTTCAATAAAATTTTCCCTTGTGATATTAGTTTTTTAAGTTTAGAATATAGCATAATTCTATTCATTCAGGATTGAGAATATAATTCTAAATTATATATATGCTACATAACTGGTATGAAGGACTACTGGAGAATGTATAAGTTCATCCAAACCAAACACAGATATTGTGTTGGGAATTAAGGATTTCAGAGTGTGGTTTAGTTAGAAGGATGTGGATTGCAGCACTTGAATATCTGTGTGAAAAAAAAAAAAAAAAGCCAAAAAATGACATTTTCTCCAAATAATTTATGTTCCTAGATTTTGATTCTGAGTTTTAGCTGCAACAAGTCCTATTACACATATTGCACAAACTATAACAGTCTTTCCAAACTTGAGAATTTTACAACTTTTGGGGGCAAAATCAAGGAAATAAAATTTCCCAAAGATAGAAATTTAGTTACTATCTCCTATGACAGCCATATAATATTTATAGTACTGAATCATCTAAACACTTCAGATGTGTTTTGAGAATTTAAGTGTGATACAAAACAAAAAAAGATCATATCATCTGTTAATGAAATATCATAACCTCTAGAGTTTACCAGGGCATCCATCTATCACTGGAACAATCAATAGGAACATTTTAGAAAGGGGAAAGATACAATAAAAAATACAAGGAGGATTGTGCCAAACAGAATAAAATATGGTTAGATCAAAGTCTGGCTTCGGTTCTGGGGTCATTAGCTGGCAACAGTGAGATTTATTCTTTATTACATTGGAAAGAAATGTAAGAACACACAGAATTTTTCCCTCTTAGCATTAAAATGGGAGGTCAAAATTTACCGTGTTGAAATACTCCATCCCAGAGGCACTGAAGGCTTCTGCAATTTCTTTGGTTGTTACCACGCATGCCATTGGGTGCCCATTGCCCATTGGTTTTCCCATTGTGACTATGTCTGGAACGAAGTCTTCGCCAAACA
Source organism: Bison bison bison (assembly GCF_000754665.1). Classification (NCBI taxonomy): domain Eukaryota; kingdom Metazoa; phylum Chordata; class Mammalia; order Artiodactyla; family Bovidae; genus Bison; species Bison bison. Next base: position 8,010,520 of record NW_011494961.1, on the reverse strand, counting down.
TTTGGAAACTCCAGAAATGTTTCCCGACTCGGCCAAAGCCTACTTGAACTTCATCAGCTATAAACACACCTCCTGCTCCACGGACATATCTGAAAAGCAAAAGGGCAGCATGATGCCTTCAGGTCACTGACAGCCCCCATATCCTCCCTTCAAGATTCGGATTATTGAGGACTTAAAAAGAATGGTGTTAACCTGAAGTCTGTAATCTTTGTTAAAAACATTTCAGTGCTCAAATCCCCAATGACATCTATGTGATGTCATTGACTTTGAAATATAATCACGTCATTTCCAGATAAGATATAGTTTATGTTGTTTGGGTTTGTGCTGCTTAAAGTAAGCTCTACTGCAGTATTTTAAGTGGCAAGAGAAAAAAGTGAACAAAAAGTAATGTTAGCAGAGTTAGTCTTCAACTTTTTACTAATCAGCAAAGCTTGGACACCAATCAATCAGAGAGGATGCCGGGTGGGTAAAGTGGGGCAGAGCCCACAAGGACCCCCCGGCTAGACTGTGTTCAAACCCTTTATTAGCTGGGATCTTGGAAGGTGAGGAGTTCCAGGAGTCCTGGGCGGCAGGCACTCCCAAGTGGCTATTTACCATCTAGTCCCTGGTGGCTCAGCAGTAAAGAACCTGCCTGCCAGTGCAGGAGACTTGAGTTCGATCCCTGGGTTGGGAAGATCCCCTAGAGAAGGAAATGACAACCCACTCCAGGATTCTTGACTGGGAAATCCCATGGACAGAGGAGCTTGGTGGGCTACAGTTGGTCGCAAAAAAGTTTGACATGACTCAGCTACTAGACAACAATGGGAAGTACTTCCATACTTCGCGAACAACCAGATGACCCTGCGGAACTGTCACAGTTCCTTCTGTTTGACCAAAGATGCCCAAGTACATACTCTGCCACTTTCTGGAAGTAGCCTGCTGGAGGAATTATTTGTCCGCCACAACTCTGCATGGATTCAGCAATAAAGGCAGCAATCTATACAAGAGAAGATGGGGTCAAAGTCCATTCGGTCCCCCTCCCGTACACCCTAAAAAAAAAAAGGACTTCTTATAGAGAGGGTGACTTAAACATGGTTGGGAATGGACCCCTGGCAAGAGGCAAATTGGCCATTTGATTAAAAAGAAAAGATGTTCATGCTGGAAAAACAAGTGATCTGAAGCATTAGTTTCTGAAATTTTAGGTTTCTTATGAAACTACCACTAGAAATGGTGGAAAAGGTGCCTTCCATCTCTCCATAATTAATTTAAATGCAGTGTTTGCAGTAGGATCAACTGAATAAGACGGATATCTTGATCAGTCTTTGATACGAGCCTCTACAAAATCACCCAGGTTGCAAACATATCACTGTAATGCCTATTTACTCAACTTGTTGAATTAGGACTGCCCGAGTCTGGACTTTTCACCAGGGAGGTGAGAAGGTGACCTGTGGTCACAGACCTTAGTTACTGGGCTCTCTTTCTGGTTCTTGCCCTGAACCAGGCTTACAACTTGACCAACATAGGCAATTCACCATAGACCTGCAGAGGAAATGGTCTAGAGGCTAAGAAAGGAGAATAAAAAAATCACTAAAATCAGAGGAAGCATGGAAATAGTATGAGATAAGAAGTCAAGCCATCAACTATACTTCAATTAAAAACAAACATACAAGGGAACCAAGGTTCTACTCTAGACTACCTCTTTTAAGATATGAAAAATGAATGGGTTAGGAAGAAAAAGAAGAAAATAGCTAAGAAAGGCAAATGACTCTCCAGTCATTAAGATAAAAATACTTGAACTGGAAAACACAAAGTCTTCATTTTTCTCTCAATTAATAAGTTTTTTAAATTGCCATATTGATGCCATAAATCAATTTAAAGGCAAAGCATATGTCAAATCACATTAAAACTTCATGTAAGTAACCCCTACGTGGGTTGAGAATTTAACATTAGGCTGAAGGTGGAAGATGGTAGAGTGAAGGGCTGAGAAAACAAAAGCTCTTCCTACTCGGTAGGATTTTGGTTTGTTTTAGAAGTGCAGACCCGGGGATGTCCCTGGCAGTCCAGTGGCTGGGACTTCACCTTCCAATACAGGGAGTGAGGGTTCTATCCCCAGGGAGGGAGCTAAGATTCCACATGCTTTTCAGCCAAACAAAACAAAATAAAACACTAAAACATGAAACAGAAGAAATATTGTAATAAATTCAATGAAGATTTTAAAAAAAAGTGCAGACACGGATTGGAAGAGCATTTTCCTGCTTGGTCTTACCAAGGCTCAGCACCTTCAGGAAAGCTGACCCAATCCTAGGGAAAACTAAGGCTCCCAGGGTCCAGGAGCCTGCATTGATCCTGAGGCCCTGGGGCTACCCTGCCTCTTCACCTTATGTTAGCCCCTCATGTTACTCTCATTTGGAATGTTCTGTCCATGGGCTATCACCTTTCTTAATTCTCTCCTCCTATCCCTTTGCACCAGAGTCTGCATCCCACTGGGAAGGTTAGAATCTGACCACCAGTTCTGAAACAGGTACAATAATTACATTTCCAGGATAAATAAAAATAGTCTTAGAGGCATGACTACAATAATGCATTTTTTGATAGATCAACTAAGTGAAAATGTAACCAGAGAAGAACAGAAAGGATTTGCCGTCTAATCCTTTTCCACCTCTCTAGTGTATCGTGATAATTTCAATCTATTTTATGAAAGATGTTAACGTGTTTCCAAAGCTGCAAATACAAACCTTCCTTCCGCTGTTATGAGCTTCGTCAATAATTTTCTTCACTTCATCTGCATAAGCACTGGCCGGGTCTGCATGGTCTTCTCTGTATTTTCCTCTGTAAGTATCTGGAGCTGGTGCCTGAAAACATCAAAAGATATAACAGTTTCTCATGATCTTTCTCCTGGACAAATGAGCTTTTAAGAAAGGGTATTTCCCCACAAGAGCATAATAGAAAGGTGACCTATGGATTTATGTGACTCGAGGTTCTTCTGCTCTTTTTCCTTAACATTTCTGAATTCAGTGACACTTGAAATCTTTGCATTGTGAACAGGAGCTTGGATTTACTTCTAGGCCCTTGGAAGTCAAAATTGCATCCCTGATCACATAAGGGGCAATTCAAACAACAAATGTGATTATGTTATTTGAAAATTTCAATGAATGGAAACTGTACTAACTGTTCTATGTAGAAAATAGGGACCTCCCTGGTGGTCCAGTGGTTAAGACTCTGAGCTTCCAAAGCAAGAGTGTGGGTTCGATCTCTGGTAGGTGAACTAAGATCCTATGTGCTGTCTGATGAGGCCAAGAAATATTTTTAAAAAAGAAGAAGAAAATAAACCAGCACTTACCAACTATATAGCAAATTGTAATCATTCAGAAATTCAGAGTGCTTTAGGAGTAATTTCAGATCTTAAAATTTTGAAAAAATGTATTCATGATTCTCTTAAAAATGTCCACTGATCCTTAATTAGGCCAAATGAGTTTTACTGCTTCAACAACTTGGTTTCTTTATTTTCTTTCATTTAATATTTATTTGACTTAATAAATTTACATAATAATTTAGCATAGAGTAATTTTAAGACAGTCATACACACCTGATGCAATTCTGAGTTTCAAATTGGCTTCAGTGATAGAAAAAGTAATTGAAGATCCAGGGGCAAGAAAAATAAAATAAGAGCTGTGAATAACAGCTGTCACTACCACTGTACTGATTTGTATGGTACTCATCAATGGATTTTAACCCACATCTTGTCATTAGCTCTCTGACTTTTAGCAAGTCATATAACAGCTCTGTATCTTGGTTTCCTTTTTTGTGGTTTCATTTCAATGCAAAGATTGGTCTGGATTATCACTGGGCACTCTTCCAGTAGTAACATTCTGATTCTTGAATTCCAAGATACTTACCACATGCACAAATTCTTTCTTGACATCTTTGCCCTTTTGAAATTTATATGGACTGATCTCAATTAAAGATGATAGGTGACCGTGGTAAGCGCTGAAACAAAAAGGAATGGTAACCAACATCATTCAAAGCAGGATGCTCTTCCAGGATGTGAAAAATAGTATTGTGTATCATCCAGGGAGAATCTCAACATTGGTGCCAGATTTAACTATATGGAATCCTATTTTTCATGGTAGGACTGGCCATTAATTTGTCCAGCTCTCCTGATTCAGGCAATAAAACACATAGAAAGCCAAGTATGTATCCTTGTAGGCAGTTTTTAGCCAGAAAAAAGCTTAATTTCTTTGGCTTGTATTAGCTCTGCTAAATTAGATTAAGTATAAAATATTATTTTCTCTAGTTTCATGAGAAATATCAGATGTATGTATTCTTTAAATGCATTTTATAGTTATATTCTAGTAAATTTTAACAAATTTATATCATAAAATGGGCTGTGTTTCTGTTTGGGATGGTTTCTAAAGGATGTCCAATAGCACATTTTGAACAAATGCAAATTGGTAAGGAATAGGCGGTTTTTTCAAAAAGAACTAAGGTTGAAAGGTGATCGAACTTAGTTCTTCCTAAGGTCGTGAAATTCCTTTCTTTCACTTAAAATCAGGTGGTTATTCTATTCCCCTGAATGTTTTTTTCTTCCAAGATATATATAATCAGGAGACTGGAAGTTATAAGGGCTTCCCAGGTGGTGATGGTGGTAAAGAATCTGCCTGTTCATGCAGGAGACATAAGAGACAGGGGTTTGATCCCTGGGTTGGGAAGATCCCCTGGAGGAGGAAATGGCATCCCACTCCAGTATTCTTGTCTGGAGAATCTCCATGGGGTTGCAAAGAGTCGGGCATGACTAAGTGTCTGAGCGCGTGCACACACACAGTAGATCAAATGTTGATATCTCTCTTTCTGTGCCAGCACATAACAGGCTCTGTCTCTCTCTGGAAATTATAAAAGGCCCATGAATAGATAAAGCAAAGAGGGAGTACTTCCTCTACCATAGATTAAAACATCCTACAAAGCGATAGCAATTAAATTAGTATGGTATTGGAATAAGAACAAAGTTATGACTGGGACAGAAGCAAGCTCAGCCATACGTAAATGGCAACACAATGGCCTCTAGGTGGAGTTAATTGAGGAGCAGTTACAGACAGTAGAAGAAAATGAAGAGCATCTTTGTGATCTGAGGGATGGTGATGGGTATGTATGGGGGAAAGATTTTAACAAAACTTAGAAAACCAAACCACAGGAAGAAAATGCAAACTCTTGGATTCAATCAAAATTTTTTTGGGTAGATGGATGTCATAGACAAAGTTAAAAGGCAGGTGATAGATTGGGAAAAAATATTTGTAATGTCTCAAATAAAAGAGGCTAACTTCCAAAATGGTCTGTGTGCATAAAGAATCACTTGGGAAACTTGGTTTCTGGACTCTGCCTCTAGAGACTCTCTTTAACTGGTCTGGGGCGGGGCCTGGGCACTGACTGGCACTATAAAAAGAACATTTCCCCAGGTATTTCTAAAACACAGTCCAGGCTGAGATCTTCTGATCCAGTCTATGCATGCAACCACAAAAACAAGGATGGGAATCCCAGTAGAAAAACTGGGTAAAGAATATAAGCAGATAATTCTCGAAAAAAAGTGGGTCAGTCGCTTAGTTGTGTCTGACTCTTTGCAACCCCATGGACTGTAGCCCGCCAGGCTCCTCTGTCCATTGGATTCTCCAGGCAAGAATACTGGAGTGGGTTACCATTTCTTTTTCCAAGAGATCGTCCCAATCCAGGGATCGAACCTGGCCTCTCTCATTGCAGGCAGATTCTTTACCATCTGAGCCACCAGTGAAGCTAATTCTCAGAAGGGGAGTCACAAATGTACAATAAGTATATGAAGAGATACTCAATCTCATAATTAGAAAATTGCAAATACAAACAACATTGATATTATTTTATACTTATTAGACCAGAAACTATTAAAGGAAAAAAAGGCACAATCCTCTCAGGCTTTGCCCAGGATATGGGGAAATGGAACATTTCATGCACTGGGTAGAGTGTTTCAACCACTCTGGAGACCGACCTGACAGTATTTAGTCAAATCAATAATGTTTACAGTATCCCTATGGCCTAGCAATCCTGTTTCTGGGTGCTTATTCCTAAGAGATCCTCAGAAAGGTCTATAAGGGCACATGTCTAAGGGTGCTTACTGCAGTGCTGCCTGTGGTAGCTGGGCATAGAGAGCAGTCAGTGTCCATTCTGCGATAGGCAGCATCATGCCTGCCCTCCCCAAAGATGCCCACGTTCTAATCCTCAGAACCTGAGAATATGTTACATGGCAAAGGGGACCTTGCAGATGTGATTAAGCATCATGAAATGGAGTGATAATCCTGCAGGGGCCAATGTTATTACAAGAGTCTTTATAAGTGAAAGAAGGTGGCAGGGGGATGGTGGTCAGAGACAGGGATGGAAGCAGGGGCTGGAGTGATGGCATGGCTGGCTCTGAAGGTGGATGAAGGGGCCCAAAGCCAAGCAAGGCAGGCAGCCTCTAGAAGCTGGAGGCAAGGCAACACATTTCCCCCTAGAGTCTCTAGGACTGCAGCCCTACTGCCACCTAACTTGCAGCCCAGTGAGGCCCATTTTGGACATCTGACCTCCAGAACTGTAAGAGAATAAATTCATGTTGCTTAAACCACTGTTTGTGATAATTTGCTGCAGTTACAATAGAGAATGACTACATCAACCAACACATAAAACAAGAGAAGCCTATGGGCAAGAAATGAGGTGCATGTTCAGTTCAACCCTGTGTGTGAGATTAGTGGGGTGGGCAGGCAGAAACAATTAAAAAAAAAATCTCAGTTAAGATAGAAGTTGTCAAATTGTAATGAATTTGGGACTTCTCTGGCAGTCCAGTGGGTAAGACTTCTGCTCCCAATGCAGGAAGTCTGGGTTTGATTTCTGGTGGGGGAACTAAGATCCTGCATGCTGTACAATGTAGCCAAAACCGCCCCCCCCTTTTTTTTTTAAACTTGGCTGCTTTAGTCATTAAAATTTGCTCTAAATTACTGTCTTTTAAATCAATTATATGGATAATCACATTGCAGTGGCTCAGTAAATAGTTAATGTGTGAAAGTAAATTCTAATTCATACAAAGCCCATGAGACCATGACCACAGGACCCAAAAGAGCCTCCAGGTGCTTGGAAAGAATTAAGTGTTCTCTAGGCCAGAGTTGGCCTTGAAATCTTAAACATAATAATAAAAAAAAAATCCTTGTGCCATCCAGCCTCCTCTGTACCTACTTCTGGTATTAGTGTAGATAGGATCAATGTGTTTTCATCTCGGAAGGACCTTTCTGCTGAGAAGTTTCGTATCCAAGACTTACTGGTCAAGAGTGATCACATCTTGGTGGCCTCTGAACTGCCGAGCCAGGCGTAAGGCTAAGTCATTGGCTTCCGATCTATTAAGATAGTAGAGAGAGAGGAGCAATGTGACATAAGCTCTTTAAAAATCCTTTGAAATGCTATTTTCAAAGTTGAGGATTTCAACTACACAGAACTGCATAAATAAATAAGTTGAGATCCTCTTTTCCCCCTCAATCTTGCCCAGCCAGCCATCTCACATCATCCTCCTAAGTTCCCCAGATGTCTTCAAAAAAGAATGAGACGCACGTGGAAACTCAGCACAAATTAAGGATATACTGCTTATTTCAAATTCTGGCCCCGTTCAGCCATATCATAGGTGACTAAGTTTGACGAGCCCAAGAAACCTATATTAAGTGTGATCTCAATGGGAGGAATCGGAGTCTAAGGTCCCACTAACCGGAGGGCCGCTGAACCGTGTTGTGCTGACCTAATACTTGATTAGTTTCTTATCTGGAAAATGAAGATCAGGGCTTCCCTGGTGGCTCAATGGTAAAGAATCCTCCTGCCGGTGCAGGAGACAGGGGTTCAACCCCTGGCCCAGGAAGATCCCACATGCTGCTGCTGCTGCTAAGTCGCTTCAGTCGTGTCCGACTCTGTGCGACCCCAGAGACAGCAGCCCACCAGACTTCCCCGTCCCTGGGATTCTCCAGGCAAGAACACTGGAGTGGGTTGCCATTTCCTTCTCCATCCCGCATGCTAAGGAGCAGCTAAGCCCATGGGCCACAACTACTGAGCCTACTTGTGGCAACTACTGAAGCCCGTGTACCTGGAGCTCATGCTATGCAACAAGAGAAGCCACCAGTGAGAAGCCCACATACCACAACTTGGAGAGCAGCCCTGCTCGCTTCAACTAGAGAAAACTCCAAGCTGCAACGAAGACCCAGCATTGCCAAAAATAAGTAGATCGATGGATAAACGAGACTTTAAAAAATGAAGATCGTAATCTTTCTATCTGCTGTAGAGAGTCTAGATATACTACTCAGACACAGGTGGAAAAGTAATCTTTTGTGGCATGTTTATTATGCACCAGGTATTATACTGTTTTACTTATACTGATTCTCATAACTACTCTTCAAGGCAAGTATTGTCATCTTTTTATGGGTGAAGGCTCAGAGAGGTTAAGTAACAAGGATAAGTTCTCACAGCTACGAAGAGGTAGAGCCAGTGTTGACTGAAGCCTGGTTAACTTCCAGAATGTTCTTTGTATGAATACTATTCCAGGCTCTGTTACCTCCAGTCTTTGGTGACAGTGCTCTTTAAGGCTAATCATTCTTTGACAGCATAGGATTCTTTGGAAGGGAAAGTCAAATACTACTACGCTATTTAATTCACTGAAGGCAAGAATGCTTTAAAACAACAAATTAGATCCTAACATGTCTTAATTCTTTACAAAGAAAAAAAAAAGAACAATTTTCTGGTTATAAATTGGGTTTTAGAATACCTCATTGAAAAGAGAAGTGTGGAAGCCCCCTGGCAGTCCGATGGTTAAGACTCCGAGTTTCTACTGGAGGGGGCTGGGTTCAATCCCTGGTGGGGAACTAAGATTCCACAAGCCTCAGGCATGGCCAGAAAGAAAAGGAATCACAGAATCTCTTTTAGTTTTAGTATATATGTACATATATATCATTTAAAAAATAAGAGTCTGTGTTGTATAGACAGCTTTCCTCCTAATAGGTAAGCTTTTCACCTGTCTATAAACATGTATTTTCAAAAACATACTTTTTTTTTTGCTGCACTTCCCGGCTTGTGGGATCTTAGTTCCCTGACCAGGAATCAAACCCAGGCTCTCTGAAGTGGAAGCTTGAAGTCCTAACCACCGGGCTGCCAGGGAGTTCCCCCCAAAACATACTTTTTAATGTCTGCATAATATTCAACAGAATGGGATACAATCATTTGAATTTACAGAATTTAAAAGTTGTAACACATCTATTCACTTGAATTTATTCCTTCCTCCTTTGTGTTTGTGCTGGGGAAATGTTTAGGGATCCCTACTGGTGCACCTTCCCCATCTATCACCAAAGAAGCATGGTAGTAAAAAGTCTTGAGTGACTCGCACATGTTAATCATGGGACTGCACTTACAGGCTACATCAAGAGCCTTGGAACACAATGTAAGGTATCTTATCTACAAGGAGCTGGTGGGCCCAAGTGAAAGAACCAGGACATCAGGTCCCCCATGCAGGGTCATTAGTAAGAGTCTCAGGCAACCTGTTTAGGTATTTCTACTCCACCAGCAATCAAAATAGAAAAGACGTGTGAGAGAGGAAACAAGGAGATTCATGGGAATGGGGATGGCTGGAAAAACCTTGAAACCTACCCTGAATTTGTAAAATAGCAAACAGAGAGTCTGTCCGGCAGGGTTGCTGAGAGGCGCTTGGCATACTCAACAATGTTGTCGTGGAGGAATCGAGAATTTGTATTTAGTAGTTCCATCTGTTTCTGGGCAGCTTTGACCACTTCTGGGTGGCAGTGTCCCACTAAAATTTAAAAGACAAAAGTCCTCAAAATGAGTTACAATTCGAAATGCCTGGGAAGTGAGGCAGATTCTGAAGCAAAAAAAAAGAAAAGTTGATCCTGTTCCTCTCCCAGATTTTGTTCTAGCTTTTCCCAGCCTAGGACTAAGGGCCCTGTTCAGCTGAGGAACTGCAGTCACTGCAAATCCTGGGACAAATATCAATGGTGCCAAGGCTGCCTTAATCCATAAATGTATCCTTCAAGGCACAACAAAGACAGCACATTACCATGGGCAACGTTGTTGATGCAATCCAAGTACTGGTCACCTTTCTCGTCAAACATGTACTGCCGCTGGGCTCGCACTATTTTGATGGGATCCGCAGCAAAGAAAACTTTGCATGAAGGCCTAGAAATAATGAAAGGAAACACTTTGGTCTGGTAGGACTGCTCAGTGTTTGCCCTTCTCGGTCAAGGTCACGATGGGTGGAAAATCACAATTACATAAAAGAAAGGGAAAACACAACCTAGGTGACTTTTTTTTTTTTTAATTTCATATTAGCCTGGAAACTTTTACCTTAACCCCCCATCCGTGACATTGCTCACATTTCTTATGCTTGTTATATTAAATTTGCCACGATCTGACAATACCTTTTAGAGGCCCATGGATCAACTCTGACAGCTCTAATTACACAAACCAAGAACTAATTTTCCTTTGGGAAATTTTGTTCAACTAGGAAAAAAAAATTTTTTTTTTGAGCCTTCCTATATATTAAGAACTGTAGCTATTACAAATATTATCTCATTTAATCCTTCCAACAATAATATAATAGGAGTTACCATCATTCTCACTTTTATAGGTGAGAAAACAGGCACAGAAAAATTAAGAAGCTTGGTTCAAGCCAATAAGAGAGAAAACCAGAATTTGGAAGCAGATTTTTGTCTTGATTGTAACTAGATTTACCACGGTGACCAAATTGAAATGTATGGAAATATTGAATCGCTATATTGTATAGTAGGAATTAACACAGTGTTGTAGGTGAATCATGCTTCAAAATAAACTCATAGAAAAAAGAGATTACACTTCTTGGGAAGAGCTGGGAGGCAGGGAAATCAGATGAGTATAGTCAAAAGGTGCAAACTCCCATTTATAAGGTAAATAAGTACTATGGATATAATTTATATGTACAACATGATAAGGGCGTCTTACCTTTTAACATGATTGATTATAACACTGCTGTATGTTTTATACGAAAGTTGTTAAGAAAGCAAATCCTAGGGGATTTTCTATTTCTTAAATTTTGTATTAATGGGATGATGGATGTTCACCAAACTTAACTGTGATAGTCATTTCATGATGTAAGTCAAATCGTTATGCTGTGAAACTCAAACTTAATACAGTGCCGTATGTCAATTACATACCAATAAAATTGGAAGAAAAAAAAGACTGTCTTATGCCATTGCCCAAAATAGAGCTTGCTTGTCATCTAATCTCTCCCTCAAACCTACTTGTAAAGAAATGAATAGCACTAAAAGCTACTACAAATAACTTAGTGTTAAATAGTGTGCAGGAGATTTTACAGATCATTTTCATGTCTTTTAATTGGTTCTTGTTCTGCAGCAAATGGATTTTCCATTCTTAAATAATACGATCCAATTATTATTCTAACCTTTTAATCCACTCTTTTGAGTCTAATAAAATGTCATCCCTATTTATGGTTACTTGGTGGCTGTCTGGAGTACAAGTTTTAGCAACATGAAAACATTACAAACATTTCTGATCTTGGCTCCATGGATGTTTAGAAACTAAAAAAAATATATTATTATTATTTATATTTATTTATTTATTTTATTTTGGTCATGCCATGAGGAAATGTGGGATCCTAGTTCCCCAACCAGGATTGAACCCAAGCTCCCTGCATTTGAAGCAAGGAGTCCTAATCACTGGACCACTAGAAAAGCTCCCAAAATATAGTTTTATTTTGGTGGCTTTGCATGCACAGAAAACATGTTCCCATGTGCACTAGAGTAGTTTAGAGGGTAAATAGTTACTTATTAAACTGATACACAACAGTTTAGAAAGTACTGTAATTATTGTGAATAAGTAATAAAATTTTTAAAATACCTAAAATTAAGTGTCATCAGCTAAAATGAAACTAATGAGAATTTCTTATTGGTTCAAATTCAATTGTTAGTTTATTAACTACAAGTTAAAATCCAGAAAAATTCTTCCTTATGAATGTGGGCTGAAAACTGTGGACTTGACCTTGCCTTTTTGTTAATGTACTTCCCACCTTGCCATTCAGACTTTCATAGAAGAGGAATTTAATGTGACAGAGATCACAAGGTAACTTGACACTCTTCTAGGACCAGAGCCCAGGTCTGACTTAAGTATGGGTCCTGTACGCTCACTCACCAAGTCGTTTATACTATTAATGTGAGCAAAACGAAAATAGACCCGAGAGAACCCTGCATCTTTACGTTGTAGTGCGGGCACATCTGGGGAGACCAAGGTGAGTAAGGGCATCTTACCCTTTAAAAAGTGTCCACGCTTCCCACCCCCACCCCCCACCTCCTGCCTCCACTGGCTAGATTAACCTTTTACTTCTTAACGAAGCGTGCAAGAAGGAAGAGTTCGCTTTCAGCAAAAGTTGTCAGAATTAGTTTTCATAGCCATCGTCAAAAATATTTCAGAGTTCATACTTATGGAAAACTTTCGAGTAGGTAAGCGTGGCGGAGAACTACCCTTCTCCCCTTCCAGAGCCCAGCCCTGGAACGGTGTTCTTCAGTGGCTATCAACCCTCATGGTCAATTCCCCCAGCCAGCCCGCAGCCCTCAGCCTCGCCGCGGGCTGCAGACCGCGGGGATCACCCGGGACCCGGCTGCAAGGGAGCCCCCCTGGGGCGCGGGCGGCGGCGCGTGCACGCAGGTGCGGCGG
>NW_011494961.1:7957749-7997703 GCF_000754665.1 Bison bison bison | reverse complement strand
AGGTCCCGCTCCCCGCGGGACCCCAGCCAGCCAGCTCCCGGCCCCGCTTCAGCTCTCCGCTCCCTGCGCTGGTGACCTGGTGATTCCCACTCTCTGCGCCTCTCTTCTGGGCTGGGGAGCCCTTACCCGATGTGTTTTCTCCTCAGAGCCAGGGTCTCTTGCTTGCTGTACAGCTCGCACATGGTGGCAGGGTGCCGGGCGCCCCCAGAGGTTTCCCGCTCCAGTCCCTGCGCCCGCGTCCGGAGCCCGCGGACGGCCTCAGCTGCGGCCCTTCCCTGTTTTCCCTCGTTGGGTCCCCTGGCCCTGGGCGTCGGAGGTCGAGGTCGGTGTCAACCCGCTGGGGTCATCTCCCTTTTAAGTCTTGCCCCGCCTTTGCCCTTCGCCAAGCCCCACCCTCCTCCTCCCTCCTCCGCCTGGTGCCCGCCTGGCCAGTGCCTGGGCTAGCCACTCAGTCGCCACCCCCAACCCCCGCCTCCGCTCTTGCCCCAGGCTAACTCGCTCCCTTCCCGCCCTGCTGCCCACTTCCCCTCCCCATAGTTGTTCTCCTAACTCGCCTTTTATTTTTCTAAGACTGCCTCGCCATGGCCTTTCCTCCTTTTCTGCCTATGAATTCCCTCCTTCCCACTCTCTTTTTAAAATATTTATTTATTTATTTGGCTGCACTGAGTCTTAGTTGTGGCACGCAGGATCTGGGCCGCTTGCATCGAGAGCAGGGAGTCTTAGCCACTGGACCACTTGGGAAGACCTCCTTTCTTTTTTTCTTTCTTTTCTTCCCTCCTTTCTTCTTTCCTTTCTCCCTTTATTTGTACACATTCAAAGATAGGCACTCCCTGGAGATAACAGGACTTTTGTCTCCATTCTCCTTTTGAGCAAGTTTCAATACCAAAATCTGCTTAAACAAGAGTAAGAAGTCACACACCCAAAGGGTTAATCACAGGAACTCAGTCTGTTATTTGTTGGGAGGGATAATATATACCCCGGTTTCAAACACCTGCTTTAGAGATAATTGCACTTGTAGTTTCTCTGAAACGGTACAGATTACAAAGCATTGTAACAACCCTGACTGAGGTAAGCCTGAAAGTTACCACCTTATTTAACATATGGGAACAGTTATTACAGGTCTACCTGATGGGGAACCTGAATTCATTCCTAGGTTTCTTGACTTCCTTCAGGGTTCTCTTCTCTCACTGATCAAATTTAAAGTTAAATATGTGGACAGAAGGAAACCTAATTAACTATAACACTAAATCATAAACTATTTGAAGAAGTAGAGATCATCTGATTTATCCCCTGTGCTTTGTAGATAAGGACACCTAGGTACAGGAAAGGTAAAATCTTATTATTCAAGGTCACACAACTGCTTAGCCATAGAGTTTAGATGAGATCGTTTCATTCTTTGTGTTTTTAAGACAGCAGAGAAAGCTTATTTTACCAGTAAGAACATGCTTGATAAATGTTTGTAACTTACCTTTCTCTTGAATAAAGTTATTAATTAATATTGATTTCCTGCAGGATTAGTAGGATTATTTCATTGCCTAAGATAGGTTGAGAAATGGAGTTCTATGAGGAAAAACATGTTAAGAATTCTAGGTGTTATCAATGAAGGGGAGAAGACATTTAGGAAGCTTGCAAGAAATCCCAGTCATGTAATCTCGGTCTTGTTCACACACTTGAAAGATACTGCCAAGTGTACATCGACTCTCAAACCAGCTAGTGAAGCCACATACAGACAGGCTCCCTCCATAAACCTCCAGTTATTTCCAGTGCTTTAAAGTATGTTCTTTAAATAAATAATCCTGAAAAAAAAAAAAAATAAATAATCCTGGTCTTGAGCTCTCTTTTATTATTTATTCTGGCTGCTCTGCTGTAATGTGGGGGGTCTTAGTTCCCCAACCAGGGATTAAACGGATGCAGCCTGCAGTGGAAGCTTGGAGTCTTAACCACTGGACTGCCAGGGAAGTCCCTAGGGTCTTGGGTTCTTGACCTAGTTCTTGCATAAACTAGCTGGGTTTCTTGACCTTTTGGAGGCCAAATTTCTTTAAAATGTTCAAATTTCGTATTAAAGAAAAAACCTCAATCATTCTCTAACTAAAAGCATTACAAAGCAGGGCTAAAAAGAGATCATGATTGTGAAATGTGTGTCGGGATAATTGTTAAGGTCTCAATGCTCTTGTATTCTTTGTTTTTTATTCTCTGGTTTTTTTTGGTTTTTTTTTTTTTTTTTTTTTTAAACCAGAACTTTCAGCAGGGCTGGCTACTCCTTTCTTCTTGAAACTCTTCATTTTTTGATTTCTTGACGCGACCACACATTCCTGATTTTCTTCTCTAGCTCAACATTCTCAACATTTCAATGTTGGTATCTCTGTGCATGGGGTCCTAGGCTTTCTCTTTGTTCTGCACTCTTTCCTCAGGTAATCCAGAAATGATTCCCTTGGATTTAGAAATCATCAAATACCAAAATTACATATTCACTCAGATTTCTCTCAGTCCCAGATTCTCATTTCCTCTTTCTTTCTTCCTTCCTTCCCTTCCTTCCTTCCTTCCACCTTTTCCTTCTCTTTTTCTTGTTCTTTTACCACCACGTCCCATCCACTTCCTTTCTTGACATCTTCATTGTGACGTCTCTTAGATGCCTCCGACCAAGTTGTCTGGACCAAGAGGAATCCAAGTGGAAGCTTTGAGTCCATCCCCAAAATTATGGCCTCCAGTACACACCCCCACCACTAGGCATCTGTTCGCTCATTCGCGATATATCAAATACTCTCTATGTGCCACTGAATGTTTCAGTTGCTGGAGAAGAACAGTGAACCAGACTGAACATGTCTGCCTTGAGTGCCTGCTACTGCGGATCTGCAGTGCCCACCCGGTACAAAGCCACTAGCCACAGGCGGTTATTAAGGACTTGAACTGTTGCTAGGCTGACTTGAGATGTGCTGTCGGTGGAAAAGACACACCATATTGTGAAGACTCAGTATAAAAAGAGTAGTAAAATCTCTCATTATTTCTGATTTTGTTTGCTTATTGAAATAATATTTTGGATTTATGGGATTAAGTAAAATATATCATGAAAATATATAGTGGTTAAGACTTAGTACTTCCATCACAGGGGGCATGGGTTCAATCCTAGGTTGGGGAATTAAGATCCTGCATGGTGCATGGCCATATATATATATATATATAATATATATATAATTTAAATATATATAATTACACATCTTCTTAATGTGACTATTAGCAAATTAAAAATTTTAAATTACCTATGTGCTTTGCATTACTTTTAATTTTGATTTTTAAAAAATTGAAGTATAGTTGAATTACAATGCTGTGTTATTTTCATTTGTACAGAAAAGTGATTCAGTGATATGCGTATATATGCTTTATATATAAACATATTCTTTTTGAGATTCTTTTCCCTTACAGGTTATTACAAAATATTGACTATAGTTCCCTCTTCCCAGTTGGTTCTTGATGGTTATCTATTTTAATATATGTTGTTGTTGCCAAGTCATGTCTGACTCTTTGCCACCTATGGACTGTAGCCCATCAGGCTCCTCTGTCCATGGAATTTCCCAGGCAAGAGTACTGGAGTGGATTGCCATTTCCTTCTCCAAATTTATATATACAATAATGTATATATGTTAATCCCAAACTCCTAATTTATCCCTCTTCTCCCTTTCCCCTTTGATAACCATAAGTTTTTGTTTTTTTTTTCTGTCTGTGGGCCTGCCTATTTCTGTTATGTATACAAGTTCATTTGTATCTTTTTTTTTTTTTCTTTTTAACATATAAGCAACATCATACGATATTTGTCTTTCTGTCTTTGGTTTACTTCACTCAGTACGACAATCTCTAGGTTCATCCATGTTGCTGCAAATGACATTATTTCATTCTTTTTTATGGCTGAGTTATATTCTATTATATATATGTACTGCACCTCCTTTATGCATTCATTGGTCAGGGGACATTTAGGTGCTTCCTTGTCTTGATTATTGTAAACAGTGCTGCTGTAAACATTGGAGTGCATATAGCTCTTTATGGTATATGCCCTGGAGTGGGATTGCTGGATAATGCATTACTTTTCACCTGGACAGCATTATTCTTCCTGGACTCAGTTCAGTTCAGTTCAGTTCAGTCACTCAGTTGTGTCCGACTCTTTGTGACCCCATGAATCACAGCACGCCAGGCCTCCCTGTCCATGACTAACTCCCACAGTCTACCCAAATCCATGTCCATTGAGTCAGTGATGCCAACCAGCCATCTCATCCTCTGTTGTCCCCTTCTCCTCCTGCCCCCAGTCCTTCCCAGCATCAGGGTTTTTTCCAATGAGTCAACTTTTCCCATGAGGTGGCCAAAGTACTGGAGTTTCAGTTTCAACATCAGTCCTTCCAGTGAACACCCAGGACTGGTCTCCTTTAGAATGGACTGGTTGGATCTCCTTGCAGTCCAAGGGACTCTCAAGAGTCTTCTCCAACACCAGAGTTCAAAAGCATCAGTTCTTCGGTGCTCATCTTTCTTTATAGTCCAACCCTAACATCCATATATGACCACTGGGAAAACCATAGCCTTGACTAGACGGACCTTTGTTGTCAAAGTAACGTCTCTGCTTTTGAATAGCTATCTAGGCTGGTCATAACTTTCCTTCCAAAGAGTAAGCGTCTTTTAATTTCATGGTTAGTGGAGAGTGAAAAAGTTGGCTTAAAGCTCAACATTCAGAAAACTACAATCATGGCATCTGGTCCCATCACTTCATGGGAAATAGATGGGGAAACAGTGGAAACACTGTCAGACTTTATTTTGGGGGGCTCCAAAATCACTGCAGATGGTGATTGCAGCCATGAAATTAAAAGACACTTACTCCTTGGAAGGAAAGTTATGACCAATCTAGATAGCATATTCAAAAGCAGAGACATTACTTTGCCAACAAAGGTCCGTCTAGTCAAGGCTATGGTTTTTCCAGTGGTCATGTATGGATATGAGGGATGGACTGTGAAGAAAGCTAAGCGCCAAAGAATTGATGCTTTTGAAATGTGGTGTTGGAGAAGACTCTTGAGAGTCCCTTAGACTGCAAGGAGATCTAACCAGTCCATTCTAAAGGAGATCAGTCCTGGGTGTTCTTTGGAAGGAATGATGCTAAAGCTGAAACTCCAGTACTTTGGCCACCTGATGCAAAGAGTTGACTCATTGGAAAAGACTCTGATGCTGGGAGGGATTGGGGGCAGGAGGAGAAGGGGACAACAGAGGATGAGATGGCTGGATGGCATCACTGACTCGATGGATGTGAGTCTCAGTGAACTCCGGGAGTTGGTGATGGACAGGGAGGCCTGGCGTGCTGCAATTCATGGGGTCGCAAAGAGTCGGACACGACTGAGCGACTGAACTGAACTGAACTGAACTGAATTTCATGGCTGCAGTCACCATCTGCAGTGATTTTGGAGCCCCCCAAAATAAAATCTGACACTGTTTCCACTGTTTCCCCATCTATTTCCCATGAAGTGATGGGACCAGATGCCATGATTGTAGTTTTCTGAATGTTGAGCTTTAAGCTAACTTTTTCACTCTCCTCTTTCACTTTCATCAAGAGGCTTTTTAGATGGTGTCATCTGCATATCGGATGTTACCGATATTTCTCCCGGCAATCTTGATTCCAGCTTGTGCTTCTTCCAGCCCAGCGTTTCTCGTGAAGTACTCTGCATATAAGTTAAATAAGCAGGGTGACAATATACAGCCTTGACATACTCCTTTTCCTATTTGAAACCAGTCTGTTGTTCCATGTCCAATTCTAACTGTTGCTTCCTGACCTGCATACAGGTTTCTCAGGAGGCAGGTCAGATGGTCTGGTATTCCCATCTCTTTCAGAATTTTCCACAGTTTTTTTGTGATCCACACAGCCAAAGGCTTTGGCATAGTCAAAGCAGAAATAGATGTTTTTCTGGAACTGTCTTGGTTTTTCGCTGATCTAGCGGATGTTGGCAATTTGATCTCTGGTTCCTCTGCCTTTTCTAAAACCAGCTTGAACATCTGGAAGTTGATGGTTCACATATTGCTGAAGCCTGGCTTGGAGAATTTTGAGCATTACTTTACTAGCGTGTGAGATGAGTGCAATTGTGTGGTAGTTTGAGCATTCTTTGGCATTGCCTTTCTTTGGGATTGGAATGAAAACTCACCTTTTCCAGTCCTGTGGCCACTGCTGAGTTTTCCAAATTTGCTGGCATATTGAGTGCAGCACTTTCACAACATCATCTTTCAGGATTTAAAATAGCTCAACTGGAATTCCATCACCTCCACTAGCTTTGTTTGTAGTGATGCTTTCTAAGGCCCACTTGACTTCACGTTCCAGGATGTCTGGCTGTAGGTGACTGATCACACCATCGTGATTATCTGGGTTGTGAAGTTTTTTTTTTGTACAGTTCTTCTGTGTATTCTTGCCACCTCTTCTTAATATCTTCTGCTTCTGTTAGGTCCATACCATTTCTGTCCTTTATGGAGCTCATCTTTGCATGAAATGTTCCCTTGGTATCTCTAATTTTCTTGAAGAGATAGCTAGTCCTTCCCATTCTGTTGTTTTCCTCTATTTCTTTGCATTGGTCGCTGAGGAAGGCTTTTTTATCTCTCCTTGCTATTCTTTGGAACTCTGCATTCAGATGGGAATATCTTTCCTTTTCTCCTTTGCTGGACTCAGTAAGAAAGTAAAGAAATCAACAAGATAATGCCTTAAAAAGCTTTAATTGTGGTAAATGCTTTGAAGGAAATAAACTGAAGGAAATTATCCTAAGCCAGAAGACTAGGAGCCCTGGATAATCTTATCTTTTTCTCAACTCTGTCCTCCTGTTGAATTATTTTAAGTCCTGCTGCCTCCACTTTAAAATATACCTTTAAATCTATGTGCTATCACCCGATCTACTACCACCCTGTGTAAGCCTTCTGCATTTTGCCAACACTCTGTAAATATACTCTATTAACTCATTTCCTTGCTTCCGCTTCCGACCCTATGCAGTGTCCATTCCCTCCTTGAAACCCATCAGTGACTTCCAGCTTTATTCTCCAGGCTCATTTTCGACACCTTCCATCCCACCCCTACCACCCAGCACACACACACCACACCTATCTCCCTTGTCTTTAATCAAATTCATATACTATATTTGTTTCAGTTTATATTCCATAGTCAGCCTCAGAGATATCATCCTGGACTATTCTGTTTCAAACAGTTCTTAGTGAATATAAAAAACTAATATCTCTTCTGTTCCTCTGTCTTAATTCCCTCTTTGTTGGGTCTTTATCTGTTTTATTCATCAATGTACCCCAGCACTAGCCCAACCCTTGGCATATGGTGGTGGTGGTTTGGTTGCTAAGTAGTGTCCGATTCTTGTGACCCCACGGACTGTAGGCTGCCAGGTTCCTCTGTCTCTGGGATTCTCCAGGCAAGAATTCTGGAGTAGGTTGCCTTTTCCTTCTCCAGGGGATATTCCCCACCCAAGGATCAAACCCGGGTCTCCTGCATTGCAGGGAGATTCTTTACCCAGTGAGCTTTGAGGGTGTATGGCAGGCTGATAAATGTTTGTTGACATACTGAAAGGAAAACCCATTTAAAGACTTACTAATCTTGTTTTGAAGATTTTAAAGTTCTTACCATCATTTAGCTCTTGGGTGTTGACTGCCAGCTTACCTCTTAACCATTTTTTTTTTTAAGGAGAGAAATACTTAGACTCATTGTCTTTAATGGGAAAGCAAGTTAACATAAAACATCATTTCCCAAAATTGTTTAATTTCTTTCACACTGTAGGATATATAAAATTAACTAAGTACCACAAATGGTCTTTAAATATAAAGACAGACACATAATAGCACCAGAATAAAGATGGATAAAATCAACAGATTGCCCTATGCAATACTTTGTCAAATACCAGAGGTATTTTTGATATATTTTCTCTTGTGCTTCTCCATCCTAGGACTGTAGGGGTGGGTGCAGACGTGCCTTCCTCCCTTGACATTCACTCAGCTTGGGTCCTGACCCTATTGATTGGCTCACCCTGCTGAGTGGGTTCTGACCTGAACATCACTGATTTCTCAACCATCTAGGTTGGATCAAGCAAACCACACTGGTACATACATGCCTGAAATGAGAAAGCACAGCCCACACGAGTCTGGGACTTAAAGAATTCCACCCAGTAGTTTGCTGAGAAGAGTTTGAACAGCAGGTTTTAATGTTTTGGTCAGTGAGAAACGTGCAAAGGTGAATGCAGTGTATGTGCCCAGCAACAGAGGTTCTCCAGCTGTTGCCGGACTCAAGTTTGTGGGTCCGATGCACAGCAAGGCCAAACAATCTGACATGTCAGAGTTTGGAACAGAGAAAGGTTTACAGCAGAGCCAACAAGGAGAATGGGTCCTCAGAAACCGTGAAGTCACTGATGCTTTTCAGAGAAGGGTTTTTAATAGACAAAATTTGGAGTTAGGGCTGCAGGGTATGTGACTCTCTAATGATGGGTTAGTGGTGAGGTAACAGGAGTCTTATGCTCAGCCTGAAGTTACCATCTTCCACCAAGGGGAGGAAGAGCTTAGTTCTTGCAGAAGAACTCGGAGATATATTGTTATGGATATTCCCTGAGAAGGAATCAGGACCCTAACCCACTGGTTTTCTTGACTTCTTGTTGTTGCTCAGTCATGTCTGACTCTCCGTGATCCCGTGGACTGTAGCACACCAGGCTTCTCTGTCCTTCACCTTCTCCTGTTTGCTCAGTCTCCTGTCCATTGAGCCATGATCCTATCCAACCATGACCTTTCCCAGAATCAGGGTTTTCTTTTTCCAGTGAGTTGGCTCTTTGCATCAGGTGGCCAAAGTATTGGAGCTTCAGCTTCAGCATCAGTCCTTCCAGTGAATATTCAGGGTTGATTTCCTCTAGGATAGACTGATTGGATCTCCTTGCTTGACTGCTCCTCCCCTGTTTCTGCATTCCTTTCCTCCCCTGATTAGCACCTGTTTAATCTGCTCTGTGGAACTCAGGGAAGGTCAAGGAGGCTGAATGAACTCTATTTCCTACAAACAAGAAATGGGAGGGAGGGCCAGCATACTAAAAGGATTTGTACCTGGGAGGCCCCCACAGGGTCCTGCTTGGTTTCAAGATGAGGACACAGACATACACATGTACAGAGGGAAGACCATGGTAAGACACAGGGAGAAGATGACCATCTGCAAGCCAAGGAGCAAGGCCTCCGAAGAAACCTCTGAAGAAACTTCTAGCTTCCAGAATTGTGAGAAAATAAACTTATGTTGTCTCAGTCATTCTATGAGCTTCCCTGGTGGCCCGGTGGTAAAGAATCTGCCTGCAAGGCAGGAGTCTTGGGTTTGACCCTTGGTTTGGGAAGATCCCTTGGAGAAGGAAATGGCAACCCACTCCAGTACTCTTGCCTGGAGAATTCCATAGACAGTGGAGCCTGGTGGGCTACAGTCAGTGGGGTTGCAAAGAGCTGGACACAACTGAGTGACTAAACAGCAGCAACAACCATGCCATTCTATTGCAGGAGAATGGGACAGGAAAGAATGGTCACATTCCAGGTCAAATCCTTGTCCCAGGCAACTCCCTGGGACAGCCCACCAAGTGGGGGTTCTCGGCTTCAAGCAGGAAAGAATTCAAGAGTGAGCCACAGTATAGGGAGAGTGAGTTTATCTAAATCCACATCATATAGCAAAATGTAGTCTGCGTCAGATGCTGAAAATGAAGCTCTGATACTTTGGCCACTTGGCGTGAAGACCCAATTCATTGGATTAGACCCTGATGCTGGGAAAGACTGGAGAAGGGGGTGACAGAGGATGAGATGGTTGGACGGCATCTCTGACTCAATGGACATGAGTTTGACCAAACTCAGGGAGAAAGTGAAGGACAGGGAAGCCTGGCATGCTGGAGTGCACAGGGTGGCAAAGAATTGGACATGACTTAGGGACTGAAGAACAACAACAATAGTCTGTTTCAGAAGGTGAGAGTGGCCCCGGGGTATGGGGTCATTTAGTTGTTATGGGCTGGGTAATTTTATATGCTAACAAAAAAAGGAATATCTGTTAAACTAACTATTTTGTTATGCTAATAATTATGCTAACTATTTTGAAGGAAGGGCAGGAATCTCCAAGAATGGGGCCACCACCCACTTTTTGACCTATTATGGTCAGCCTGGGAACTGTCATTCAGCATATGCTAATATTACAATGAGAGTACAGTGAAGTTCAAGGCCTACTGGAAGTGGAATCTTCTGCCATCTTGGCCCTAATTGGTTGTAACCAGATTTCCCCCCCACCCCTTAATAAAAATATGGAATGCTTCATGAATACTCATCCATCCTTGCTCAGGGACCATACGAATCTTCTCTGTATCATTCCAGTTTTAGTAAATGTGCTGCCAAAGTGAGCGTTTTTTTTTTCCCCCTTTGAGGTAATCATATGATTTTTATTATTTGATTTATTAATAGTGGCAGGTTACACTAATAGTTTTCTAATACTGGCCCATCCTTGTATTCTTTTTTCCTCTTTTCTCTTTTCTTTTATGTTGGACTGTAGCTGGTTAATAATGTTGCCATAGTCTTGGGTGCACAGCAAAGCGGCTGGGCTGTACATATTCACAGTATGTATCCATTCTCCCCCACTCTCTTCCCATTCAAGTTACTACATAATATTGAGCAGAGTTCCCTGTGGTGAGCACATTTTGTAACCAGTTTTTGTGGTATCCTCAAAGGCTATTCTTTTAAAGGTTCTGCCCTTGGGACTTGCCTCATGGTCTATTGGTTAAGACACTGTGCTTCCAATGGGGGCATGGGTCCAATCCCTAGTTGGGGAAGTTCTGCATGCAGTGCTTAGTCACATAAATAAATGCATAATGGAGGACTTCCTTGGTGGTCCAGTGGTTAAGACTCCATCCCTCTAATGCAGGGGCCATGAGTTTGATCCCTGGTTGGGGAACTAAGATTCCACATGTCTGGTGGCACAACAACAAAAAGTTGTCCCCTCCCCCTTGCCGCTTGTCTCGATTCAATCTGTGGTACTTCCTTATTACAGCCTGAACAAAGTAGTATACCATAATTATTTTGGTTTTTCATGTGTGAAAACTGAAAAGCAAAGAGATTAAGTAACTTCTCCAATTAATAACTGAAAGAGTCAGGACTTGAACTTTGGTAGACTGATTCCTAAACTTTTCCTTCTACCCACTGTGCTCTGCTCTCTGTGTAGATAAATTGATAGAGGATAACTGGATGGATGAAGTACAAAAAACTCCTTCTTACTCCACCTGGATCATATGCAACTAAGACAATATTGGAAAGCATTTTCCAAGCACATAATCCATGTAAGGTCTTGATGTTTTCCTGTGTAGAAGCTGGCAGAGGTTGGGGGCAAGTAAGACGTCCCCAGGTCAGCAGTTGATGGTCGGGGGAGATGGGCTGAGTTCCGCAGGATGTTTATAGAACGAATATAGAGCTAGACTCTAGCTCCATCTATTGTTCTACAATCCTGCTGTTCCTGGTAGTTTTTGCAGAAGTACCTCCTTTTTGCCTCTCTTGACAGCTGCACATAAATTAATACTACAAGAAAAAAGAAAAAAAAAAAAGAAGAAGACTCCCCTGGTGGTACAGTGGGTAGGAATCCTCCTGCCAATGCAGGGGACACGGGTTAAATCCGTGGTCTCAGAAGATTCCACATGCCACAGAGCAACTAAGCCCTGGAGCCACTACTACTGAGCCCGTGTGCCACGACTACTGAAGCCCAAGCTCCTAGATCTTGTTCTCCACCACTAAAGAAGCCACTGCAAGGAGAAACCCGTGCACCGTAGCTAGAGGGTAGCCCTTGCTCTCTGCAACTAGAGAAAGCCTGCGTGCAGCAACTAAGATCCAGCACAGCCAAAAATAAAACAAATAAATTATTTAAAAAACCCAAAACAAAGAGAAAAAAGCTCATGTGTGAAGAAACACACCTAAAACCCACAAATGTAGGTAACCTAAAATTGGACCTGTATTACAGAAGAAGTGCCAAATAGGGAATGCATTCTGTGAACGGTGAGATTTCTCCTGCATCCTCTGCTGACTGAGGTCATGAAAAGCACCATCTTTAGAAACTGAATTATTTTGCAGGGGAAAGGAAGGTCTATTTCTCAGTGTACACTGCAGGGTAACACGGGACAAGTTTGTCTACTGAAAGGAATCCCTCAGGAAGTTTGTTTAAAGTATGGATGTCTAGCAATCAACAACTTAATATCTGGTGCTTACATTATAATAAAAAAGCTAATTGTCACATGTTTACAAATATAATAAGGAATTCTTAAAAATCAATAATAGAAAAATAAACAACCAGATTAAAAAAAAAAAAAAAGTACAGATTCCCAAACTCCACCCCATTGCAGCATGGGACTCTGGGAACCTGTATTTTTAATGAACGTCACAGATTCTTATCAGGCAAGTGTGAGGAACATTTCAATAGGAGAAAGGCCACAGGGCCATTTCAACATGGCTGTTATTCCTAGTCTGAGATCTCATCATCTCTTGCCTGAATTACACCAGCGGCCTCTTTATTACTGCCCCAGGGCTCCTCATGGGTCCCTTCCAGTGCCTCATCCTCAGAGCAGCCAAAGAGACACCTTTAGCATGAGAGCTGCATCATTCCCCGTCCCTGCAAATACTTCATGATTTCACATTCATCTTCGGAACACAATCCGCAGTCCCAAGCAAGGGCTGCTAGCCCTGTGTCCCACAGCCTCGCTTCTTGCTTGTTCCCTCTTTTCAGCTCACCTCCAGGCGCAATGGCCCTGCTTGGAGCTGCTCTCATGATGCGCACCCTACCCTCATCTCTGCACACTCCGCTCAGATCCCAGCTTCAACCATGCTCGATGCTGGTGTCTTCAACCTCCATCAGCCTCGCTGCTCCCCACTTAGGAAACCAACGTGGCTGTGAGTCAGCCTATCTTTTTCCAGTATTTTCACAGCATCTCATCCTTTCCCTTTGTAGCACTTGTCATGATTGTAATTAATAAATTAGGTGTGTTTAAAGCCGAATTTTTCCTCTCAGGAATTAAAGGTCCATGGGCCAGAGACAGGGTCTGATCTTTCCCCACTGCATCCCTCGTGTTTTGTCCAGAGCCTGGCATATAGTAGGTACTCAAAATAATTCTAAGAGTAAATGTAAATTTAGGGACTTCCCTGGGAAGGGAACCCATTGGCATGCTGCAACCACTGAAGCCCATGTGCCCATGAACCACAGTGAAGAGTAACCCCTGCTTGTCACAATTAGAGAAAGCCCACATGCAACAACAAAGACCCAGTGGATCCAAAAAAAAGAGTACACAGGGGAGATGGGAGCGCCAGGGACCCAGGTCAGCCGCCAGCAAGCAGCCTCCCAGAAACTGGCAAGCCTTCAGAGCCGAGTGGCTGCCAAAGACTTGGTCAACGAGATTCCTTTCTTCCCCCTTTGCTGCTGGTATTAAGGGATGTGGAGATGCAGCCTGGAGCAGCCAAGGTTATGAAATATATATGTTTTATTTTTTAAAATGGCAGTAAATTGGTGTCTAGTTTGAAACTATAAACTTCAAAAAAAAAAATATGCTGAGGTTTTCTTGACATTCAGCTTTTGTTGCCTTGAAATTCCTCCCCAGCCCAGGTTGACCTGATGGGAAGATTCGAGGTGGGTTTTGTAGTGGGGGCAGCTGCTGCGGCCAGAGCCAGAGTCATGCATTCTCTGAAAGGGAGAACTACTGTGGAAAGGAAAATGCCTTGAGGAGCTTTCTGGATCTGAGACTGTAGGCGTCAGGGAGGGTCTTGGGTCAGAGGGGTCATGAGACTGAACGGCGCTGCCTGGGAAAGTGGAGGGATTCTTGTTCCGGAGATTTGGGGTTCAAGGTGAAGAGAGCAGGGGGAAGGAGAGAGAGAGGAGGGTCATCAGTGGAAGCTGGAGCTCGGGTGTAGGAGAAAAAAGTCAAGGAAACAGTTTTTTAAAGAGCAGGGTTGTCTGGTACGCACACCTGGGGACTGCTGTGGAAATCAAGGGACTGGGGTTGAATTCCATCATGGGGTCCATGGTGGAGAGTGGGAACCAGGGCTCAGCACAGGTGGAAACTGGAAGCTGAGCTGGCCAGGAGAAAACACTTCAACCCCTCCTGGGACTTCTCCCAACATGTACAAAATAGTTTATAGACACTGTTTCCTAGATTTCAAGGGGGCAGGGGAGACCCCAGCTGACATCTGGTTTGCGTCTGTGGAGAGTTCCTTTCCCAGACCTGTCGCTCATCTTCATCTTTGGCATCTCTTTTCCTTTTAGGGAAACCATGGTAGAAGGAATAGGAGTTTTGGAGACAGACTGACCTGAATTTGAGCTCTGTTTCAACTGCTTAACCCATTTGAGCCACAATTTTGTGAGCTGTAAAAAGCATCTCCCAGGACAGGATTATGAGTAGGCTTAAATTAAATGACATATCATACGTTCATGGGTTAAGAGTTTAGGTCTTGGAGTCAGATTGCTTGATACAAATGCTGGCTCTGTTGTTTGCTGGCTGTCTAATTTTTGGGTATATGATTCAATTTCCTTTTATGAAAAATAAGGCAAAAATTAGGTTGTTGGGAAGATCAAATGAGATAAAACAGTAAAGCACTTAGAATTATGCTTGGCATTACATCTTGTGTTTAATAAGTGTTAGCCATTACTGCAGTTGTTACTATTATTATATATGTAAGATGTCTGGTTTTGATAGGACATTAATTAATGACTTCTGCTCTTTAATTTGTAGGAATGGAAGACCTGAGAATTCCCATGTTACAGACATCTCATTTTCCCAGAGGAATTAACTAAAAGAGAATCAACTGATCACATACATCAATTATGAAGGTTCGTAGAAGCTTTAATCATTTCTTTCCTCACTTTATCCTTCATAAAGATCTGTCGCTAAGGGGTTTAAGATGCTGTTGATACAGAAGTATTTTTATTTGGAAAAAAACAATGCTGTCAGTTTTAAGAAATATACTCTATGTTTTTCTTTGCTCTTCAACAAATCTCCTTGTAATTTAAATCGCCAGGCCTCATGCTTTCCTTGTGAAGGGTCTGCTCTGCCTTTGATGCTCTTTGACTTTCTTACATTTAAATTCCTACTATTGGGATTTCCCTGGTGATCCAGTGGTTATGGATCTGCCTTGCAATCCAGGAGACATGGTTCAATCCCTGATCGGGGAACTTAGGTCACAGGTGTTGCAGAATAACTAAGCCCACACGGGGCAGTTACTGAGCCTGTGTGTTCCGGGGCCCACATGCCACACCTAGAGCGTCCGTGTATCCCAACGAAAGGTCCTGCCTGATGCTAAGATCCCGAGTGCCGCGATGAAGACCTGACAAAGCCAAACAAATAAATATTTTTTAAAAAGTAGATTCCTATTATTGCTTTAGGTTGATTGTTATCAGATTCCTTTATTTCAAATATAATTTTATTTATTTATGGCTGTGCTGGGTCTTCCCTGGTGCTCAAGGGCTTTCTCTAGTTGCAGAGAGTGAGGGCTACTCTTCGTCGCAGACTCTAGAGCATGTGGATTTCAGTAGTTGTAGCACAAAGTCTTGGTTGTTCCACAACACGTGGAATTTTCCTGGACCAGGGATTGAATACATGTCCTCTGCACTGGCAGGCAGATTCTTATCCACTGCACCACCTGGGGAGTCCAGTTGTTACCCAAACTGCAACATTCACGTGCCAAGATTGTGAAAGCCATTCTATAACTTTATTTAGTTATTTATTTCTGGGTGTGCTGGGCCTTGTTGCTGTGCGGGCTTTCTCTGGTTGTGGTGAGTGGGGCTACTTTTCCGTGCAGTGAGGGCTTCTCATTGCGGTGGCTTCTCTTGTGGAGCACGGGCTCCCGGGCTCTCGGGCTTCAGTGACTGAGACGTATGGGTTCCTGGGCTTAGTTGCTCCATGGTATGTACGGTCTTCCTGGACCAGGGATTGAACCAATGGCTCCTGCATTGGCAGGTGGACTCTTAACACTGAGCCACCAGAAAAGCCCTGTGAAAGCCTTCTAAATAAAGGGTTTTTACAAGCAAGCTTTCCAGGCCCTGTCACTGTGGAGCGGCACTCTTTAGTGCCCTGGCAGTGGTGGTCCCTCCTGGGGTAAGCATAACTAGGTGGGCAGACGGCCTGAGTTCAGGGCCTGGCTCTGAGCGTAGGTGTGTGATCTTGGTCAAAATGTGGTCTTACGTTTTCTCTTCTTCAGTTTCCTCAGGTAAAGTAAGATAGCTGATGCTGGAAGGGAGGGAGAGGAAATAGATATCTGTATAGTCCTGAGATGTGATTAATGCTCTGCAAGGGTTGGGTCTTGCGGTTAATGGCTAGGATACTTTAGTAAATTATTTCGGGCCCCAAACCAGACTCTTTCCCACCCCTGGCTCAGGAAGTCACGAAGTCTAGTAGTGCTGGAAGGCCAGGAAAGGCTCAGAGTTGGAGGTTAGTCTTAATCCCCAGCCCTGAAAGGGTACCGTCCTCCTCTATATCGCTGTCTTCATTTTGTATAAAATGGGTCTGAGGCTCCCTCCTCATTACCTGCAGTCCAGAGATCTTCTCAGACCCGTGTACTTTCTCTTGCCTGGGGCGGGATTCAGTCCCCCCCTCCTGTGGGGGACTTACAGCCAGGCCATTTCATTTTCCCCAACTGGTTCTTATAGATTCTATAAGATTCAGATGATAAAATCAATGTGAAATGATTTTTAAATTGGGAAATGTTAGAAAAATACGTTATCTTATACTAAGTTGGTAATAATGCTTATAGTAATAAATACCCAGGCTTATCTGGAGCTTGTTTTTGCTTGTAGTCATAATGCTGGTGCTCTTAGGCATCCAGTTCCCTTTCTTTTGCAATGGTGGTCACACTGAGCAAGGTTCTATATCCAAGAAAGTTTGTGAAATACGTGTTAGTTGATTTTTGCTGATTATTAGCCACAGGATATGATTTGAAACAGGAAGATAGAGATTTTTTTGCCAGGGCGGGGGCGGATAATTATGGAGAAGGAAATGGCAACCCACTCCAGTGTTCTTGCCTGGAGAATCCCAGGGACGGGGAAGCCTGGTGGGCTGCTGTCTCTGGGGTTGCACAGAATCAGACACGACTGAAGCGACTTAGCAGCAGCAAACTATCCATGTGTTTTAAATTTGGATAACCTTGAAGAGTGTAAAAGGGGTTTATTTTCAGGCATTATGTTATAGATAGTTGATTTCAAGCTCCGAAATGAGTGAAACTTTCTTTATTTCCAAACGTCTGTTCTGTTTTGGAACCCTCAATCTGCTTTCTCATTTGCACCTCAGGAAGCACAGCTGGTCATCAGTAGAGGTTGTGGGAGAAAGTGCATGCCGTTCTCCTCAATCTAGCTGCACTCTTTACTGGAATGTTTGTAAGTCTGAGCAGGACGACCAGTCTCCATGTTTGGTGGGAAACCCCATTTCAAATTCCTCTAACCTTGAGAGTCACCACTGCCCAAAGTCACCCCTTGTTTCAGGGACAAGCCCCAGGACTCTGGTCTTCTCCAGGACAGGCTTCTGTTCTGCCTGTACAGTGTCCATTAGTAATGTGGGTTTTTCTACACTTCCTTATATGAAAGGTTTTTCTATAAAAAGTCCATACGCAGACACAAACTCATTTGCAAGTAGACCAGAGCCTCCGTTCCTCTCCAGTCAGAATGTCTTCATGTGCTAAGAAAAATCTGATTCAGGGGTTGAAAATCATGACCATAAAGATTGAAGGCAGGAGGAGAAGAGGATGACAGAGGATGAGATGGTTGGATGGCATCACCAACTCAATGGACGTGAGTTTGAGCAAACTCCGGGAGATGGTGAAGGACAAGGAAGCCTGGTGTGCTGCAGTCCATGGGGTCGCAAGGAGTTGGACACGACTGAGCAACTGAAATGAACTGAACTGAACTGAATATGAAAGCACCTTTCTTCTGTTTAAGACCCATGAGTTCAAGAACTATTTAATATTTCTCTTGATTTCCCCCACATTTTCTTTGTGTTATCATTATTAAATTTATTGTATGCGCCCAGGGCTTTCCAGTGGTTGATGGTGTCTATATAGATTGCACATACCTTGAGGACAGAAACTTCCCTTTGCTCATCATATCTGGGAGCTTTATATGTGTTGTGTGCTAAAGTGTTTTTGACTGGAATAAAGTGTGGGGTTGGGAAAGGTAGCTTGAGAAATATTGAAAGACAGCTACTAGACAATTTTCACTTTTTGAACAATCAAATGGTTTTATATTAAAAATGGCTATCAAATCAGTCATGGTAATTTTATAAAAGATAAGGTTATTGGTTATTGTTTTAAAAAGCACAGAATTCATTTAATTTTAAAAAATCAAGGATTTATTAGTGGGAAGACCCTATATACCATGAGGCAACTAAGCCAGTGTAGGTCACAACTACCCACCTGTGCTCCAAAGCCCGTGCTCCAGAACAATAGGAGTCACCCCATGAGAAGCCCAAGCACTGCAATTAGAGAATAGCCTGCATGCAGCAATGAAGACCCAGTGAAGCCAGAAATAAATAAGTAATAAACAAAGTAAAACCCCAAAAGAATTTATTAGCACTAAGGCAAATTTTTTTCTGCCAGTTTTCAAGTAGGTGGGCCTTTCTAGGGCAAATATTTTATTTATAGCTTATTTATTTTAACTGATCTTTGCCAGTTAGCCCTCAGATTTCTGAGTTTTATCAAATACACATCTGTCCTTGGGTTTGCTGGGAAAGCCTGCTAATGGTATAAGTAAGTTTTATTCTAAAAAAAAATCCTTGCATTATTGGGATTGGGAATTTGTAGAAGCATGTAGTTTGTTTTTGATACTGTTCTCTTAAAAATAAGACCTTACTTCAAATAAATGAAATAAATTTGGGGTCACTAATACAACCAGGAGGACTGGCAGCTATAACTCTTTATTATATGTGAGCTTTTAAGGAAACTGGGTCCAAGGGCATTTAAGGATACAGTTTTCTGGGCATTCAGGGTCTGCCCTCTATTGGTGAGATTATTTAAGAAGCCTTTACCCCTCAGAATTCTGTGATGGGAGGACAGAAAACCTTTTTAGCAAGTAGTGTGATTCCTGATTTCGGTTCTGGTCTTAGAGAGGAGGGGATGATCACCCTTCCAGTTCCCAGTTGTTAGAAGCATACATTTGGAGTCTTTTAGGGTTCGTAGCCCAGGAGAAGGAAATGGCAACCCACTCCAGTATTCTTGCCTAGAGAATCCCGTGGACAGAGGAGCCTGGTGGGCTGCTGTCCATAGGGTCACGCAGAGTCAGAAGCGACTTAGCATGCACGCATGCATTGGAGAAGGAAATGGCAGCCCACTCCAGTGTTCTTGCCTGGAGAATCCCAGGGACAGAGGAACCTGGTGGGCTGCCGTCTATGGGGTCGCACAGAATCGGACACGACTGAAGCGATAGCAGCAGCAGCAGCAGTGTTCGTAGCTTCCTTCCTTGAATCCAGTCATAATCCTTTCCAGCATTCTTGACATGCAGAGTGAGAAATGAAGGTAGTTTTGCCAAAATGTCCCTTTGTGCCACACTATACACCCTGAACACACCTCTAACTTTAAATTGACTGCAAGGCCATTAGTTTTAGCCTCGTGGTGAGCGTGGAGAATCAGCTTCGTTTCAGATTCTGGCGCTGCTATTTTCTAGCTGTGTGAGCTTGGAGGAAATCACTTAAGATTTCTTTCAGTTTTGTAATGTGTAAACTGAGACCAATGGTTTCTGTTGTTGGTCCCTGGTGGTCCAGGGGTTAAGAATCTTCTTGCCAATGCAGGGGACACAGGTTCTATCTCTGGTCCAGGAACTAAGCCCCTGCGCTGCGACTACTGAGGCCCTCTCACCCTAGAGCCTATGCTCTTCAACAGGAGAAGCCACAGCCGTAAGTCTGTGTACCGCAACTAGAGAGCAGCCCCTGTTTGCCACAACTAGAGAAAGCCCAGAATGAAACGTCAAGCAATGAAGACCCAGCACAGCCAAAAATAAACATAAAATTTAAAAAGTCATATCTAAATCCCAGGGTGATATAAACGAGATAACGTTTGTGATGACTTAGCATGCTGGTAGGCAGTGCACACTCATTAAATGACAGCTATTACTATTACCTCCGTACTTGTAGAATCCCTTTGTGTCTTATTTTTACAGACCTTGATAGCAACTTCTGTGACTCTTTGTTGAGCTGAACTGATGGAGTAGAGTTTGGTCACAGAGCCCATGTGATATTGAACTAAGAACCCAGTTAGGTTTGGATGGGTTGGCAGATCCCTTAGATTCAAGCCGTTGGTCTTGAAGGACCTTGAACCAGAGTGCTTTCTTGGTTTGTTGTGAACCTATTGCTAGTATCAGAAAACAGCTCAAGTGCATGTGAGTGAGAGGCATGGCCTCTGCAGAGGAAACAACATTAGAGTTACTTACCGATTTCTTGCTGAGCTTCAGTGCTAGCTGGCTTTTAGATAAAATGCAAATGTCTTTAAGAGAACACAAGTGTGAACTGAACTGCTATATGACAGAAGAGTTTATGAGTTAACCTTTATTGAGTGTCAATAAAATTCTGCACTATTAACTTAAACAGGAAGAGACTATTTCATGACAGTCTCAGTACCCTAAGCTTGGTGTTAATCTCTTTGTCTTTGTTACTATTACAGTACATCATGTAGTGCCAGCCTTGGAACACAGAAGTTCAGTTTTCTGGCGTATGGAACTGCTCAAGAAAGACACTGGAATTCTAGCTTGTCCAGCTTTGATTACACTGTGCATACCACACAGGTGAAAATTTACCAAAATGCCTCTACTTCAGTGGTTCTTAATGCAGCTGTCTTTTGATGGTCTTTCCTCTCATTGTTCATTCCTGAGTCCCATATATTCCCCCTGTCAATAATAAACTATCTTTAGTGGTGATATACATTGTTTTTGAACTCAAGTTGTAGAGGAAAACTACCTGCAGTGTTATTTACAATTGTCAAGATATGGAGGGGCTTCCCTGGTGGCTCAGTGGTAAAGAATATGCCTGCCAATGCAGGAAACACGGGTTTGATCCCTGATCTGGAAAGATCCCATGGGCCTGGAGCAACTAAGCCCTTCCACCACAACTCTTAAGCCTGGGCTCTGGGACCTGGTAACCACAACTACTGAGCCCATGTGCCCTAGAGCTCATACTCTGAAACAAGAGAAGCTACTGGAGTGAAAGCCCAGTAGCCAGAGAGTAGCTCTAGCAGCTAGAGAGTAGCCCCGGCTCGATGCAACTAGAGAAAAGCCGGTGCAGCAACAAAGACCCAGCACAGCCATAAATAAATGAATACAATTTTAAGAAAGGATATGGAAACACTCTAAGTGTCTATCAACAGATGAATGAATAAAGAAGATGTGATATGTAGTAAGAAAGAAAAATATTGTGTGATCTCACTTATATGTGGACTCTAAAGAAGTTGAACTTATTAAAGTAGAGAGTAGAATGGTAGTTTCCAGGGTCTAAGGAGTAGGCAAAATGGGTGCAAAAAGTCCAAAGTTTCAGTTATGTAAGATGAATAAATTCTGGAGGTCTAGAGTACAGTTTCATGTAGAGTCTAATGACTATGGTTAATAATACTGTATCTCATCATGCACACACACCAATGGTAACCATGTAGGGTGATGAGTATGATAATTAGCTTGATTTTGGCAGTCATTTCAAAATGTATACATATATCAAAACACCATATTATATACTTTAAATATATACAATTTTTATTTGTCAATTATATTTCAATAAAGCTGGGTTGAGGGGAGAAGAAAACTACTTATCCTTCTCATTAGCTCTCCTATCGGAGTTGGTGCTTACATTATACAGATGCTTTTGTGACCGTAAAGGCATCACTGACATGCAAGAGAAAGCATTTAGCTTTTAACAACAAATATAGATTGGAACCTTCTAATCACTGTAATCTTTCACTAAGATAATAGATACGCAAGGCTTCTGCACTGTAGAGAATAATAGCTAGTGCTTACTGAGTACTGACTCCGGGCCAGGCTCTGACTTAAGCCTGTGTACGTATTAAGTCACTAGTCTAGTCTAGAGTTAGTCGCTCAGTCACGTCCGACTCTTTGAGACCCCAGAGACTGTAGCCCACCAGTCTTCTCTGTCCATGGAATTCTCCAGGCAATTCTCCAGTATTGGAGTGGGTTGCCATGCCCTCCTGTAGGGAATCTGCCCAGCCCAGGGATCTAACCCAGGTCTTTCACATTGTAGGCAGATTCTTTACCATCTGAGCCACCAGGGAAGCCTGTATTATTAACTCACTACCTCGAGGGAGTGAAATGAATCCCATTTTACATACTAGGACACTGAAGCCCACTGAGATGAGATATATTGCCATGGTAAGGGGTCAAACAGGGATTCAAATACAGGCTTTTGACTCCAGCAACTGAGTTCTTAAACATTAAATGACTTGCCTTTTGAATGCCAAGAAAGACTTCAAACATCAATTAAGAACATTCTAGAAATAATTTACTCCTACTATAACCCCCTTAAAAGAAACTCAGAAGAAAATGATGAGACTTCAGAATAGATTATTTTCTGCCCCCAAACATCTCATGGAAATACACGTTAAAAAGGCTTTTGGAATATTGTGTGTTTTGCAGGTTTTCCCACTTATGTTTCTTGGTGTAGGTCAGTGTTCTAGAAGTTAGGAGACTCTGGTTCTATGGTCTGCTAGGAAAAACTGTGTCACCAGGGCCAGTCCTCCTCTTTGAATCCTTTTCTCACATAAAATATTAATATACTGCTATTCATCTTGTATGTTGTGAGAATCAGATGTAATTGATATGATGACGGCTTAAGTACACAAAATGCTCTGTAAATTTAAAGCGATATTATTGTTGTTTACCATCACTGGTCACATATGGAATCATGTCAGTTCAGGGTAGAAGAAATGGTGGTGGCACCAAGAACGTCCGAGAGGGCAGAGAGCTGGAACTATACAGCGGTAGAACTTTCCAGAGCTGTAATGTTTGTCTTGCATTAAGATACTCATAGGATCACTTATTTCTGGATAACCAGTGTTCCAACTTCTCTGAGTCACAGCTTTTCTATTTGTAAAAGAGAGAGAATAATATTTGCTTCTCAGCATTATGAGGATTCACTGTGGCAGTATGTAAAATAATAGCCGGTCACATGCTCTTTCAGGAAATCCTCAAATAGCTTAATATGTTGAAGATGAATAGAAGTCAATAAATATTTAAGTATTACCATATTGAGAAGTTTCAACTATTCTTACCAGTATAGCTTGAGAAAGGTATGAGATATAGATGGCATCTTTATTTTATAAAAAACATTGGTGCTGTAACTACTTAAAAATTTTAGCAAATGACAATACTACAAAATCTGATAAAATTATCAGTTCCTTTGAATTTATTTATATACACAATCAAATAATTCAAATAATCTGTGAATAATGGCATGTAGTGAGCAGAATAATGAACCCCCAAAGATGTCCATGTCCTAAATCTCTGGAAAATATGTTATGCTATCCACCAAAGGAGAATTAAGATGCAGAAAAATTGTTTGCTAACCACCTGACTTTACAATAGGGTGAATCCTAGACTATACAGGTAGACGCGTATAATCAAAAGGTCCTTAAAAGAGGAAGAGGGAGGCAGAAAAGGAAGAACCAGAGAGATGGCAGCCTCAAGAATTGGCCTGATGTTGGCTTTAAAGACAGAGGAAGGAGGCCATGAGCCAAGGGGTGAGGACAGCCACCAGAAGCTGGACAATCCAAGGATGCGTCTTTCTCTCCCTCTAGAGCCACCAAAAAGGGATGCTGACCTGCTAACACCTTGATTTTATCCCAGTGAGACCCATTTTGGATTCCAAACTATGGAACTATAAGATAATATATTTGTGCTGTTTCAAGCCACTAAACTTTGCTAATTTATTACAGCTGCCAGAGACAAGGAACACAGGCAGTTTTGTTTCTTTCTTTCTAACACTTTTACTTCACTTTTAATTTTCTGATTACATTGACTGAGATTTTCAATACAATGTTTAATAGCAGTAGTGATATTAAATATCTTTATCTTGTTTTTGATTTTAAAGGAAATGTTTCTAACATTTTGCTATTAAGAAACATGTTTGTAGGTTGTGGTGATTCTTTTTTTTTTTTTGGTCACCAGGCATGGCTTGCAGGATCTTAATTCCCCAACCAAGGATTGAACCTGGGTCCCTTCTAGTGAAGGTGCAGAGGCCTAACCATTGGGCTGCCAGGGAATTCCCAAGAAAGTGTTCTTGTTTTGTTTTTTTAAAGAACAATGTAGATTTCCATGGCAGTCCAGTGGTTAAGACTCTGCCCTTCCAATGCAGGGGATGCAGTTTCCATCCCTGGTTGGGGAACTGAGATCCTATTAACTATGTGGCATGGCCAAAACAAAAAGTAAAAAAGAAAGATATTTGCTGTAGGTTTCTAATATATTCATGCCTATATCATTTAAGGAAACTCAGTTCTTTTCAATTTTTATCAGGAATAGCTATTGAATTTTATCAAATGCTATATTTCAGTCTCCCCATTCTTTTGTTATGTGTTTCCTCTCCCTCCCTCTTTTTTGGTATCAAGAGCATAACATAATTAGATTATTTTCCCTATCCTATATTTTTGGGAGGGGTGCTGAGTCAGGGAGGAAAGTACTCTTTTAAAATCAATGAGTCCTTTGGCCCTTAAAGTAGAAAAGGTATCTTTACTGTTGTGGAACTCTCAGAGCACTGCTAAAATGGTTAGATGAATTAAAAAAGAGAAGTGAGAGCTAATTATGACAGTGTTTTGTGGACAGTAAATTTAAAGTAGCAAATAGTGCAAAATACATCACTAAAACCTTTAAAGATAAGTTCTCCCACCCAACATTTTGAACCCATTTTTCCATTATCCCTTGCATTTGTTTATGTTTGTTTTGACTGATACTTTATGAAAGGGAGACTGAACAGGAAACTCCACAGTTATTCAACACCATGTTTCTCAGATAGTTGATGTTTTATCTACCCATCATTTCAGCCACAGGTGGAGTCAACAGCTCTTTCTTCCACAGTCTGACAACGTCAATGTGCCTATCTGTTCAGTCTGTGACTTGATATACAGGTTCAATATAAACGTGGTTCACCTGCTTTTCTTGTTCTCCTATTCCAACCTGCCCTTCCACTTGTAAGTACAAACTCATAAATTAGCTAGAAAAGTTTGTGTCTGGTTGGCTGCCTATTGTATGCTCTGCTGAAACACGTTTTCCACATGGGACTTTATTACTCTTGGCTCTTGTCATTGCCTTGAATGATAGATTTGAGTCGACACTCAAATCAAGTTCCAATTCAAGCGAATCCGAGTACATTTTAGAGTGGAGATGTGAACGAGGATTGAGGCAAGCAATGAAGACGAGAAGGCGGAGTGGAAAAGCATGCCAGAGGGTGAGGTGTTATGGACGAGGACAGCTTTGAGGAGAGTCGCTTCTTGGAGCGGCCCCTGTGATAGGAATGCTGACTGAGCTACAAGACACAGGCATGCGGACTCCTGCATGTCTGAGCTGTGGCAGGTGTTGATTTAGATCAAGTACTATTGGAGAGCAACATTTTCCAAAGTGTTCTCTGGAGACTATATCCTTTATCCTTTTCATGGACATTCCAGTACATATTCTTATATTTAATGATTTTTTTTTTTTTTTTGGTGGAACACCCATTACTAGATCATAAGATATTTTTAGGGAACACAACTTGATCCAAAAGAAATAAGGAATAGATCCCTTAAGTCTTTTTTGCTTTCACTATTTGGCATTGATATTTATTCGATATTGATATAAGAGAACAGAAAAGAACAGGCCTATAGAACTATGTTATCATGTCTGAGTTAATGGAATAATCATGCAATTTTTAGCAAGAATTGTACTCTCACTGTTTCATATTTTCACACTCAGTTGCTCATAATATCCTTGGATGGCTTGTTTTGTATCCCTGTGGGTTATTGCTTTCTTCCACTTATTTATTCAACAGATATTTATTGAGTGCCAACTCCCTGCCAGGCATTGTGCTGGACATTCAGAACTAAAGAGTAAACAACAGAGATTCTCTGTGGAACAGTACCATGGGAGTGCTGTGAGAAATTAAATCCAAAATGCAAAGGGAGCACAGAGGTAAGAATGTCTAAATTGAGACATGAAGAATAGATAAGAGTTGGGGAGGTGAAGTGGGGTTTTAGGTGAAGAAGGGATGAAAACGTGACAGACTGGGGCTCTGGAAGTGACAGAGAAGAGCTTGGTTGAAGAACTGAAAGACAAGGGCAGGTTGTAAAAGTACAGGAGAGAGAATGATGAGAGGTAAGGCCAGAGAATTTTTTTTTTTTAAGTTTACTTACTGTTTATTAATTGATTATAAAAGGATATAGATGAAAAGCCAGATGGAAGAGATGAATAGGACAAGGTATGTGGGACGGGCACAGAGCTTCCACGCCCTTTTTGGGTCCATCAGTCTCCCCAAATCTCCATGCGTTCACCAACCTAGAGGCTCTCGGAACCCCGTACTATTAGAATTTTATGATGGTTCATTAAAGACATTAACTCAATTTCCAGCCCTTCTCTTTTCTCATAAGAATGGGGGGTTAGGCCTGAAAATTCCAAGCTGTCTAATCATGATTTGGTCTTTCTGATGATCAGTCCCCATCCAGGAGCCCACCCAGGGTCACCTCATTGAACAAAAACATTCCTATCACCCAGGAAAGATTGGTGCTTTATCCATTATGTACATTAATAAAATAGGTAAGTCTAAGTGAGTTTGTTGTTTTTGTAACTTTTGTCTCTCATTTATTCATTTGAAAATATTTACGGAAAATCTATAAAAATTGGGTTCATCTTTGGTACACCATCCAGTAGAGGAGAGAGATAAACATGTAATTATCAACAAGTTGATAAGTGTTTCAGCAGTGATAAGTAAAAGTAATTAGTGGAGCATAGAAAATGGGAGAATTTAAAGTTGGCAGGAAGGGGTGTTTAGGATGTTGACACATGGATTGGGTCTTGAAAGAGCAATAATTCTTTTTTTGACAGAAAAGTAGGATTTACTGGTGGAGAAGGGGACGACAGAGGATGAGATGGCTGGATGGCACCACTGACTCAATGGATGTGAGTTTGAGTGAACTCCAGGAGTTGGTGATGGACAGGGAGGCCTGGCATGCTGCAATTCATGGGGTCACAAAGAGTCGGACACGACTGAGTGACTGAACTGAACTGAACTGAACTGATGTTTAAGGAGGGGCTTCCCAGGTGGCTCAGTGGTAAAGAATCCACCTGGCAATGCAGGAGACACAGAAGTTGTGGGTTCAATCCCTGGGTCAGGACGATCCCCTGGAGTAGGAAACGGCAACCCACTCCAATATTGTTGCTTGGAAAATTCCATGGACAGAGGAACTTGGTGGGCTATAGTCCATGGGGTCACCAAGAGTCGGACATGACTGAGCACACAAAACTATGAGTAAGGAAGGGACGGCACTAAGGCTCTGCTAACTGCTGCTGCTGCTAAGTCACTTCAGTCGTGTCCGACTCTGTGTGACCCCATAGACGGCAGCCCACCAGGCTTCCCCGTCCCTGGGATTTTCCAGGCAAGAATATGGAGTGGGTTGCCATTCCCTTCTCCAATGCATGAAAGTGAAAAGTGAAAGTGAAGTTGTTCAGTCGTGTCTGACTCTTCGAGACCCCATGGACTGTAGCCTACCAAGCTCCTCCATCCATGGGATTTCCCAGGCAAGAGTACTGGAGTGGGGTGCCATCGCCTTCTCCCTGCTAACTGCAGAGACTGTCATTTGTCCAGGGGTCCTGGTTAGGGATGTGTCTGACCTGTAGCCACCTGGGATGAGCTGCTTTTCTGCCACCATGATTTCAAATTCATCCATATTAAACCAGTAAATCCCCATTTCTTGGGGATGTGGATCTTTTGGTAGCTGGGGAACTTGAACTTGGTTTTGCAGAGGGCCTCAACCTCATGCTTCTTGTCCTGCAGCTTGGTGTGGATGGACATAATGTTTTGGTTAGTGGCTACTGTGCCCTGGGGCTTTCCAAAGGCACCATGCATAACCGTCTGGAGCCTAGACCAGAGATAGCATGCCAATTATAAATGTCCACCAGAAGGGTTGTCTCCAAGGTCCCTTAGGGCAGCCCATACAGGCCAAGGCTGCGCACACCACCAAGGAGGCCGCTGTTTGCGGCTATTGCACACTGGGCCCCCATGGGGAAAAGAGGAAGGTCAGCTCAATTGGCTGCAAAAAATTAAAAAAAAGAGCGAGAATTCTTCAGCTGGATGCTGAGGATGGGATGGAGACAGTTTCAGGCCCAGGAAGCAGACAAAGGGATCCTCATATAGTTTAACATGGGGTGAGGGTTGCTGACCAGCAGGATATGATGCTAGGCAGAGTGGGATTGCAAAGGGCTTGCTACTTTATCCCCAAGTAAATATCTGCATGATAGTGGGGGTCCACAGAGGATTTTAAGCAAGGGAATGGCATGGTTAGTCTTCTGAATAACTGTTTTCATTGATGGTTTTGGCACATGCACTTGACGTATAATGAAGAACATTACAAAAATCTGCTGTTGGGTTCATTGTAGTTGTGCCCTAAACAGTAGCACCCTCCATGAGAAATCTCACATAAGGTATTTCTTGTCAATCAGCTTTGATTCTTTTGAGGAAGTAGTATTTTCACTTTACAGATGATGTAAACATGTTATTGACATATTTCTTTTTTTGTTATGGACACCGGGAAGCTCAGAATCATACAATTTTAACTCATATCTTTTCACTACAACTGTCTTTGTGACCTTGAACTTTGTTTAAGTCTGGTTTTCTTGATTGTTTTTAAATGTATGTATTTAATTTCTTTATAAGTGTTTGTTTAATTTACTTCAAATTCTATAGGAAGTGAAATAGATAAATTCATAAATAAGACATGGCCATATTTGCTTTCTTTAAATCTATCATTACCCTCAGAGTGACATGGAGTATGATGAGGTGGAGGGGAGTTGGTTATTAGAGGCAGGGAGGCCACTTAGAAGGTTCTTCTAAAAGTCCCCCCAAAAGAACTGGGGGAAGCCTAGACTGACACAATGGTAATGGGGACAAGGAGAAAGGAGGTGGATCTCAAAACATATTAGGGAGATAGAATTGAAGGGATTTGGTAATTAGATGCTTATGTGTGCAGCAGTGGGTGGGTAATGAGAGGCAGGTGGTGTCTAGAGGGATTCTGACATTTCCATCATGTTTGCTTAGATGGCAGGTGGGGGACAGTACATTCACTGTAATATGGAAGCTTGGAAAAGAAGCAGGTGTGAAGATGAGGACGGCCTGTGGGACATCCTGGTAGACGTGTCTATAATAGTTGGTTTGGAAGTCAGAAGAAAATCTGCATTGCCAATAATAACTTGATCTTTGTGGGAGTAAATGAGCTTTCCTGGAGGAAAAAATATGGTGGAGAAGAGCAAAAGAAGCATGGAGGTCAGAATCCTGAGGATTATCATTTAATGGTCAGGAAGAGGGGAAAGAGCTGGCAAAAGAAAATGAGAATGAAAAGTAGGAGATATACTGTTGGTGGGAAAGTAAACCGGTACAACCACTATGGAGAACAGTATGGAGGCTCCTCAGAAAACTAAAAATAGAGCTACCATATGATTCAGGAATCCCACCCCTGGGCATGTGTCTGCTTAGTCGCTCAGTCGTGTCCGACTCTCTGTGACCCCATGGACTGTAGCCCACCAGGCTCTTCTGTCCATGGGGATTCTCCAGGCAAGAATACTGGAGCAGACTGCCATGCCCTCACCCAGGGGATCTTCCCAACCCAGGGATCAAACTGGGGTCTCCCACATTGCAGGTGGATGTTTGTACCATTTGAGCCACCAGGGAAGCCCCCACACAAAACTATAATTCAAAAAGATACATGCAACACAGCAGCACTATTTACAAAAACCAAGACATGGAAGCAACCTCAATGTCCACTGGTAGATGGATGGATAGACAGC
This sequence comes from Bison bison bison, assembly GCF_000754665.1. Lineage (NCBI taxonomy): Eukaryota > Metazoa > Chordata > Mammalia > Artiodactyla > Bovidae > Bison > Bison bison. Next base: position 7,967,693 of record NW_011494961.1, on the reverse strand, counting down.
ATGTGGTATATAAATGATGGATATATAGCATGAGTAAGGGAATATCACTCAATCATAAAAAAGAATGAAATAAAGCCATTTGCACTGATATGGATGGACCTAGACATTATCACCCTAAGCAAAGTAAGTCAGGAAAAGACAAGTGTCATATGGTATCACTTATATGTGGAATTTAAAATATGACACAAATGAAGATAACTATGAAACAGACTCACAGACACAGAGACTAGGCTTGTGGTTTCCAAGGGGGAGGGGATGCGGAAAAGAAGGATTGGGAGTTTGGGATTCGCAGATGCAAACTTACATATAGAATGGGTAAATAACAAGGTCCTACTGTGTAGCACAAAGAATTATATTCAATATCCTGTAATAAACCATAATGGAAAAGAATGTATATATATATATGCATATTATTTGATCACTTTGTTATACAGCAGAAATTAATACAGCATTATAATTCAACTATACTTGAATAAATTTTTTTTTTTTAATGTAGGAGAAAACAAGAGTGAAGGGACATGATACGGGAACTAAAGGAAAGAGTGTTTAAAAGGGTGTTGATGGTACTCTTGCCTGGGGAATCCCATGGACAGAGGAACCTGGTGGGCTACCGTCCATGGGGCCACAGAGAGTCAGACACGACTGAGTGACTAACAGACAACCGTCACCTGCATCGAGCGCTATGGGTAAGGGCAAGAAAGACAAGGGCTCTTTTAGTGAGGACGCAAAAATAACTGATGCCTTAGAGAGGCATTCAGTCACTCATTATTCAATACATTGATGTGATTGCTAGGTACTACACTCGAATCCCTGATTTGATGTGGCACAGGTAAGAGTCAACTGAATACAAGGGAGTTTAATTCAAGATGAATGGTTCTGGAAGAAAAGTGAACTTGGAGGAGAGGCTCAGTATAGTTTTTACTATCTAATTAACAGAAAGTATGAGTCTGTTTTTTTGCAGAAAATCACTATAGCGGAGCACTAAGTTGAATGGTAGTGTTACAGTACTGTAGAAAAGTAGAATAAAATTCTTCATGGACTGTGTTTAAATTAGAGAAGACAGACCACGGTGTTCGTGAACATCAATAAAGCTTTATAACAATACAATTCATGACCATGTTTGGATTAATATTGTAATAATTACACACTTTTTACATTATGAAAATAAGTCATAAATAGTGTAAAAATAATTATGAAGATCAACTTCTCACAAACTAGGAACCCTGAAAACAAGTTTAAAAAGCAAATAAAAACAAATCAGAAACTGAACACAAGGCAGTTATCTCCAGGCTGCAAATCAAAAACCACTTGTGTCTTTTGATTCCGTAATCTCAGCTGGAGAAATGATCATGAAATGAAACAAGAAATCAAACAGGGAGAATTCAATCTTTCAATTATTTATACTATCAAGAAAAACAGATTTGTGCCATATTTACAGTGGTAAGACACAACACATTCTTAGAATAATCAATTACATGAGACTGGCCCACACAACAGTAAGAAAAATATGCAGTGTAATGCTTGCCAAAATATTTTTTTTTTGCATTTTCTCTCATTTTGTATTTATGTGATTTTTTTTGGCAATATAAAAATAGCTGCACATAGAGATGAACTTTAAAATGTAAAAAATACAAATAAAAATATATTTTCTAAAGGAAAATCAGATACATACATCTTTTAAAAATGTTATTAAATTGCATGAAACATTTACAACAGTATAAAGAATATTCACATAAATGTCGATGATACGTAAGACATTCTTTTGTGAATCCAATTTATTAATATTTCTGAGATACATGAGAATATCCACTGCATTTTGAGAAATGTTGGTACTTTGTTATCAGTAAATCAAATGTAATAGGTCTCCTTATTCCCCAAAGGACAGTTTTGTCAATAAGCAGCATAGGATAACTTCTGCATTTAAATACATTAAAAAATGAGAAATGCCATTAAAATGTTTCAGTATTGAATTAGCAAAAACAAAATCCACTTAAAATTTAAGTTGTAAGGGTATCTCTGCTATGGCATATAGTAAATCTAGCTGATATGAAGCTATTTCAACAAAAATGGGAAAGATTAGGGACTGAAGGTCTTTAAATTCTAAAATAACTTAGCAGAATTATAACTGGTCAAGTATGTTAATTCCACTAGGAATGAATTATTTTAACAGCCAGAATCACAGGTGACTGTTGTTAATCTTTATTCTTGAGAATATAAGATTAAGTTGTTGTGGTCCTGACTTTTTAGATACAGCAAGGTTTTTGTTTGTTTCGGTAAAAATTTTAAAAGTTCATTTTTGGTAATAGTAACTATTAATATAAATTCATTATCAAGAAGTAGAGAAAAACAAGATTTCAAATATCAATATCTGCATGTTCCTATGATCATTTATTAGGAGACATAAAAACATCACCCACCTTAACAAGCATTGTGTATTTCTGGGCAAGATTATATATAATGGTCAAAAAAAAAAGAATGAAATATTGTGTTAACTTTTTATGCTACAATAGAAACATTAAAAATAAAACTTTGGAAAATTAAGCATGTTTTCTAAGTGATAAAGATATGATACCAGTTATTTTTCCCATTAATTTCCATTAAGTTTTCCATTAATGTCCTAATTTGATCATGCTGATTTGATCATTTCCAAACTAGCAGAGAGGTGTGTGTATACATATATACATATAGTAGACAAAGCATGTATAGATTGAACTACTGGGTGAATCAGAGTTCTTACTGTCTCATCAGAACACCATGCACAAGGTTTAAGAACAGATCATTTCTGGTAGAAATTAAAGATATTCTCATGTTTTCTATGAAATCAAATAAGAAAAACCTTTCATGACTGCTTTTCATAATGAAAATGAAAACTAGAAGAAAAATGTCAGCATATTTATGTGTCAGGTACTCTATGAATGTATGCAGGTTGTCTAATGTTGGTTTTGTCACTCAAATTATATAAGCTAAAAGATGAAAGTTGATAAAGGCATATGATACATGAAATGAACATGAAATAAGAGGATCCACAATCCAAACAAACACACATCACCTAAGGGTACGCTGTTTTGTTTTCTTTTACATTAAGAAAGACTGGTCATTGAACCATAATTATAGTGAATCCATAAACTTTAAAATTAAAATCACACACTAACAGTTTAGGAATGCTGTTAAACAGAGAAATGAAATTATCCATAGTAGAATTGCATTTTCCATAAAGAAAGAGAAATACATTAGCACCAACATAAATGGAAAACAATTTAAAAGCTAAAACACATACCAATTTGACATTCTTAAAAGATGCTTATTAGAAATAGAACCTGATCTTGACTTATTTTCAATGTGTCTCTCATGTATTTTTTCTTAATCTTCTATTCAATGAGAAATTAAAAGAAAGAAAACTTAAAGAAAGATATGTATCTGCCAACACATATATCAGCAGACATATTCATGAGTTCATTAGGCAATTACTTGAGGATTTTCTATGTTGATAACAAAATGGATGATTTAAAATATTTTAATAACAAAAGCTGAAAATTATGCAAGATGGTTAAGACCTAGTAATTCCATGGAACAAAGAGGAGGACCACAGTCCTTTGGTTTTCCCCAAAGAAATAAATATATTGAAAGTTTACAGCTTCCTTTAATCATGGAATAAAAATCAATTTTGTCAAATCAGTTATAGAGCAAAACCTCAATATACACATAGGATAGAACAGTATTCTAAAGGGCCATGTTTAAAAAATATATATATTTTTTGTACGTGAAATGTTTCTCTTTTGATGTTGAGGTATTCTCTTTTGAAGCTGTGCAAGTTTTAAATAGTGATCCATCTTGATTCCTCTTTCTGCTGGAGGAGTAGAAAGAAAGATAGACAGGAAGAAATATAGCCACCAGATTTTTCTCAAGACACTACTGTTTGTTCTCCTGAAGAGATTGTAGCTTTACCCGCTTTAGTTCATTTTTCCAAACCATTTAAGACAAATTGTTTCAGACATTGAAAAAACACCATATCCTAGCCAGCTCATACAAGAGATGGGTAGAAAATGCCCTCTTTTGTTTGAAAAATGCTAAATTGGTTTCGGAGTGTGGAATGTTACTAGAAATGTTACCAATTTGATTGATAGATTCGTTCAAACATCTTTCAATTCTCAAAAACATAATCGAAACAAAAAGAAGGCATTTTGTATAACTGAGCATTTGGTTATATAATCTGAAAGAGATCATAAGGATCTTAGGATCCCTGTCTTACAATCGTATCTTAACTGTTGTCACCAGAAGCCAATGGTGAGGTAATTTCCCTTCTGCTGGTGAAAACCTATACACGAAACCAGAAAATTTCCCACAAAACGGCCCGAAATGAGAAATTGTATTGTCCAATGGGTTGAAAGAGTGACTGCTCACTGATGATGTTCCTCCTAACGTAACCCTAACGTAATAAGTCATTTCAAAACACGCTGGCAACTCTTTACTGTGCAAAGAAATGCTCCGTCTAATACAATTAGGTAACTTTTGAGCAAGTAGTTGAAAAAAATACTCTTAATGGCAACTATATTTCACAGCTTTCTGAGATCTCAGATTTGGTCTGTGCATAAGACAAACATTTAGAAATATAAAAAAGATAAAAGAAATCCAAATATAGATACAACTTAGATCTAAATAGAACTACAAGAAATAGAAATGAGTTAATACTATCAAATGTGACCAAATCTTGACTTTATCTTAACTGATAATCACTATGTATGTTATATTCATCCTACAAAAAAAGTCAAAAAGTACTGAAAAATGGCTTAACTTTGATGCTTTACAATGACTGAACTGAAAGTGGAGCTTCTTTTATATTCTCCTCAATTATTCAGAACAAGAGGGAAGTTAGCAAAAGCTCATCTGGACCATTGATGTACCAAGTTGCAAGGCTTTGAAGACAAAAAAAAAAAAAAAAATTGTTCAAAATAAATGTGACAAAAGCTGAAAAAAAAGTTTCCTGAATATTCCTGGGGCTAAAAGAAAAAAGTATTAAAAAGAATGGAAAATATTGTTCTGTTTCTAGAAGTTTGTAGAAAATGTTTAGCACGGGTTGGATCTTGGATGGGAGCAAGCTCTCACATCAGCTTCTGTAGACAATGTAGGGTGAACTCTCCTACATCTTCAGGAAAGGTTGTCTCATCCACCCGCTTCCTGGGATTTGTGATTTCTTCAGCAACCCAAGCTTTGGTGAGATGTACACATGCTTTGTCTTCAGCAACAGGGACTGCCATTCCAAGAACCTCCTACCCCAAAGAAGTGCTGTACGCCTCTGTCATTTTCCAAATGCACCCATTTTAACACTTGCTGGAATTTGGTTTATTAAAAAAAAAAAGTCCACTATTCTGGGTGCCTGCCTTTTTGTAAACCTCTTTTCTGCTTGGTCACACGAGAGACAGCGCAGGAGGCTGAACCAATCCTCTATCCTTGTCTTCACTGCCAAGGGCAGCCCAAGGAAAACTGGTGTCAGCAACTAGCTCAGCCCCTGGACGTTTTAACCAAGGAGGCCACATGAGCCCACAATCCTGGAAGCTGAAGATCTGTAGCTGCGACCGCAGCGCCCGTAAAATACAAGACCATTTGTGTGTGCGCTCTCCGCCACCTTAATCACTTTTTGGCAATAAGCCACGGTGTAACCCCCTTGAGATGACAAAAGAAATAAAAGCTCCATTGTGATCAAATGACTCATCACGCGGCATGCTAGCATCTGAAGGTGCACAGCAAGCAGGCTCGGCACACAATCATGCTCTTTAGTCAGTTTCAGTGGGTGGTGTGGGTATGAACAGCAAAGGTGAGGAGGGCTGTGATGATAAACTCTAAACTCAGTCCATATAGTACATTTTCATAGCTTTGAGTTCGTATTTGGTCACAATTTCATGTAAACTATCTCATGGCGCTTTTTTTGCCCATGCAATTAACAAGCCCAAGGTAAGAAAATAGCAAGAACAATCGATTTCTATCACTGGGTCCATATAAATACATATCTTCACATAAGATAAAGAGATACTGATCTATATTTTCTGCAGGCTTCTTACTGGTTTCACATCTTGCCCGATTTTAGATGTAAGGGAAGAAAAGATGGATATGTGTACGACAGCCAACAGGAAGAAGCAGCTACATGTAAACATATCTCAGACTTGTACAATCTGCAATCCAATTTCAACTATAAATATAAAAAGTGGACCATTATATACACAACGTCATGCTCGGAAGGTTAGATTCATCACTGCAGGAAAACAAACAACAAACAAACAAACAAAAAAGAGAAATATAGAGAATGAGTAGTTTAGGATAAAAATTCCCAATTGGCTTTAAGAAAACTGGTAGAACCCTGAATAGAAGTTGTTTTGTTGTTTTTTTTTAATCAATGAGCCAGTTGATATGTCCTATACACTAGTTTTCTAAAACTCATCAAACATTTTATCCTCGGTTCAACCCACATTTTTATTTTGCTACTGAGAAGTCTGTGGGAAGTGTTTGTCTCACTAACTATTCTGGGAAAGCAGAAAATTTGAATTTTATCACAGACACACCATAATTAAAATACATGTTCTATGCATGGCTTATGTAATCGTCTCCAAGCATTAGAACACAAGTGTAATGCACTGCTTATTTCACTGACACTCAACTGTAACACTCCGCTGTCCTTGTTCTTATTTCCTTTTCCTGGCCCTGCCCTGCTGTGAAGGGCGAGCAGGACTGACCTCTCTTGTCAAGTCTTCAAGCTGTATGACAGGTTCTACTGTGATCTAAAGATCTAGAAATGCCCAGTTCCTTGCTCTGGGTGGCAGCCATAATTACTAAGGTTGCCCTGGAGCTGAAGTTTTAAGTCTGAGAGAATACAAGAACAAAAGTCTTTGAGGTATAACTTATAGAGCAGATCTTGGTGACAAACTTGACTTTTTCGCAAACAAAAATCAGTGAGAAAAGTAGAATGTCCAGAGAAGGACGATGTTAAAGATCTCTCATCTCCCCATCACAATGGTGACTCATCCTCAGTCATCTTTCATTTCACTAATTAAAAATATTTGCTTTTTTCTCTCCAGTAAAAATAGATGCTATATTAAGTATGTGTAAGAGGCTGGGTACCCTGTGATTTTTAGCAATAAAGTTCACTTAGTGTTACACACATCATGCTAAGGCCAGAGAATGTGTACAGGAAGTATTCTTTTCTCCACACACCCACTCATCTCAAATTTCAAACATATTTTTTGAGAAACCAATGTTTTGTAAATAGTCTCCAGAATTTTAAAGATCCTTTTTTCCCCACAAGCTTTTAAAACTTAATTTAAAAAATCGGTCACCTTACTTTAGGAAGATTCTGTTGCAAGCCTGCCCTATCTGAAAAACCAAAATTTCATGAAACATTTAAAAATGTGAAGGCTATAGGTATTTTTCCTATGAAGTGGTTTTTAATCTCCGGATAAGGACAGATGATAATTTTAATAGCTTTTAAGGATTTTCTGAACCATGAGTTCTGCCTTTTACTCACTGTATGAATTACAATGTGAATTGATACATCATTATTCTCCAAATACAGATAACTGAACTATATCTAGAAAGAAAAGTAATTTAAATAAATATCAAATAGTTTTACATGAAAAAATTATTATTGAGAGCAGCATAAAAACAATAGGAAAGGAAAGGAAAGTCGCTCAGTCGTGTCCGACTCTTCGCAACCCCATGGACTGTAGCCTACCAGGCTCCCCTGTCCATGGGATTTTCCAGGCAAGAATACTGGAGTGGATTGCCATTTCCTTCTCCAGGGAATCTTCCCGACCCAGGCATCGAACCCAGGTCTCCCACATTGTAGATAGACGCTTTACCATCTGAGCCACCAGAGAGGGAATTAAAAAAAAAAAAAAAAAATAGGACTTGTTCATTAATCACAGCGCTTTCTTCTGTGGCTACAATCTGAATTTTCAGTCAAACATTTATCACTGAGTCTAGAGACTGTGTGTGTGTGCTCAGTCACATCTGACTCTTTGTGACCCCATGGACTGTAGCCCACCAGGCTCCTCTGCCTGGGATTTTCCAGGCAAGAATACTGGAGCAGGTTGCCATTTCCCGATCCAGGGGATCTTCCCAATTCAGGGTTTGAACCTGCATCACTCTAGACACTACTAAACTTAATATTAAAAAACGTGGTCCACTAAAACAGGACTAAGTAATCTCCTGGCCTTCTTTTAATAATATCACTTAAAAATTAATTTGATTTGACCAACAGCGTATTTGAGATGGCTAAGTTGACCACAGAGAAATTTTAGAACATTTCATTTTTCTAATTGTTTTTTTTTAATTGAAGTATTGTTGGTTTACAATGTTGTGCCAACTTCTGCTGTTACAGCAAAGTGACTCAATTTTACCCATGCGTACACTTTTAAAAAAATATTCTTTTCCATTATGGCTTATCCCAGGAGATTGGATATAGTTCTTGTGTTATATAGTAGGACCTTGTTTATCCATTCTAAATTGAATAGTTTGCCTCTACCAACCCCGTCTAATTGTTTTCTTTCTCTCTTTTTGGTGCAGGAAGATGTTGGGAGAGGATGATCACAATGGTTTGCATTTGATTGTGTTGGGGAATGTGGTAAGCAATATTGAAGCTTTATCACTGAGTTATTCTCTTTTTTACCATTTAAAAATTTTATTGAAGTCTAATTGATTTAAGTGTTGTATATATTCTTTATATAAAGAGAGGCTAGATTTAGGAGAGCCTTAATCTTATACAGGGCATAGTATATATTCTGTGGAAAAATAAGTACCTAAAAGGGAAATTTCTGATTTTCTGAGCCACTCACATTAGCTCATAAAATGGTCTGGCCATTTTATGAACCAACAAGATGATGAATCCTTTGCTTGTTGCCATTATTTTTATGCCTCACGAAAGGGCCATGGTTTAGAAGAGGCTGAAAATGACGTGAACCCAAGTTCCGAGTAGTGTCAGAGGCTGAATAAGGTTAGGCCTTTCACATCTCCCTCCATGTAAAGTGTTCAGATGACTGGATTAAAAAATCATGACAGGATCAGATTACAGGGCCAAGGTTAAAGAGCAGATGGTAATTCCAGCTCAGGATGGTATTAAAAATTCTGAGAACAGGGGTTATGACGGTGAAAGGATAGTTTTCTCAGGTGAAGAAGACTATGATGACAGGCTCATCTTCCTAAGAACCAGCTGACCTCCAAAGTGAGGGAGCTAGTGGTCTGACAGGCTGAAAGTGGAGTATGGGAAGCTACTGAATAAATGACTGGGAGAGAAGGGTTTTCTTTCCCTGGCCAAGCCGATATGACAGTAGTTAAGCAAGAGAGGCAGTTTCACAGGATCTCCTCACCAATAGAGTTGATGAGATGAGAGGTAAATAAGAGTCCTGTCTCTCTATGTCTCTCTGCCTTCCTGCAGTTTTGCCCGTGAAGCCTGCCAGTCAAAAACGCCTGAAAAATGATAAACAACAAGGTCCTAAAGTATAGCACAGGGAACCATATTCAATATTTTGCAATAAACCATAATGGGAAAGAATATGAAAAAGAATATGTGTATAACTGAATCACTGCTGTACAGAAGGAAGGAACACAATATTACACACTAAATTAACTATACTTCAATACATTTTTAAAAAAATGACTGAATAAGCCACAGTGTTAGAGGAAAAAATTCAAAATGATAAAAGTGCATGTATACTTCCCTCTGGTTCCAAATAGGAAAAGGAGTACATCAAGGCTGTATATTGTCACCCTGCTTATTTAACTTATATGCACAGTACATCATGAGAAATGCTGGGCTGGAAGAAGCACAAGCTGGAATCAAGATTGCCGGGAGAAGTATCAATAACCTCAGATATGCATATGACACCACCCTTATGGCAGAAAGTGAAGAGGAATTAAAAAGCCTCTTGATGAAAGTGAAAGAGCAGAGTAAAAAAGTT
>NW_011494961.1:7915746-7957649 GCF_000754665.1 Bison bison bison | reverse complement strand
ATTCAGAAAACGAAGATCATGGCATCTGGTCCCATCACTTCATGGGAAATAGATGGGGAAACAGTAGCAGACTTTATTTTTGGGGCTCCAAAATCACTGCAGATGGTGACTGCAGCCATGAAATTAAAAGACACTTACTCCTTGGAAGGAAAGTTATGACCAACCTAGATAGCATATTCAAAAGCAGAGACATTACTTTGCCAACAAAGGTTGGTCTAGTCAAGGCTATGATTTTTCCAGTGGTCATGTATGGATGTGAGAGTTGGACTGTGAAGAAGCTGAGTGCTGAAGAATTGATGCTTTTGAAGTGGTGTTGTTGAAGTGGTGTTGGAGAAGACTCTTGAGAATCCCTTGGACTGCAAGGAGATCCAACCAGTCCATTCTAAAGGAGATCAGTCCTGGGTGTTCTTTGGAAGGAATGATGCTAAAGCTGAAACTCCAGTACTTTGGCCACCTCATGCGAAGAGTTGACTCATTAGAAAAGAATCTGATGCTGGGAGGGATTGGGGGCAGGAGGAGAAGGGGATGACAGGATGAGATGGCTGGATGGCATCACTGACTCGATGGACGTGAGTCTGAGTGAACTCTGGGAGTTGGTGATGGACAGGGAGGCCTGGCATGCTGCGATGCATGGGGTCATGAAGAGTCGGACATGACTGAGCAATTGAACTGAACTGAACTGAACTGATACTTCCCTCAGCTCATTTTCACATCAGTGGAATTCCTTTAACCTTAGGTAGCGTATGCACAGTGCTTTATGCTGAGGTTTGCACCGTTACAGTGTAAAGGTTTGGTATTCTCTGCACAGCACAGTACACAGATCTCTTCCCTCCGCAAAGTTCTGCCACTGCTTTCCACTGTCTACTTCTAGTTCTGTAACATACTAGGTCTGTGCCCTTGGAGGTTACTTAACTTTTCTGCATTTCATTTCCCTCACAGCGTCACTGGGGTTACTAACACCCTGTGCTGTGTGCCCAGTTGTGTCACCAGGCTCCTCCGTCCATGGGATTTCCCCAGCAAGAATACTGGAGCTGGGTGCCATTTCCTCCTCCAGGGGATCTTCCTGACCCAAGGATCGAACCTGCATCTCCTGCCAATATTGGCAGGTGGATTCTTTACCACTGAGTCACATGGAAAGCCCAGTGATACCCTATAGGATTATGATAAGGATTAAAGTGATGTCACCTATATGAAAGGGCTTATCACACAGCCTTTTTACACAGGTTCTCTATGAAGAATAAGTTCCCTTCTCTACTGAATATACACATGGTGACTATGGGTGGCCAAATGCAGAGTCTAGAGCAAACTGCTATCATAAAGTATATCAACTTAAATATAACCATATTCTCCTAAATAAATCAAGGCATCTTTGAATAAAAAAATCATTCTTACATTTTCTGCTTTCTCAGCTTTGTGACTAATATTGATCGACAGGGTTCTACCGTGTATTTGCATATTTTATCTAAGTAATTGAGTATAAATAGGAAAGGAATCACAATTAAGAATAATTTGAAACAATAGGAAGAAAAGGAATTTGACACAAGCAAACCATTGTCAAGATGCACTGCCCCTTTCCATTTTGAAGAAAAGATTAAATAAGGAGAGGTCCAAATTACAGTGTTTGCTAGGTACTATTTTCACTTATCCATTTAGAAATAAATTAGCAGCAAACACCATCAAAAGGTATTCCAGAGATGGAAGCTTTTGCTTTTTAATACCCATATACATTCCAAGAATGTGAAATTAAAAAAAAAAATCTGTTCTAAATGGAAAGGGCTAGGCCAGGTGAAGAGAAAGGGAGAGTGCTTCTTTTAGAAATAACTCCGTAATGCCTACCTTTTGCCAACAGCCAGGCATGGGTAATCCATCTGGCCCCTATTTTAAAAAGAAGAATAAAAATTCCTCAGCTTCCACAAAAGTTATCATACTTCATAATTAATAAGCTCAGAGGCTTAACAATGGATTTATAGCTGTTAGGTGGCTTTAGTCATAGGCATCTTTTATCCACCCCTAATAGACTACCCAACACTAGTTAAAATGAAGGAAATTCAAATGTTTTCCAAAGTGAGTACACATTTTGCAAATAAATAAAATATACAAATATTTATCCTTAACGTTGAACAATGATTTGTAAAACCTAGTGGTCTACTTAGTTATATCTTTAGATAATAAATCTGTACTATTTCTCTTAATTTCATTAAAATGCCTTTTATAATTATCTTTATTCAATAAATGAAAATAACTTCTCTTCCTGATCACTATGTTTTATGGCTAAATGCATAATAATGATGAGTAATCAGTGATGAACCATTTCTATCTGAAGTTTATAGCTCTTCACATGGCGTATTTTTCAACTTTTCTAGATTGAAAGCAGAAAAAGTAGACCATTAAATTGATTGGAGTAAAAAATAAGTAGTGTTTATATCTTTACAGTAAAATGTTATCCAAAGTCTTTGTCAATTTTTTAATTGAAATTCTTCAGAAGCCAATTAACAAGTCCTGAATAAACAAAAATGTTGCAAAATTTATTTTCACTTAAGGTGTAAGCACTCTTCAGATACAAATGATATAAATAAGACAAGAAGAACTGACATACTATGAAGCATGCTTGTGTTTTCTCCCAGCGAAATGATTGTAAACTATTATTTATTGTCAATATCAAGCAAACAAAATAAAAGACCGGGCACATCATATGGAAATCTAACTGCAATTATTGACTGAATAAAAATTTCCTCTCTTATGCAATCTCTTAAAAGACTTGAGAAGCATAAATTTATCTTTAAAGAATCATGCTTAGTACTTAAGAATAATACGAGAACATGCAGACCAAATATAACCATCAACACAATCATACAATTTTCCTTTACACCTCAGAAAGTCAGAATATACTTTTTAATTGTTTTTTTTAAAAAAAAAACAACCTTAAAATGACTTTATTTGGGAAAAAATTGGTAATGCCAGATTGGTACAAGGAGAAGGATCACCCAGTAGAATTTTAGATTTTAGTGTAAGAAGGATTTTGAGTTCATGCCAAATGGAGGTAGGGAAGATCTTTCTACTTTAGGAAAGTGAGTTTCAAAAGGAGAGGCCATTAAATTGAAAAGGTTATGTGACAAAGAAGAGGATATGGGCTACAGACTATTATCACCTTTAGAAGCTTCAAGAAGTTTGGTTTTTGTCTCTATGGTCTCTTAACAGCATTCCCTCGAACTGGTTAAATCTTGACCATAGAAGCTTAACTTTGTAGGTTTGGCCTTATTTACAGCCTGACAGGAATTTAGTGGAAGTGGCAAAAATGCCTTTATTTCTTTTAAAGAAAAAAAGCTAACTTTAGGGGAAAAACCCAAAGTTAAAGCCTAGCTGTACCTTTACTTTTTTTTAATGTACTTTTAATGTCATCTTGAAATAGTTACTGGATAAATTGACATTCCCCAGGACACAGACATGGCGGCCGTGTCAGCTGTGAGAACAACGTCAGGAGGTTAGTTCGCAGTCACTGATTGAAACACATGCTCTCTTCACTCTGCAGAGTCGCTGAAGGAGCTATTCATGCACATGCATGTGGTGTGTTTATCATGGAAAGCTTGCTCTGGAAGTACCACTTTACACTGAGAGGGATGAATGCGTAATAAACAAAGGAATGGCATGCAGGGTGGTAGGAAAGAGAAATACTGTACCAATTGGCAAGGGGCATCCAGCCCATCCAGGCCAGGCTGGCCTGGCTCCCCTTTTTCCCCCTTAACGCCACGGAATCCCTGTTTGTAAAGATTAACTCATAACGTTACTAAACAGAAGAAATCACTTGAGCACAAATCCTGCTAAAGAAATAACCACGGTAACAAAAGACTGGGAGAGGAGCAACTCTGAAGGGAAAGGCAACAGCCAGCGAGGTTGGACAAAAGACAACAGAGCTTGACGTGGTCCTATAACCAGGGCTTGTCTGGGCACCTGGACCTGCTCTGGGGAGCTTGAGGGAAGAGTCCTGGTTTCTCCTCTGATCCTGCATTCACCCCCTGGATGCACATCAATCCTTGACTGCTGAGAAACCCAAGAAGAGCTGGTGACCAGAGGCAAAGGGTGGCACACACCAGGAAAACCCGAGGGACTTTAAAGTCTATGTTAAAAGACCCCAAACAGGAGAGTGGATACATGTATGTGTATGGGTGGGTCCCTTTGCTGTCCACCTGAAAGTATCACAGCATTGTTAATCGGCTATACTCCCATAACAAAATAAAATGCTTTTTGTCTTTTGAAAACAGACCCAATCAGAACTGCGCTGGTACGGCCCCTCCAGCTTGCTCCTCTCCCAGCTCAGCCTCCGCATGGGGCACCTGGAGACGGTTGCACAAGTCAGACATACCAACGGGCACGGTGCATCTAATCCAGGAGCACCCTGTTCTCCTTTCTCCCCTTTAGGCCCCTTTTTGCCTTTCTTTCCCTTTTCCCCCTGTGGATACAAGGGTTTAAATAAAAGACAGTTTTTATTTCGGGTGGGGGGAAGTAATGGTGATTCAAAAGATGGTTTAGCCAATGAAAGTCTGGAAGGGCATTTACCACCGTTTTCTGGTTTAGATAAGGCATGACGTTATGAAAAAACAGACTTTCAGCGTGGCGATGGATTCTGGGGAGTGAAATACAAGATTTCATTAAAAAGACTCAGCAAGATGAAAGAAGAACTTAAAAGCTGACACGTCAGAAAGGAGGATCAGTGCTGACTTAGACCCAATGCTAGGGTCCTTGTGAATGAGGTGTTCCCGCCACAGCTCCGGTGAAGACGGCAGACACCAACTGTATTGAAGTCAGCCGGTGGCAGGGGAAGTTGAGAGGAATAATGGAGGCTTTCACAGCCAATCTGCAGTACCTACCAACTTTTTTCCCACCCTAATCCTATAAGAGATGAAAGTTACATGAGCCAGAGGAAAAGGAAAAAATATTTGTATCTTTTTGAAATGTATCCAACTTTCTGACATCATTTTTTGTAGCTCTCATTTAAACACAGTGTGTTAAAAAAGATCCTTCTCTTTCTTTTAACATTCTTTTTAAGGAAACTAAAAAAAATACTTCCCTGATTGTGTCAGGTAAATAAATTTTAAAAGTGCTAAGATTTCTTAGCAATGTCAGTTGGAGAAATAGACTTATTTATAAACCAAGAGATGTTTTTTAATTGCTTATTTGATGTCATGCCAGGTATTCACAATGGTAAATGGGTTTCCAGCTTACTCACAAGGTAACAAAAGCAAAAGAAAAAAAAGTTTTGTTCCAGAGGGGAAAAGCAGTTTGGATTCAGTTGAGCTAATATTAAAAATGAGGTAGGCAGGATAATTACATAGTGGGAATGTAGCCATGGGAATTAGTATTTAGGAATCAAGGTAAAGGTTGTGGAAGTTTGCATGGAATTAAGGAAAGGAGGCAAAAGGAGGCGAAGGAAGGAATGTATCTCAGCTGTTTCATATTAGCATAAATATCTCTGCATATTTATAGACAAGAAGCTGGTGCAGTGCAGAATACAAAATACTATGCAATACATATTTAAATGAGTATATTCATTCTGCAATCAGGATGACAGATACAGTAAATCTGAATAATTTCAGAAGCAAAACAGCATTAATATTCAAAGACATATACATAACAGATATAGATGAGATATGCATTCAAATTAATGCATTCGTTCTGACTGTGTGAGTGAAACTCCACATTGATCTCCTGTGTGCCAAAAAGATTGCATCAGAAGGCTCAGAATCAAAACCAGTTGGGTTTCTCTACTATCGGGGAAAGAGAAATTCTGTGTGGCTTAGTTGATCGCAATCAAAAACAAAGACTCGAGATGCCAGGGTGACATGAAATGAAAGCAGGTGTGATAGGAAGGACGATGGGAGGAGCTTTGGGAGTAAATTGCTCACGCATGCGAGATGAATCAACACTCTTCTTCAGCAAATAACATCTGTTCTGTGACATAAAACTGACTTAGACTTATTTGAGAGGCAGTGGGCTCCTCCTCACATAGGTGTGACCGACACCAGGTATGCTGGGTGTTACTAATTTAGGACTCCATTCCTTTGATTGGTTAATCAACTCAGATTAATCATTCAATGAAAAAGCGTTGTCATATGAATGCTGACTGTAACAGGCTCAGGGAATCATTTTTTACCAATATTTTAGTGAACCTCAAGCTTTATGGAAAACAGATACTATTGTAGAGAATAATGTGTCAGTGTTATTATTAATCAGCATAGTTTTGCAACTGTGTCTTTGTGGATATAAATACATAGGGGCTCTTGCTAATTTTTATCTCCACTGTCAAAGAATGATATACATAAAGGGCTCACATTTGGATCTAATTTCCTAAGTATAAAACTTCTAATAATGGAATCTGAAGTACAGAAATACTTTTGTATTGAGTGATTAACATTATTCTGAGGATTAAATTTGTAGCTTTAGGTTTTCACAAGTTATAATACTGGTAATTTCTTCTTTGTTTAAAAGATCATTAGAATGAATATCTTCATAATACTAACATTATTTTGAGTGGATGAAGTTTTAGACTCATATAATCCATTAGGTAAGTATAAAATAAATGTCTATAATCTTGAAGGCACACACACACACACACACCTTGGGCCCAAAGCTTTTACCTCAAAACATGTATATTTCATAGTTACAATTTACAGTTCAGAATACAAGAACTTTTTTATGCCTCAGTTTCCTTGCCTATGAAATGGGGACAATGATAACGCCACCCTTAGGGGGTTGTTATGAAGATTACAAGACTCTCATATGTAAAGCTCTAGGAAAAACATAAAAACACATCAATAAATATGATGATGTTGACAACGATGATAGTGATGTTTTATATAACCACTCACATGCACTTTCCTAGGAGTGGGAAGCTAAGTATTGTTTAAAGCCCAAAGAATACACAGAAGGCTTAATACCTTTTTGGGGCAACTCTCATTTGGCCTTGCTTTTTAACATCTATGAACTTCACTGTTAAAGAGAATTTATAGGGTTTTGAAAATAGTGTGTTAAGTAGAGCATAAATTAATCTGAGAACTCTGTGTGTGTGTGTGTGTGTTCAGTCATTCAGTCACGTCCTACTCTTTGTGACCCCATGGACTGTAGCCTGACAGGCTCCTCTGTCCAGGGGATTTTCCAGGCAAGAATACTGGAGTGAGTTGCCATTTCCTCCTCCAGGGGATCTTCCTGTCCCAGGGATCGAACCTGTGTCTCCTGCATCTCCTGCCAATACTGGAAGGCTGATTCTTTACCACTGAGCCACATGGGAAGCCCAATCTGAGAAAGAGAATTGGTTTAAATTTGAACTGTGGAAGTACAATTCAGCCACTTTAGGATTTTCATTATTCTATAGAGGTTTCTTTTTTTTCCCCCTTCTTCATCTGTGTCATATATATATATATATAAAACTATATATAACTATTCTTCAAAGAAGAAAAAGTGGTTTAAAATAGCCATAATCCAAACTTTGTTTCCAGACATAAAACCATTTTGTCTGATATTGGCTCCTTATCTATCTTGAGATAGAACCTAAAAACCAGTCTCATAAAATACACTAATATCTTCATTTAAAATGCCTGTGGTGTTTGAAGGCAACAAGTCCTGGTCCCTGTGTAATGGTCTCAGAAACAATGCTTGTCTTCCACTTTCCAACTAAAAAAATCAAGATACAGGACATATCCTGTCTCTACCGTGAATGTTGTGGAGATAAATGAGGTGCTGGCTTTATAGGCTTAGGTGAGCTCTGCCAGAAGACTGTTGCAGATTTGCGCTATTTAATATTATTAATGTAATAAATGCCTGCCCCTCTCATTTTTGACACCTCCTGGAAACTTCAGTTTTTCAACTAATTGGTGTCAGGTAGTCCAAAAAATTGTAGCCTGGTTTTCGGGGGATTATAATTCTTTTCTTTTACACTAACAGTGCCCTCATTTCTTTCAGTGTAGCCTTCTTTATTCCTCTGTGAAGACCTGGTTCATTAGATCAGACATCAGTGTCTTTTTGGAGCACAGGATGGAGAAAGATGAGATGTAAGAAAGAATCACACAGCTTGAACAGCAAAGCAGACAGAAGCAGAAAAATCAAGCAGGCACATGCTAGGTTGGAGAGGTCACCTTTTCCCCCTTTTCTCCCAGGTCACCCTTCTCGCCTCGTGGACCAGGGAAACCCTACAGGACAAAAAGCAAACCAAAAAGATCTATTGATGTAACTGTGGCAAAACCATACTGAAAGAAATAAGATTTCATGTTTCCGAACGCAAATATAAAGAAACATGGCATGGCCCCAAATCTCAAAACTTAGACGGGTAAAGTAGTACTTGGAAATAACAGTTTCCTAACATCTCAAGTATCTATAAACAAAGGTTTCTTGCTGCTTCTCCAAAGAAATGGAGTGGAGAGAATATTAGGACCCTAGTGTGAATCATGGCACGTTCTTGGATTTGTGTGGCTGTGGGCAAATCACTCACCTCAGCATTTTAGTCCTTTGACCATAAAATGAGGTTAATATTTACTACACAACTCCCAATGTGAGCATTAAACTCGAAGATGTATATAAAGTACCAGAATGATGTCTGCACACCACAGGTGCCTGATACACAATTACTACTAACACTTTTGCTCCTGCTATTGTTCACATAATACAGGACGAGCAGTAAACATTTCAAGACGGATTGACTTTAACATTATTTTTAGAAAATTATGTTACTATAAGATATATAGAGACTTTAATGCTAAAAAGAAAAATACCGTATAACAGCTTTAAAAATAAACATAACCATTTCCCTAAGGGTAGCATGTAAAAGATGTTTCAATTTTATGCATATTTTAAAATAAGTGGTTCAGCCACAGATGTTGAGTGTCTCTAATTTGGGAAAGTATTTTGGAGTATATCAACTGTCAGTTATTAATTTTATACCAAACTAATTATGGTCTTTGCCTCCATGTCTATCTCATGCAGACACTAGCGGTAGATTTCATATTGCTGTCTACATGCACAGCAACATATGCTGTATGCATAACTGTGCACAGAAAAAAATTAGAACTATTCTTGCTGTGATTGACGATGGAGACCATCAGCATCTATTATAATGGGAAGATGTTTACTGTATGTTTTACTTACATCAAGACCAGGCTCTCCATCTTTCCCCTGCCAAAGAACCACAGTAGCTACATTAGTGTTCCTACGTTTCATGAATAGGCTATTGTTCTATTTAAGGCTGCCTGGACATGCAACACTAGTATTAAAACAACTAATTCAGAAAAGTGAAAAAAATCCTCTATTGATTAGTAATGCAAATTTCTTCCACTAAATCGAGTGAAGCGACTGTTAATGTTGCAGTTAAGGGTGATGAACATGTTTTAGTATGTATCAGGTTAAATAGTGTGATATTTTGCTGAAGTTTAATTCTTGGTATCCAAGTTACTTATCTAGGAGTAAGTCAAAAGCAAAAATACTGTTTAGTTGATTTAAAAACGCACAAGCACTAATAGAATATGGAAATCAAAACTACTTTACTTTGACAGCTTAATAAATGAGTGAGCAAAGAATGTGAAAACTGTTTGTTAAATACAGCTTTCGTTTGTCTAGATGTGCACTTTGTCTATAAATATTGAGGGTGTGAAGCTCACAATTTAAAAACTGTTTGTAGATGAATGGTCTCCTATCCATTCACTCCTGTGGAGCAGATTTTCTGGGCAATGACCAGGGTCACACAATGGATCCACCCAAAAGTTGCTGAGAAGATGCTTGATTCCATCAATTAGATTTTGAAATCTATTTCAAAATCGGCATCTCTTTTAGCACTCAAATAATCACGGCTGACGCTTTTATTTCAGTTTATAAAAACTAGAATGTGCAAGGTATGTGGAAGCTACACAGTGGTTAAAAACCTCGAGATGACAGTAAGTATGTGCTTCTACTGAAGTCCTATCTTACCCCATTGCATCATTCACAATTATCCTAAAAAGAATATTCTGAAGCAGACCCCAGGCCCTCAATTTGAAGTGGGGGTAACTGAGAATTTTCAGAAGATAGAACACTATCAAACATTCTCTGTTCTGAAGATCACTTGTCATCACAGTGATTTAGAAAGGTCAGAAACAGCAAAACCATTGTAAATATCCATTTAGAAATAACTTTTATTAGCAAGAGCAGTTTTTGTAAGTTATCTGTGAGAATGGATAAAGTCTGAAGACAGCTGTTTTAAATAAAGCTTCCACACCCACTTCTGGTACAATGACCTCCCACGGAAAGGCCAAGTACCCGTCCAGTCAGATGGCCCCAAATCCTGCTTTCAGCTTAGCCCTGTCCATCTCATGGACAGCCTCTGATCCTCTCAGTCTTGTGAAGCACGTGGATGAGTGTACCTGAGTGTGAGAACATGGCACAAATATGACCTATCTCTGAAACACACGGTTACACTGGTGTTGAAGAGAATTAGCGGGTTGCTCTTTGCTCCTCTAATGGGATTAGTCTGCCCATGAGGGGAGAGTTAACTGCGCCAGTAACAGATCGTCTACACATGCTGGGGGAAACATCGCGAGACACAGAACTCACGGGCAGACCATACGGCCCTCGGGGTCCCGGCTCTCCCATAGCTCCTTTTTCACCCTATAATAAAAGATGAGAGTTCCGATCATACACAAACGTCTATATTCATACACTTTCTCTAATGCTTTGTGTCTAAAGCCTCTATTTGAAGCATCATTCTATCAAAATTCTAAAAAGGCAGACTCTTCCAGGGTTGCTGCCAGTGATACAGCAAAAGAAAATATTAGTGCATTTTACAGAATCACCTCTGAAAGGGCTGTAGGTCAGACTGACGCTGTCCAACTGTGCAAAAGGACTTGCCTATCTAATGTGCTGTGCTTGGGTTTCTTTGGCATTCATGTGAAATGTTTATTCATTACTAATTATTTTAAGTTACTACTCTTTCAAAAATGTAAGGATAAAATGTTTTTTTTTCTTCCTACCAAATGTCTCCTCTTCAGCAAGCCTTTCCTCCTTTACTCCCCTCCCCTCCATCCTACGTGAGTTGTATTTTACTTGAGAGTGCTCATATACCGGGAGACATACCCATGTTATAAATTGTCTATCCTCTGCTGAGTCCTTCCTTAGAATATGCACATCAGGGTATCCGGATCCTGGCTTTGTTCCCTACTGCATGCCCACAGCTTAAATAGTGTCTGGCACATCAGTAAATATTTGTAGAATTAATGAATCAAGTCAAATCAGTACAGTCGTGCATGTTTTTCTTCCTTTATGAAAAAGAGGGTTTAAAAACTTTTATGCCTTCTCTTCAATGCTTGATAATGTAGGAATTTACTGCCTTCATCGCTCTCTCCATGTACCTCTCGAAGGAGAATAGTTTACCTTGGCTTAGACAGTAATCTGAACACTTATAAAAGTGCAATTGGAGGTGGTTCCAGGAATATGATATAATTGTGATAATAGAGAAATAAATGTTCTGCATTTCAAGTAGTATTTTCTTCTGCTGCCATCTCCAAAGTTTGACAGTCCATAGAATAAAAACTTGAGGAGGAATGGCGATGTTTATACAAGGGCCAAACAGAAAATGTTACCTTCTTTTATCACCACCCTTGAGGAAGTATAAAGGTGCTAAATCTTTTTCAAGGGTAAAATGACAAATTCAGCTGATAACTGTGCATACAGATCCAAGGGTTATTCTGTGTTTCTCTACTCTCTAGATTGCCATGGGGGCAAATTTCAACTCACTGTTAACAATCTTTAAATTTAGGAGTTGTTGGTGCTAATTAACACTGTCACTTAGAGGCACATATAGTATCAGATTACTGGGAATAAATACAATAAAATCTTGTTGAACTTAGTAAAAGTTCCATTATTACTTCATGTTTATTACTGAAAGAACAGGAGTTGCATTCAGTAAAGTAGCCAGGCTTTGAAATGAAACAGATTTAAATTTGAATGCCAGTTCTGGCACTTACTAGTCGTGCGGCCTTGAGTAATTTTCTTAACCTTTCTGTGTCTGTTTCATTGGCTGTAAAATCAGAAGAATACATGTTCTGCAGTAATTTTTCTAAAGATGAAATGTTATTATAAACTATGAAATATATTTTGCTAAATAATATGTCCATAAATAATAACTGTCATTGTTATTATACAGTTAAAGGTCTTGTTTTTAATGAAGGGCTTGGCAACCCAAAGAGTACTTATTCAAAATAAGTGCTGCCATCTGGCAGTGTTATTTATGATTTTTTTTACAAGGTAGTGGTGCTGACGGTGACGGTGTGTGTGTGTGTGTGTGTATGTGTGTGTGTGTAGTGGGAGGTGGGGATTTAGAAGGAGAATTCACATAACTTGGAGCCTGTCTAATTTGAAGAAACTCAATGGATTAGAGTAGATCTAGTTTGAAATATCTCCATAGATTATTAAGATATACCTAGTCCCTCCTTCCTCCTCTGATTAAATACCTCAGCTTTATTGTTTTTAAAATTAATACACCGTGACTGATTTGAATAAAGCCGTCATGAAGCATTTGTCTATGGAAAACTCCATTTATAGAACTGCCCATCCCAAATAATTACTTTAAGCTAATAATGACAACTGCATCCCCCTCGCCAGTGACTGCTTCAGAAATGGACATATGACCCAATTCTGGTCACTGAGGTGTCAGGGGAAGTCGCTGGGAAGCTTGGGCAGAGGTTTCCTTGATGCTAAGGAAGATAAAGGAGAAGAGGGTCCCTGTGTTTGTTCTCTGCTGATGCCTCTCCAGAGGGGAAGTCTGGAACCACTGTAACCAGCTTGCCTGTGGTCAAAAGGCAAAGCCAGCCAGGGAAAGGGCACAGAAGCAAAGACTAGACTTCCTTCTTCGAATATTTTGCTACATAAAACTATCAATTTCTTTACTGTTTAA
Source organism: Bison bison bison (assembly GCF_000754665.1). Classification (NCBI taxonomy): domain Eukaryota; kingdom Metazoa; phylum Chordata; class Mammalia; order Artiodactyla; family Bovidae; genus Bison; species Bison bison. The sequence goes on along the minus strand of NW_011494961.1, from coordinate 7,944,742 downwards.
AGCCATTTTGAGTTGGGATTCTGTCACTTAGAACCAAAATCATCCTAACGGTCCTCGTTTGAAAACTTTTAGGAATGAAATATTAACACATGGTTTTGAATGCGCCACTTCTTTTCCTGGATTAATTCATTCCAAAAGAATGCTGAACCTCTCTCAAATTTAACACATTCTACAGAGTTTCTAAGTAGTTACAAGGCCAAGATGAAGAAATCAGCTGAAGGCAGGACCATCAGGTGCTCTGAGGAGCTGTATACTAAGACTGCTAGTCATGTGTACTAACACTGCTAGTCACGTGTACTCAATACTGCTAGTCATGCATACTACTACTACTAGTCATGCATACTAATACTGCTAGTCATGTATTTGACAATTCTCAAACAGTACTGTCCATCAAACACCTATTTTCTTTTAGGCTTGTCTCATTTCATTCAGGATTTTTAATTTGCCTGTCTACACTGAGGGATTAATCTAGAATGGCCCCCTTTCTTGATTCCTGCCTCTTTAAAATCTGAAACTTTTTCAAGAGAGTCCAGATGGCACCTCAACCAATTAACTCTGAGAATCACACTCCAGTTTAGCACTTAGGGTGAGGGACACTTGGAGAGTACTGCTATCTGATCCAGTTAAGATAGTTAACACGCCGAGTAAATATAAGCATAACACTTTACACTGCACACCATTTGACTTAAACTATGCCTGCACAAATTCTTAGTCATTTCATTTGCTCCCCTGGTGCATTCCGCCCCAGCGCTGAGACCTGATACTCTTGTGACACTGCAGAGCTCTCGGAAGTAACAGCTGATTTACCAAACGGTAAACCCTCTTGAGTCCCAGGGCCTTCTGCCAATAGACTACTTGAGATTTGGTGCTCCATTTTTAGTCCACGTGCTGAATCTCTTGATACAATGCTTGAATGCATCAGCAGCGTGAGACTCTTGGCTTTTAAATATTTCTAAGTAAGATGATCTTCATAAGTCTTTGGTTTGATCTTAGGAATAAGACAGTGATAATCAGGCTCATATGATTTCTTCCTTTAGGAGTCACTTCGTTCTAGAAGCATTCTTGAGTAACACCAGCTTTCCTCATCGCTGAATCCACAGTCGGCACTATTTGTGTTCATTTTGGCATCATTACCAAGTTATTCCTTGCAGATATTTTTTTCCTCTACAATTAGATTATAAACTCTTTTAAATCATGGAATATAGCTGATTCCTTTACTGTACTGAGTAAATATATACAGTGTATTAATAAAAGGTTATAGGATCATGAATCAATTATAATAGTATTATGCAATTCACTAGAACAATTAGCAAAACAGACTTCACAAATGGGAGGAGAGCATTTCCATTTCACACTAGAGTACCCTGTGTTTTGTATATTGTAATGTGATAAATATTTACTAAATGATTTCACTTTATAGGACATGATATTATAGGACTGGAATGTATGCCAAAGAAATCTCTATATGGCTCTCTGTTTTAAAGCAAATTATCCCAGACTGATGAAACTCCTATCTAGTTTTAAAAGACCACAAACATGCACAGCAAATCATCCCAACATTTTGAAGACCTCACTATTAGGATACTTTCTTTACATCCATCCTGGATGGTGGGGAAATTGATTACACAGTTCTACTCAGACACAAAAAAACCTTCTAAGTTTTCCAAGGTGAGGAAAAGAAAAGGAGAGAAAAACAGAACAAAAAGGGAGAGAAGTTCTAGAAAGATAACCAGCTGCTGATGCTTTAGTACATTTCTTTTTTGTGTCAGATATTTATCTTCTACACTGAATTTCTTTTTCCCCCTCAAAGATATAGAGAGGTTGTAAGAGGTTTTTGTTTTAAAAAGCACTAAAATTATTTCCTTATGATTAAAGAAAGGCTATTCTTTTGCTTAAAATAAAAGAAGCATGTGTAACTGTGCAGAGAATACTTAGGTTTTGTAATTTCCCTTAAAAACAGGTTATAACTTATTCTGAATGAATACAAGAGCTTTATATAAAAGATTATCAACCAGATTATATAATCCCGGAAATTTTAGCCCTATTGACTTCAACTTTCTGGATAAAGGCCCAATGAAAATATCTTCCTTATGGGTTAAGAAGCAATGGTCTGAGCTATTTATTTAAGCTATGAAAATATATGCATTGTTTTTGCTTTTTTTTTTAAATTAAAGCAGTCATATTCTAATACTCTGTCATTCTCCCTGTGTGAGGACTTTGAGTAGAACTTAAGACGGTATCTATTTCCATTTACTATTAGATGGTCTTTTATTTCTTCTGGGAAATGAACATATCAGATCAGCTAAACAGGAAAAGCCACACTTTGTGTTTTCTTTAGGCCACAGCTCTATAACCTCAGGAGTGACTTACTCTTTCTCCTTTGGGACCTGCAGGGCCATGGGGTCCCATAGGGCCATCTGTACCCTAAAAAAAGATAAAAATAAGAAGATATGAGACATATCCCAAGGGTTGTAAGAAATGCAGTTATAATTTATCCTGGACTTTTCCTGGGTGAATATGCCTTAGAAAGTAAGATGACACATCTCCTTTCAAACTGCTTTATTCTTGATTCTTTCAGGCCAGTAGTTTTCAAGAAACTCATGCAAAAGGAATGATTTATATAACTGCATATTTCAATGAAAGGCACACACACAAAACTGTGCATCAACTTTAATTATCTATTTCCTCCCTGGCTAAATGGAACATCTTCACTTTGCCCCTAAAACCATATGAAGAAAAATGTAATTGTTCTTGCTTCACATCACCTCTTATTCACATCCATTCTCTGGCCCCACAGTTACCCCCCAACTCCTCTTGGCCACAAATGCTCTGAAGTCTTGTTTTCAGCTGCTTAAGAGGCTTGAACAGTTATAGAAGTAAAAAAAAAAATTAAATAAATGAGAACAATGTTTTAACTGTTTAAACTTTCTTCAGCTCTGTTGGAAGGAGTAGGGGGCTTAGGAGGAAGGAATTCCTCTCATGGGTTCTGCTGCAGTGGCTCAGGTCTGTGAACTTGCAAGGCACAAACCAGGCAGCCAGGTGATCTAATGGCATAATTGCCCTCTGGCCTTCTGATTCAGGATTAGGATTTTTGTGGCAGACTAGGCGATATTTGAATGAACAAAGGAACACTGAGGTCCAGTGAAAATAATAACGTCCTGAAACAGGTTTTTAGAATTGAAGAGCTTGGGAATTCCCCTATGGTCCAGTGGTTAGGACTTTGCTCTTCCATTACAGGGGGCATTGGTTCGAGGCCTAGTCAGGAAACAAGGATCCTGCAGCCGTGGGGTGTGGCAAAAATATAAAATAAAAAATAAGTAAATAAATTGAAGAGTTTGGAATTTCTTTTGATGCTTAAAAATGTAGCAAGGGGCTTCCCTGGTGGCTCAGTGGTAAAGATTTCGCCTGCCAATGCAGCAGACATGGGTTCAATGCCTGGGTTGGGAAGATTCCCACATGCCGCGGAGCAACTAAGCCCTTGCACCACAACTATTGCGCCTGCGCTCCAGAGGCCGGGAACCATAACTACTGAGCCCCTGCCGCAACTACTGAAGCCCACGCACCCTGGAGCCTGTGCTCAGCAGCAAGACAAGCCACTGCAATCAGAAGACAGAGCTCTGCACCTGGAGAGCAGCCCCCACTCTCCGGAACTAGCGAAAAGCCTGGGCAGCAACAAAGACCCAGTACAGCCAAAAATAAAAATAAAATAAATAAAATTATTTTAAAATATCTAGCAAGGACCTCAGATATATTTGTTCATTTTCAGGAAGACTATGCTTAGATTTGTAATGAATTTGTTATGGCATTTACAAACATAGGAGCTATTCCAGCACAATTTTTTTAAACAGTATTCCTATTTCTCTTTTACTCTTTTTGTTTACAATATTAGAGCCTTGTGACATGAAATAATTCAGGGTTTTAAACTCATTCTAGTGTTGCTGCATTATCATCAAGTTTGATCTCTTTCTTACTGCCTGAAGTCCAAGCTCATCCTCAGAAAACTTCTAAATATTGAAGACCTGAAGCTGAACTTTAAGAGAAGGAGCTCTGAAGAACCATAGAAAAGAGACAAAATGACAGAAGACAGATGAATCATTTCAATGCACAGAGATCTGAAAGTTAGTTCCAGGGAAGAAGCTACGTTTCTAATATAGACATGAACATAAAAAAGGAAAACAAGTTAAAATGATTTCACATGATTTTGATTCCTTCAGAGGGCCTCTCACATGGAATTGCGGGATGTATCCATCGGTTATGAAAAAAATCTGTCTGGGATTCTAAGACAATGAAGTCAATCAGACTGGTCATTCTTCCCATGTTGCAAGTTATCCGGACCTGAACCCAGGCTTCAGAAGATGTTCTGGAGTGTAGGCTGTGTCTCAAACAGGCCTGCCACCCATGTTCCCTCTGCTTCTCCCTTTTTTGGCCACTCTCTTTGTCCACCTTCTCCTTCCGCTCCAGTCCCATGCACTCCTCATCGTTCGATGGGAGTCTGTCCTAAAGCATAAAATTCACAGCCACAAAACATGTTGGAGCAAGTTGAGGTGCTGACTCACCCGGGATCCTGGCTTTCCGTCTAAGCCAGATGCTCCCTGTGTGTAGCAGGGTTGGTGGGTGTGACACAAATGACAAGAACAGAGATTAGTATGAGGTACTGATGAACAAATGTAACACTTCAAACAACATAATACGCAGTCACAGGGTTCTGAGATGAAAATCACATCGCTACAAATTGTTAGTTAAAAAAACAAAACAAAGCACATGACAATAAACACCCCACAGATGATGGCATTTTAATGACATTTCCATTCAGGAAATTCTTATTTGGAAATCAAGTGAATGAGGTTTATAAAGTGGGCTTTGAAATAGTTACCAGTAACAGTCCGGGTTGCTAATTTCCATATGAAATTAAATTTTCTAAAGACTGTGCTATTCACAATATATTTCTTTAGGTTCTGGAAAAAAGATAATGGCCAGTCTCCTAGGTAAGGGCTCATTATAATAATCAAGTTATAATTTCAGAGGAGAGGAAAAGAGCTCTAGTTTTACTTGTTAAAATAGCATTTATGAAAAACAAATGCAGAATTTTAACATGTCAGGGTGACTCTGGATTTTACACAAACAATAATTGTTTCTGCGTTGTTCTTACTGTGTTCACATTAGTCACCACTAGAGGGACTTCTAGGAATGGGAAAAAGGCAGAAAAATTTCCTGAGTCCAAACAAAAATTAACTGCCCCAAACATTGTTCCTCAGCTCACTACAAACAATCAAGCATCAGAGTCTGAGTGGGAAATGCTTTAAAAATCTAATGCTGTGTTCAGGCAATGCATGCTTTTATTTCCTCATCCCTAGGCTATGTATAATGTATGACCAAAAGATGACATTTTCAATGCTTGTTTTAAGAGTAAGCACAATTACTTTTTAAATATGGCTTTTGTATCTCAAAACTCAAATGTTTATTTATAGCCCTTGAAAACGTTGATTTGATCAAGGAGTATTTAAGAAAGACAATGCACTAGTTCTATAAATTCTCTTGGCAAGGTTGCAGAACTATTTCCCCATTTTATGCTTCAGATGTAGTTAATAATATAAAATGGAAGAAAAACAATCTATTCCAGCTGCAAACTCTACCAATGATGCTACATCATACATTTGGGGGTACTTTTAGTTTTTTTATTTTACAATTCCTTCTGTACAATCCTATTGTGAATCAGATTATAACTGCAAAATTTAATTTAGCTAGAAATGATTAAAATTTTTAAAAATGTGTGTGTTTTTGTTTGTTTAGAGCTAGAAGATGTAGAGCTTTTGGCTAAATGTTGCATAAAAATGGTTGACCATCCTAAATTTGAAATTAGGGCAAACTTCAAAGAAATAAAATTGAGGGTTTAAGTAAAATAGAAATCCAAATTTTTACTTTGCTTTTTTGATACTTTCTTCAGAGCCACCACTATTATAGGATTTAAAAATAAATAAGGGGATGATAAAATTTTTACACAAATAATATTATATTAATATTTACCTGGAATGTGAATTCCTGACTCACAGTCGTTTTAGAGGTTTTGGATTTCACACTTGTGGCATGATTTAATTGGTGTGATTTAACCTATATTCTAATGTAAGACTTACATCATTCATTTAATAAATGAATGCATATTAAGCATCTACTATATGCCTGAAATTATGTAAGGCATTGGCTATCAAGAGGAATACTTTAGTACTTATAATACAGTACCTGTGGAAAAAGTAAAATAAGTAGTCACCAATTTTTTATGCATAAAATATGTATATGAAATATTTTCTATTACCATTTTTATGTCATATTTTAATAATGTAATCTATAATGTTCTCTACTGATTTTTATCTGCATTCACTGAATAGAAAGAATATTAAAAAGCTTGAAATTAAAAAAAAAGAGCTTGAAACTAAAGCTCACATTTAGGAATTCCCTGGAAGTTCAGTGATTAGGACTCTGTGTGTCCACTGCAGGGGGCACAGTTCAAGTCCTGGTCAGGGAACTAAGATCCTGTATGCCACACAGTGTGGCCCAAAACAAAAAACCCTATATTTAATGATCATTTAATAACTTTTTAGTTATTGCAGAAAGAAGACTAGCATAAAGAGCATAAAAGATGCAATCTTTTCATTCAAAATAAAAAAATCTCTAAAAAACTGCGAAATACTTCTTCCATACTATTTATAATTGCCACAAGAACCTCATAAGAGGGCATTTCCAACACAAACAACACACAACATTTAGACCACGATGTGACTGATTAATGTAGGAGCCACGGCACTGAGCTCACGCCTTCAGCAATGGCCAGCTGCACACCTGCCACTGACAAGGGCTGTGCTTTCCAGTATCGAAGAAGAAAAAATGAAAATTGAGGGAGGATCTTACACTACACTAAACTGTAAAAGCGTTTGGGAGAAATTATGAAACAATCCGTATAACATTTTCTTTAAAGGGGAGGGTGATGGGGGAAGAACTGTCAGCTGTAAAAGAGGAAGGCTGGCACGCATGTAATTGAACACTCATGGTGTTGTTTGTTATGGGGTCTTCCTCTGACACATGAGCAGACATCAGAGAAAATAAAACTGGGCTGAGCTCTGCTTGAACACAATATGTTTTCTAATTACAGAAATCTCAACTGTATGGTAGTCACCGAGTAAACCAGAGTTGTTACTTAGGGTAGAAAGAATAGTCTGAGATTTGCACCGAAATGGAAAGTTTTCTTTACTTACTGGAAGACCAAGGGGTCCTCTGTCACCCTTTTGACCTGGTTCACCCTTCAATCCTTTAACACCATTTAACCCTGGTTCACCCTAAATGCAAAAGCAAATGCCAATTTTGGTTGCTATCATGGGTGTTTCAACTGTGAGAGAAGAGAGCCAGTCTCTGACACGGTTGCAGATTCCAGTTTTAGGTAACAGCAGAGTCAGGCTAGATTTGTCTTGCACCAGTTCGAAACGAATTTAAAAAATGCAAAAAATGGACAAGCTGGAATTAAATAATTTTCTAGGAAGCAAAATTCCTTAGAAAATCTGCTCCTTATGGCCAAAAAAGTATATGGCTGAGCTCCAATATTTTCAGTTTTAGTTCAAGGAAATTAGTGTTATGCTACATTGTTCTGACCAAGCAAATCAAAACAGTCAGAGTAGAGGATGCGCAAGGATGTTCAGCAGGAAAGAGCCACTCTGCTGGAATAGAAAACTGGAATATGCAGGACAGTGTTACAAACGAATATTTTAAGCCTTTAAGCATTTTGTCCAGGGGATTGTGATAAATGTAGAGGCCAATGTTTGAAGTAATGCCATTTGGTGACTCCTCATTCATGGACATTGCCAAGTCAGGCCCCTATGTGGATTAATCGATAGGATAGACAACAAATAGCCAACCCTGGAAGAGAATGTGAAGATCACAAAACTTTTATGGGTTTTACTAACCATAAATAGAGTAGAAAAAAATAGTTAATAAATTAATAAATAGTTAGAATATTCTAAACATTTAGAATAATTAGTTAAAATAAATAATAATTAATAAATAAATAGTTAGAATAAAGGAGGTTTGAAGTTAACTTAATGTGACATTATAAAAGTCATGAAAAGTGATAAATTCTCAACTCTGTTTTTAAAAATCTAAAAATGCAATACACTCTTTTCTATTAGCAGCAGCATGTTAGAAATAGAATTGTGACCTGTCCACTTTTCACCTTTTAAGTATAGATACTAATTTAATCATAAGATCTTGAAAGACTTGAGAAAGAAAGATGGTTTCATTTTCAAATGGCTTATACAATCTTGAGTGGTGGGGGTGGGAGAGGGGAGAGATTATGCCTGCATGGCAGGAAGGATTATTAACCTGGGCAGTATTTCTCCCCTATTTGCCTGAAGATGAAAGTCAGTGCAGTGCTTGGTAAAGAGTCGAGGGCCCCCCCTAGGCCACAGTAGCACGATATTGTTAATAGGAACATTAACATTAATATTAATGATATTGTTAATAGGAACATTAACATTAATATTAACGATATTGTTAATAGTAGGAATGATATTGTTAATGTCCCCCAGGTAATTCTCCTCATCAGGAAATTCTAGGGAACAGTGAGCCAGACTCATCCATGGAACCGTGCTCTATATTTGAACTTTCAAAGGGGTCACAAAATAATATAGACCTTGGCATGACTTAGTGGATTCAGGCAGTTCTGAGATAGGAAGTATGATCCTGTGACTGTCACAGAGCTAGAATCAATGTGAGATTAAAGCCAAGGCTCAGCAATCAATGTCAGTTAACTGACTGAAACTTGAGATTCATGGCTTTGCATGTGTGCGGATTTTGATTTAGCAAGTGATCTTGAGATGATGACTAGACAGGGCAGCCTTGGTAAGCTATGAATTTCTTTGGTGAGGAATCACACATTGATAGCAGTGAGCATTAATTGAGAAGGTAGCCTACTGTTCAGTTGCTCAGTCATGTTTGACTCTATGCGACCCCACGGACTGCAGCATGCCAGGCTTCCCTGTCCTTCACTATCCTCCAGAGTTTGCTCAGATTCATGTCTGTTGAGTCAGTGATGCATCCAACCATCTCATCCTCTGTCAACCCCTTCTCCTGTTGCCCTCAATCTTTCCCAGCATCAGGGTCTTTTCCAGCGAGTCAACTCTTTCCATCAGGTGGCCAAACTTTTGGAGCTTCAGCTTCAGCATCAGTCCTTTCAATGAATATTTGGAGCTGATTTCCTTTTAGATTGATTGGTTTGATCTCCTTGCAGTCCAAGGGACTCTCAAGAGTCTTCTCCAGCACCACAATTTGAAAGCATCAATTCTTTGGTGTTCAGCCTTCTTTATGGTCCAACACTCACATCCGTACATGACTACTGGAAAAACCACAGCTTTGACTATTTGGACCTTTGTCGGCAAAGTGATGTCTCTCCTTTTTAATACACTGTCTAGGTTTGTCATAGCTTTCCTTTCAAGGAGCAAAGGTCTTTGAATGTCATGGCTGTAGTCACTGTCTGCAGTGATACTGGAGCCCAAGAAAATAAAATCTGTCACTGCTTCCACTTTTTCAACTTCTATTTGCCATGAAGTGGTGAGACCGGATGCCATGATTTTAGTTTTCTGAATGTTGAGTTTCAAGTCAGCTTTTTCACTCTCCTCTGAACCTCATCAAGAGGCTCTTTAGTTCTTCTTCACTTTCTGCCATTAGAATTGTATCATCTACATATCTGAGGTTCTTGATATTTCTCCTGGCAATCTTGATTCCAGCTTGTGATTCATCTAGCCTGGCATTTTGCATAATATACTCTGCAAATAAATTAAGTAATATACAGCTTTGTCATACTCCTTTCCCAATTTTGGGCCAAAAATTTCAACTCTGAACCTAAATTATAGTCCCAGATCTTTCACTTACTTAGCAGTGTAATTTAGGGAAAACAACCTAAATCTTCTGAGCCCATAGTTTAATATTTATAAAATCAAGGGGCTAGCACAGGTAATCTATATGGGGCTTTCAACCTTTTAATTCTCTGAAATCTATGATTTAAGTAACAATTGAAGTTAAGTGTAAGCAAAGTAAATAACTGCATTGTAGATATCAAAAGGATCTTGGGCATCTATTAATTTAATGGTGATGGGGTAACTGAATGACTCATAGAATTAAAAATGATCTTGGTGGCTTTGGCCTGAGTCATTACAATTAATCTGGTCCTTAGCAGTACCTTAAAATCCAAAGAGAGACCAAGAGAAGGAAATAGTATTTAGTCCAGTGTGAGAAGAGAGATCCAAGGAGGTTAGATAAGTACTAAGACAAAGCTGATAGATAATCTCTCTCTTTTGACCCCTACAACAGTGCCCTTATCTTAAACAATAATTCATGCCACTGAGACACTGTCACTCATTGGCCTTACCAGAAGGTAAAGTATTTTAAGAAGAATAAAGAGGCATGAACTTTTTCCTTTCTTGGCTGAGTCACCTACTTTACCTCAAAAAGGAAACTCAGGTTTCTGGAGTCAGAGCAATCCCTGTACCACCCCGAAAGTGGGGTGGGCCAGAGGGAATCCTCAGAAGAGACAGTGGGCTGCCTATGGGCTTTTCGACTCAGTGCCAACGTTGCATTTATGTGTTCCCCCAACCCATCTCCACTAAATGCATCAGCTCACTACTGAGGAGCTGTCAAGAGTCGTGAATCTTCTTTCAAGCAGCCTCGCATGCATGCATGCATGCTAAATCGCTTCAATCATGTCCAACTCTTTGTGGCCCTATGGACTATAGCCTGCCAGGCTCCTCTGTCAACAGGATTCTCCAGGCAAGAATACTGGAGTGGGTTGCCATTCTCTTCTCCAGGGGATCTTCCCGACTCAGGGATTGAACCCAGGTCTCCTGCATCACAGGCAGATTCTTTACCATCGGAGCCACGAGCGAAGCCCCCAAGCAGCCTTGAGGACTAGCTAAATTTTTCTGTTCAGAACAAAGCATCAAAACAGGAGTGCCACAACAGCTGACATGTAGTGGGTGTTTATCAACAGCTGCACAGACCTTCTGCTAAGTGTTCTGTAATCACACCTCATCCAATCATCACAACACTCTGAGGCAAGTTAACTCCTCGAGTAAAGGAAGGATTAGAGAGGGGACATAATCTGCCCAAGGTGACTCATGGCCTGTCAGTGACAAAGCTGAGATTAGAAGATGGGTCCTTATCCCAGACGCTCGCTGGAAGAAGTCTGTCTCATATTAATCCTCCAAGGTGTCTTCTTGGTCTACACGAAGGCAAAGAACACATCTTCATCCATCTTCACGATTTGACCTGCACTAATTCTGACAAGGAAGGGCTATCCTCCATTGTTCTCTTGTTAGGTCAAATGTAGAATACATGTATGTGATGTAATCTTCTCAGTATAGCACACTTGATATGCCCTACCTCATTATACACTAGTGACTTACAGGGAAATGCAAAATTAAGATGCTGGACAATCAAAGCATTTAGATGCAGTACTGCTATTATGACAAATAAGAAGTATCAACCAATACCATCTGAATATATAACTAGAGACACCATACTAAGAAAGAGCATCTGGACTAGTCTCAGAACCTCATCAGATTCACTTTTGTTTTCCTTTTGGAATGTTGATTTTGAGTATAATATTGTGATTAGTAACTTAAGAAACTGACATAGTGACAAGGAAAAAGGCAAAATGAGGACTAATTAATCTCCAGGTGATATCACTTAAATTTGTGGCAAGTCATTCCTTGTGAAATTTAAACATCTGGATACTTAAAGGCTTAAAGATTATCAACATTACTTGACAAATAAATAAGACAGGACAGGCATGCGTCTGTCATGCTTCTCCATGATTAACAATGAAATAGAATCAAACAAACAAGGGATTTGTTGGATTACCTTTGGTCCAGGAAGCCCATGGGGTCCCTGAAAACGGAAAACACAGCTTTTAATTAAGAACTGAATCACTGTTTCTCAGCAGAAGTGACTATTATATGAAGTAACAAAAGAGATGTAAAACAAGAATCTTGTTTGATCTACAGCTAGAGGCAGGCCAGTGGGTATTAACACTCAGTGAAAGTTCCTTCCAGCTCGTGGACAGCTCTGCAATAGGAAATACATTAATAGCAATTCTTTCTGCTGAGTATCTCTGACAGGGAGAGGGGAATCTGCCAGGGTTACAAGGGAGGGAAAAAAACACCCAGAAAAAAGTGTTTGTGAACCCATACTACTTCTATTTCTCAAATTCCTATTTGAAAAAAATCTAGGTGGACTATGTGAGATACATTATGAATTTATATGAAATAGAGGTCAACCTTAAAAGACAGAAATTTGCCAAAAATACATTTGGAACTCTTAAGTATCAGTAGAGGAGATCTTTTCAATTATTAACTCCTCTAACCTCAAGGTTTTGAAAAATCTAGAGGAGGAAGAAAGTGAGGAGACTGATAGTCAAGTTTGGAACCCTGTTGGATCATTTCTTTAATTTAAGGCTAAGAAAAGGATTCTAGGAGAGGAGTGCTAAACATTGGTATTTAGAATGCATTTATTTTTACAAAGATGAATTATTCAAGGCTCAAATGTAATAACTCTTGAACAATGGAAGGAAGTCATAACACATCCATAGTCAGGGCTTTTCCCATGTATTTTGTGGAAAATCTAAATATAGAGACTAATTAGCTAAGCTAAATTAACTAAATAAAGGTTACTGTGGATTGCTTTAAATTTCAAGTCATTTAAATAAACTATTTGGAGACAGGAGTATTTAAATACTTGTCAGCAAAATCGTACAAGAGGAAAAAGTTTTTTTTTTTTAAATCAAGCAATAGATAGATTTGTTATACATGTCTACTTTGGAATAACATTTTCCTTTTGAATAAGTTGTGCATAAACATTTTCAGGAAGTGGTCATCTTATCAAGTATTATTTCATTTTAGAAGTGGTTTTAAATTCCTTTAAACTAATTAATTTTGTAATTTGAACGGATATAGCATTTTAAATTTAATTTTCTAACAAAGTGGTGGGAGTACAGAAAAGCCAAAGGTATGCCATTTTCTTGATTCTTAAGGAACCGTTTAGGTTTATAAAAATATGGTTAATTATAACTGTTTTGTGGTATGAAATAGAAACCCAGTAGATGATTGGGATCTGGTGCTATGCTCTGTGGTTTAGACCATTCCAATGATGCTCTTTCTTGGAGCACAACTGGAGTAAAGAGAGACTGACACATTGTTTAATCTCCGGGGTTGAAGACATATGGTTTATTGAGTCACCTTCAAGATGAATGTGACCTAAGAGGCTGCCTGACTTGTTCCCAATCCGTCCCAGTCAAAAGCATTTGGAGCATTCTGCCTTCTAGTTTCAGCCTTAATACAACAGTCATTAGGTAGACATTTGGAGAATTATGCTGCCTTAATGGCTACCTTCTTCACCGAACATGAATTCTATGAGGACACAGTCATTTCTCCACTGGTCACTGAAAGATATCTGCAGTGAACACTGTATTTGCCAAAGCACGTAAAAAGGGAAAAGAAAAAGATCCAACAATATATTAACATATCATGTGTAGAAGTGAGCTTCTGTTTTCATACTGTTTTATAAATGTTCTTATTGAATATTTCATTAAAGGGTCACAACCCTCAAAGTTGGTTCAGTTCAGTTCAGTTCAGTTCAGTCGCTCAGTCGTGTCTGACTCTTTGCGACCCCATGAATCGCAGCACTCCAGGCCTCCCCGTCCATCACCAACTCCAGGAGTTCACTCAGACTCACGTCCATCGAGTCAGTGATGCCATCCAGCCATCTCATCCTCTGTCGTCAGAAACATGGAATTCCCTGGTGGTCCAGTGGTCGGGACTCTGAGCTCTCACTATCAAGGACCCAGGTTCAGTCCTTGGTCAGGGAACTAAAATCTCAAAAGTCATGTAGGGTTCAGACCCCTCTCTCCCACCAAAGTTTGTTAAAAAACATTCATTAATAGCTATAAATATTAAACTTGTTACGGTATTAATGGCCTAGAACAGTGATTGGTTAAAATGATTTTTCAGTGTTCATACTATGCGAAAGTGAAGGGTTAGTTGGTCTGTCGTGTCCAATTCTTTGCAACCCTATAGACTATAGCTGCCAGGATCTTCTGTCCATGTAATTCTCCAGGCAAGAATACTGGAGTGGGTTGCCCTTCCCTTCTCCAGGGGATCTTCCTGTTCCAGGGATCGAATGGGGGTCTCCCACACTGCAGATTCTGTGTGGTGTTAGTCACCAGAGAGGGTACAGTAAAACTTGCTGAACCTATTTCTTCAGATTTCCTATCGCAAAACTCCCCTACTGCTTTCCAACAGATATGGTTGGGACAGTGAAAGACAACACGGTAAAATCAGAACAACACCTCCTATTTTCCGCCTGGGAAGTACCAGATACAAGCTGGCTGTTTTGAGGGATGAGTTCATGCTTTCTCTGGAGGTATGCTCTTAAACAAATGATTCCATTTTGGAGAGAAGGGAAACTTACCATGGGGCCTGGTGGGCCGTGGGGACCTGGTGGGCCTGGTGGGCCTATGACCTGCATGTCAGGAAAATAAATATAGATTTGGTCACTTCATTTAGATAAGGCAGTTAGGCTTGAGTCTCAAGCTAGGGCTCTGCTCAGGCCATTAATGGTTGCAGAGGAAGGATACTGGAAGAAGTAATGTGCTTGATTCTGTACATTTGGAAATTCCTTTGTGAGAAAAAAAAAACAAACTTAAAAAAAAAATACAATTGTTCTACAAAAGCCAGAATAAATCAAAAGCACATTAAAAGAAAAGGAAGCAACTGATTACCAAGAAATGCTATAATGCTACAACCACATTCAAACTTTCAAATATTTCACTAAGCTCTGGAGAGAAAAAACAAGAAAAAAATGTAGGTTCTATGTGCACAGAGCTTGACCCACAAGCATCGTGGGAAAACCACTGATTTTCTCCTCAGGATTAGACAGTCCTCTGAAAAATTGCTTCAAACTCAGACCTCTGAGACACTTTTGTCTCTCCCTGTACAAGGCTGACAGATATTTCTTGTATAGCTTGACAGACCAAGAGGATCATGGTCTTTCTACTGTTGATAAGCCATCTGGCACGGGTTGAAGTTGGTAAATAACTGGTCCATTTCAGGGTTTTTCGGGAACCATGAACGTTGAACCACCACGGACTTACGGAAGGGCCCTGTGGACCTGGCAATCCCGAGTCTCCTTTTTCTCCTTTCATTCCATTGGCACCCTACAAATAACCATTAAGAGTGGAGCCGGTCAAGTTACTTGCAAAGTATAAGGAACAGCTGAATTTTCTCCCCAAATCCATCATCCTCTTGAAATTGTTATAATATCATGCAACATGATATGTAAGACAAGGATTTATCTTCTTGCATTTTAGTTTCAAGCTAAGCAGCAAACTTCCTCAAATCCCTAGGATTGTGGATGATTTCTGAAATAAACTATAAGGTAAATAAAAACTAAGTTATGCTTGATGGGTTAAATTATACATTGCTAAATATGTCCTATTCTAACATATTTTAATGGTGGTGCTGACTTTAAATAGCAGTCTTTTAGTTTTCACTGACATTTATGCATTTCCTAGTTTTAAAAAATGATCTAGGGCAGTGAGGTTTTCTATATTTTTTTCCTGTATTTTTCTACATTTACATCTCCAAATTCTCAGCAAATATTATGGGGAAAACCATAAAAACATCACCCCATAATACTGCACACATTAGGAGAACACTTTCTATTGTAATTTGTTTTTAATTATTCTGTACTTTTTGGTTTTAAAATTATGATTTATTTAAAAATGATTGGTTACACCTTATGTTAATGACCAACTCTATTTATTTTACTATCTTCTAGTGAAAATCAAGAAAACATAAAGGTTTATTTTGTAATTCATTTGGTTAGATGCTTTAAAACTTCTTCCAGTGCCTTAGTTAATTAGTCGTAGTAATTAACCAAAAATACCTCAAATATTAAAAATAAAAACATTATATAAATCATTGGATGAGACTGCAGCTAATAATACAACTATTTTCTGATTATTTGATTTATCTCAATATGAACACATCTTTAAGAGTATAAACATACCGGTAGTCCAGGAAGTCCAATTCCTCCTTTTTCACCTGGCATACCTGGGTCCCCCATGTCTCCCTTTGAGCCTTTGAGTCCCTACAAATGACACGGTTTGCACTTAAGAATCATACTGACCATCGATGGTTACATAGTAGGGAAAATGGAATTCCAGATCAATTTTGTCAACAAATGGACCCTATGCTGAGATGATTCTGATTTTCATTTTTAGGTAGAGTTATCTCTTACAGCAACCTTCTACATTAATCACTATAATTTCCCCTTGTAATGGAAGAGATTAAATTCTACTGCTTAGGCCGTTTAAGTATGAAAAGCATAAGCATAAGTGTTGACATCATTTCTTCTGATTCCACATTTTCACCTGGTAGCTACTTCTATGTCATCAGTCCTGAAAACAACTTAATGGACTTAACGCATAACAGAACAGTACACATTTTGAACCAGGACCTAGTGTTATAGTAAGAAAGGTACAAATGAGTTTCTCCCATCTCCATTCATTATACATCCCCTATCCTTCCTTAACTGTAGGCAGAAGTTCCAGTCACCAGCTTTCAATGGTTCAGTCCACAGACTGGGAGATCACTCATTACACACTCATGTTCAATTAATGCTTAGAAATACTTCCACTTTGTATTCTTATTTTGTTCTCATGACATCTCTCTGAGGTGATCCAGGATGTGATTTTTATTCTTGTTTTACAGTGAGGAAATAGATATATGTGGATTCTGAAGGCAAACATAGGACTTTTTCAATGCTAAGGCTGAAATTAATGTACATCATTAAGCATTTTTATCCAAGGAGGCTTACTTCACTATGACCAGATGGCCCACTCTTCAGCAGAGATGATCATAGCTATTTCAGTTATGATTATAGGGCTTCCTGGTTGCAATAACCTGTCCAACTTTTCTGTACTAAAAACTACTTAAGGATAGGAAGGTTCTTTTCTTGTTACTTATACCTATTTCATAGCACCTACTTTAGAGTCATCTATTAGGAGGACGGGTGGGTACCTAAATAGATAGATGGATCTTAAAGCTGGTTGATTTTAGGAATCTAGTAATAGCAGCAGGATAGCCAACCCAATGGACCTAGTATAGAAGATTTTGTAAAGCCTGTAGAAAAAAATTCAGCTATTGTATGTGTAGGGATGTCTATGTAGTATATCATAATATATATCAAATTATTTATAATGATTAACTGGGGAAAAACCACTGCGTTTTTAAATGCTAATGTGATCTCCGATGGATACAGTGGATCATCTAAAGTCTTTTTTTAGCTACCACATGTTAATTTAGTGTGACATTATATGATTTCAATATACAACTCATATTAAAATAACTCTTCTCTTAATTTACTTATCTAATACAATCTTCTGAGGAGTTTATTCCACAAGCTGTATAAATAATGTCCTTGATTTCTTATGATCTTCTTGATTTTAGTCATTTCTTGAGTAAATTATGGAAGCCCAGAAAACATCAGATATCTTGAAACTAATTCTTGTGCTTAGACTCTCTAAATATTGAATATTGTCCACATTTGCCTTGTCAGATTCATTTCTTTCAGGGGTGAGCAAACCATGGCATAGGGCCAAATTCAGCTCAGAAATTGTTTTTGTACAGGCTGAATGTTTAAAATAAAATTTAAAAATTTGATAGAGAATGTATATGGTCTGTAAAGCCTAAAACATTTACTCCCTGGTCCTTCATCAAAAATGTTTGCCAATCTCTGTGTTAGGGGGAAACCCTCAGAGATACTGTCATATTCTACAAAACTACAAGTGTCCTGCTTGTTTCTGTCTCTTCTAATGATCTAGAAAATTTGGTGTAATCTTTATTTGGGAAAATAAAACAATATCAAAATAACATGTGTAAGCAACATCTAATTTTGTAAAAACTACAGTCACAGATTTAAATCTTAAATTAATTTGTATTCACTGATAAGAATTAGATAATTCTTACTAAATTGGTAATGATCTTACAAGTCTAATAAAAATTCATATGTCATTGGTAGATTGATCAGAGTTTTTAAGACAAATCTAAGGTATCATATAACTTGCATGTTTCTACAAAGAAAAGCAATGTCCAGTTAAAACTAATTGCTTTTTAAAGTTAATGTCATCTCTAGAACAGAAGGTAAAAAAGAGAATATTATATATCAACAATGTCTTCAAACCTATAATAAAAGGTTTAAATGCTTTATATTATATATATATAATAAATGCTTTAAATGACAGTGTAAAGCTTTGAAAATTACCTGCTCTCCATCAACTCCTGGGACTCCTGGAGATCCTGGCTCTCCCTGTTAAGATAAAAATTAATGGCTAGCTTCTTCTTTATTATTGGTAGCATACTACACTAAAAATGATGCAAAAAATGATGCTAGCTGGTAACAGTACAATTTAACTTTTCAGCAAATGCATCCTAACTTGAATATGTTATTACATCATACCGCATCATTACACAAAGTGAAATAACATTTTTTGAATATTATGTATAATAATATTTGTCTGTAGCTAAATAAGATCTAGCATTTTTAAAAATTTTATCCCCTCATATGCGATTCAGGCTAAAAAAATTGCTATCATTTGATGGCAGAGCATATCCTATAGCAACAACCTATATGCCTCAATTAATTTTTTTCTCCTTAAAAAATCTGCATGATGTCTCTTATTTTCAAATTTGAGAAAAGAGCAAAACCATAGCAGTTAACTTAAGAAAAAATAACATGCAAAGCCACATACATTTATAATATTTCACCTGACATTGTTTGAACAGTGAATACAAATTCATAATGATTGTGAATGTGCTATTTCCAGATAAGCCTCACTGAAGGATATCATAAATCAGATAATATCTTAATCCACAGAAAATTACTTTGGGATCAATTCAATTTCCTATACTATGCTAGGAATGAACTAAAGTTACTATTCATATTATGATTTATTAGAACCCTTGACAAACCTCAAATACATGGATTTATTTTTCTTAACTGAAGATGTTCCATTAAAAACAAATTTAAACAACATGCTGGAGATTTATTCAAACAACAAATGTCCAGTCACCTTTCAGTCAGAAACGTACTGAACAAGCAAATTCTTTGAAAGATAAGATATTATATCAATGGGTCATTTAGGTAGATCCCATTATAAATATCTCTGATTTCCACATCATGGAAACTTTGTAAAACGAGTTCTTTGGAGTGAGTGAATGGTTTGCCTTACAGACAGATTTCCAAGGAAGCTGACTTGAGGCTGTTTTTCTAGAAAGCCTTGTTTGGTGATGTTATAAACCACAATATAAACCACAATATGAAATGGTTGGAGCTTCTTTCCCTGGTAAAAACTTTAAGAGCTGTTTGGTCATAGTGTGAAATTTGATCCTTCCAAATGTTAAAGGAAGGCATGACAAACAAATGAAAAAAAGAAAAACACTTTTTTCTTCCTTTAAATTCTAGATTTCCTGCTCTTTGTGGTAGTGGCAAAGTTTATTTTGCCACAAACAAGTCTGCTGAGGTTGGCTGCAACTGGTTAAGCCCTAGTCTCATGCAATCTGAATATCTGTCAGCACTCTGGGTTGGATAATGGTTGCTACGTTTTTCCTTCCAAACTGTGACTCACAAATGTTTAAAACAAAAATACAGTTCATGAATTATTTATCCTTCACCCACCAAATGTAGTTTGTAAAGAGTTATTTGTATAGGGCTTCCTAGGTGGAGCTAGTGGTAAAGAACCCACCTGCCAATGCAGGAGACATACGACATGGGGGTTCGACCCCTGGGTTGGGAAGATCCCCTGGAGAAGGAAATGGCAACCCATTCCAGTATTCTTGCCCAGAGAATCCCATGAACAGAGGAACCTGGAGGGCCACAGTCCACAGGGTTGCAAAGAGTCAGACACTACTGAAGCAACTTAGCTTGCACATTTGATATATAAGAAGTCAAACAGTCCTGGTTTGATAAAGAAAGGAGAAATACTAATTGACTTGGTTCACATTCAGTCTGAGGCTCTGAGTCCTGAGCAGGAATGAGTTTTATATTTGACTCACACTGCATTTGCTGACTCCAGTTCATAGGCACATCTCACTCCAATTATCCCAGCTTTATCAAGGGGAGCTCATGGAAAGCATCAAAGACTGTATCAGCTAACCCAGGATCCCAATTACAAGATGATTGTCAGTGTATGAGGTGGGCCAGCGTACCAGCAAGGTGGGAAGGCTAACAGGTAAGAGGTAAAGGAGGATGACTAACCCCGTCCCCACCCTACTTGTCTAGACATTCATTTGGCCAATTTCTGTTGCTTTCACTTTCAGTTCCAAGTAAATCTTGACCCCAAGGCAGAGAGCACACTTCCTATATGCTTCTTACCCAATGCACTTACTCTATGTACTAATAACTGTGCCTTTACCTTCCTTTCTCCATCCTTGAACTGACAGCTCCTTGATGAAACCCTTTATTATATCCTCCTATCTTTACTAGGTAATAGTACTTATCATGGAATAGAGGTCCACCAATTAATTATTGATTGATATGATTACTAAATGAATAGCAGTTGAATTATAAAAAACAGGGGATGTAGGTTTTAACAACATAGATTTCTTGGCTAGGTAGTCCTTCTTGCCTCTTTTGGGTCAAGTCCTTTTGGGCTTCTGCAGGCCTCTGAGCTACAAAGAAGAGTCAAGTCTCAAGTTTTTTGAAGTTTGTACAGAATAAGGCACACATTTAGCATTGAGGACAATTTGCTTCTGGAGACTTAGTCAAGTGAGGGGATAAAGCAAGGAACTCTGACCTTGGTTGACTCTACACAGAGAAAAAAGGAATCTGCAGATTTTCTTTTAGATTTTCTAGTCTAGCTCACCAAGATATTAAAGAACAGGGACCCAATGACTTTCGCATACCATATCAAATACTGCAATGGGATTGCAGATCATGAATTTATTTTATCAAAGAAGAGATAGACTATTTTAATTTAATGACATAAACCACTCTGTATGTCATGATTGTCACCATCTCTTCAAGGAACCTCTAGATGCACGTATTATTTAAGTTCTATTTCTTTAAAAAAATGTTTCTTGTCTCTAAAATAACTGAAACAACCTATATTACAAAAATTACAAACTATACTATCAATATTTTAAATAAATTGTGTAATTAAATCTGAAAGTTTAATTTATTTTTGTAAATTTAGTGAATTATATTAAATATTCAAATCTAGAAAAAAAAATAAAGAAAAGGGATTCAGGTCAACTTGTTTACCAGGAATATAGGCTGTATATTATTGGAGCATTTTTTTGTGTTATATCTCTTAGGGACCAGAATGTGGTGGAGAAATAAAAAGTAAAAAATCCCCAAACGTACATTAATGTTATACATGAAATCTGTTTGAAATTAGAGTCTATGTTTTAAATATATCTCACATAGCCAAGGACCTTAGTAATATTTTACTCTGTATTCCTTTTTCTAATAGAAAAAATAATTGTTTCTATGTGCTAGTTTTCTGTTTTTAAGTATCTTGAAACGGAAAAGTACAAAAACTGATGTGTGCATTTGCGTGTGAGTGTGATAGATTTTGCAAATAAACTGCCTTATGAGGCATAAATAAAAGATGGATTTTGACACCACTTGAATCATCTACAAAAAACCCAATGACAAAAGTCATATTTCAACATATGTAGTTCAGTCCTGAAAAGACAGAATTGCTGGCCATGTGTTAACTGATTGAGCATGGCTGAATAAGCTTTAGTTCGCAGAGAAAAAGTTAATGCTACCAATAAATTTTTGATATAATCAAGTAATTTTATTCCTTCTGTTTATAGTTGGTATGGGATTTTCCAGACAAGAGGACTGGAGTGGGGTGCCATTGCCTTCTCCAGGTATGTTTTATTAGATGAAGTTTAAATGGCAGAACAATTAAATGGATATACAGTATGTGTTGTCAACATGACTGAAAATTGTTTTTAAAATTATCATTTGTGAATGTGTCATGCTGAAGCTTTTCTCATTCTTTTTTACAAAGGCATTGAAGATAAGGATCTTATTTAATGTCAGAGCAAATCTTCCTTTAATCCTTCTTGATTTAAATGTTTGCCTTTTTTCCATATACCACATTAGGCGTTTCTTTACACTTACCATTTCTGTAAAACGTATTTCTCCTTTGTTGAATACTCTGTTTTTCTGAGTGTTCTCCCTCTAAACTTAATGCCATTTCTATTTCTTTCACTTCCTTCCTAATTTTTACTTTTTTCTGATTCCTCTTCCTTCAGTCCAGAACTCAGTTTCTATTTTCAGCTCTCTTAAGCAATATTGCTGATCTCAGCTCTTCCAGGATTTCATAAGACTGATTTTCAAAGACACATATATTTAATATGGATTCTCTGCACCATATATAGTAAATGGAAACAAATAAAACAAATAATAACCTTTGGCCCTTGTAGTCCTTGAGGTCCAGGTGGTCCAGGGGGACCCTAAATCCAGAAAAGACAAAGTTTTAAAAGATAGCAACTATCTGTATTAAAATATATGCTTTAAATAATAAGCACACTATACACTTCCCTAATTTCTATCATAATCAAATATCCTCCAATATTGATTTGCAAAGAGGAAACATTTACTGGTTACAGAATTATAAAAACTACCTAAATATATGCAAAAAAAACCACCCCACCATATTTGGGTTAAAATAATGCTCTCAAGTTGATTTGTAAGACAATGTAAAATCATTGCTGCCCTGTTCCACATTCATCTTTCAGGGTTGAATTAACTTCCTAATATTTCCTCTGTTTCTGAAACACTTCTCCCACCCGGCACAAACACTTTAATTTCCCGAACACTAAAGAACAAAGCTGTATTACTGAGATAAGACCAAAGACTTTTAAGAAAAATAGCAATAAATTTTTTCTTGACTTTTTTTTTTTTTTAACCAAGCAGACAAAGTGACTCAACTGGGGCAAATGTTGTAAAAGGTTATTGACATAAGAAAATATATTAACTATCAGATAAAAACAATGGTTACATTAGTACCATCATGACCGGCATGCATCAACACTGAATACAAAGTCACAAACCACAGAAATCATGCAATTGGAGTTACCGTGACTGTTAAGGTGGTAATCCTCTGTTGAGAAAATGTATTGATAAAGACAGTTACCTAATTGTGTGCCAAAGTACAGTAATACATTTCTGAAATAATCAACTTTTGGATTATGTTTTGGTAAGAACTGACAAGAAACTGAGAACATACCATCCTTTTTTTTTTTTCCTGATATTTTATTTATTTATTTTTTTTAATTTTAATTTATTTTTAAACTTTACATAATTGTATTAGTTTTGCCAAATATCAAAATGAATCCATCACAGGTATACATGTGCACCCCATCCTGATTGTAAAGATTTTTTTACAAATTATTTTTAGAATTTTGTTTAAAACCCTATGGATAAAGGAGAAAGAAAACGTCAAAAGTTTAATTCACTTGACTTAAATTATGAAGTAAAATAGTATGCACCTGTGGTTTGTCAGCATAACTGTGAGCTAAGAAACTCGGCTATTCATAAAAGCTCTATTTCTAGAGTACCTTGATTAGAGAAAATGAAATATCTAACTGTGTAAGTTATGCTTTTGTCTTTTAGTTTGTATCTTGTTTGTTGTATTATAATTAGCTTAAGTGTGTGTGTGTGTGTGTGTGACAAGACTAAGATAGGAACTGACATGGGATTCACCTTATTTCTTAAAGGGCTTGAATACTGTATCAAAATATATTCTATCAAAGTGTGAATCTCTAAAACAGCCAATCCCTAATCCACGAAATGTTTTTGTATTAAGATTTTCTAGTCCAAGTGTTATACAAAAACTTCTGTAAGGCACTTTTTTCTTTTCTTTTCTGCACCACTTTTCTTTTTTGCTGATTTAAAAAAGCTTTTTTTCTTAAAAATTATTTATTTTTGACTGAGCTTGGTCTTCACTGCGGTGCACAGGCTTTCTCTAGTTGCAGCAACCTGGGGCTACACACTAGTGGTGGCTTCTCATTGTGGTGGCTTCTCTTGTTGCGGAGGATGGACAGTGCTCGGGCTTATTGCCTGCTGAAGGTCTGTGCCACTTTATGGGATTTTAGAGGGGAGAACATTTTCTATTAGGAGCTCTGGTCCTAGAAAAAAACACTGTCCAGTTACGTGTGACCTTGTGAATATCAGTTTAACTCCATCCCTTTGTCTTCCACTACTCCATCAGTTCAGTTCAGTTCAGTCACTCAGTTGCTCAGTTCTGTCTGACTCTTTGTGACCCCATGGACTGCAGCACGCCAGGCCTCCCTGTCCATCACCAAGCACTACTCCAATCCATTATCTAATTCAAGGTGCTGTTTTTATTGTGTTGTAAAAAATAATTTTAACATTATCTATCTCAGTTCAGACACTTGAGTTTTTAGTGATATAGTGTCATCATATCTTAGAAACAATGTATTTATGCACACGTAGAGATGGTGCAAGTTTGTATTCTATGGTAAAATCAGTCATAGTCCTTATAGCTTCAGAGAGAACAGGGTAGGAAAAAACAACCCAGTAAGGTTTGCTTCTAAGGTAAAGGGCAAAATGGCCACAAACTGGGGGCAAAGTTATAAAAAAAATCAAGGTCCAGATTTTTATACCATCATATATATGTAACATAAGACACCACTTATTTTATACTTAAAGGATTTACCTAGGCCAAGAGTTGAATTTATGGTGATGAGAAAGCTACTTCTTAGCTCCCGTATATAGATGAGTCATTTTTAAAAGGCTATTAGAAAATTACTGAGCAGAAATAATTTCCTTGCCATAGCCTTCCAACTAAAAATTCTTTTTTTTAACTAGAAAGCAAATCCAGAAAAGCTTAGAAAGGGGAGTAGTTTAAAATTTGAACTCTCTGAAGTTTTCCAATCTGTGCCATACATGTTTCATTTTCCACCTAAATGCAAAACTAGTTTGTCTTTTTCTTTTAATTTAGGGATAACAACATGTTTTATAATGAATTGCATAAATAAAAGAATATTATTATTGGAACCTCAACTATTGAACAGATGGAGCTTAAATGACTTTGTTAAATAACTATATTTGTGAGACCTAAAAATTATACAGGGTAGTTTCCACCCAGTCAACAGAAGAATAAATGACAGAAAACTAAGCCAACTTCTCAAAACCATAATGTTACTGCCATCCTGAAGAACCAGTGTGTAGACACTCAGGGACTTCGCAAATATGTTGGCTCACTTTGGATTTCTTGTATATGGTTCCTCTAAGTTAACACAACATAAACTCAGCAGGGTTCTCTGCTGAACTTCAGTAATGATTTGAAAACCAGAATTTTGGGTAGTGATGGAGAAAGCCATGTCATTCTCTACTGAGTTGCGATGTGAAATGGAAGGCATGAGATAGAAAAGCTGTAAATTGGTTGACGGCTAGAAGGATGCTCGGTAATTTATTCTCTTAGATGCTAATGTGAATCGCTTTAAGATTAAAGGTTATTTTCTTTCATGGCTTATAATGAAGCAAGCTTAAAATCACCTCTGATTTACCCTAGAGAACAGGTTTAGTTTATATGGTGTTGAGAAATTTTAAAAGCTTCAGTTAGAGCTTTTAAGAGCTTTTAAATGAAAAGGTTTTGCTGCTAATTGTGGAAACATAACCACCTTAAAAAAAAAAAATGACTTATGACAAATGTCCATGTAAATATAGGCATACCTTGGAGATATTGCGGGTTAGGGTTTCACACCACTGAAATAAAGTGAATATTGCAATAAAGCAAGTCATACAAATTTTTGATTTCCCAGTGTAAGTAAAGTTATGTTTAAACTGTAATGCAGCCTATTAAGTGTGCAATAGCATTATGTCTAAAGAACAATGTACATACCCTAATTGAAAAATACTTTATAGCTCAAGGATATATTGTACCACGGCCAATATTTTATAATAACCATAACCTTTAAAAATGAAAAATCAGTGTATTGTTTACCTGTAACATATGTAATATTGTACATTAATTATACTTCAATAAAAATACTTTAACACTAAAAAATGCTAACTATCATCTGAACTTTCAGAGAGTCTTAATCTTTTTGCAACCGTAACATCAAAGATCACGGATCACAAGGAATTCCCTGGTGGTCCAGTGGGCTGGGGTTTGATCCGGTCAGGGAACTAAGATCCTGCAAGCCACGTAGCAGGGCGAGGAAAAAAAATCGCAGATCACCATAACAAATATAATCAAAATCAACAGATTTGCAATATTGTGAGAATTACCAAAATGTGGCAGAAAAACATGTAGTGAGTAAATCCTGTTGGAAAAATGGAGCCAATAGACTTGCTTGGCACAGAGTTGCCATAAACTTTCAATTTGTAAAAAAAAAAAAAAAGCAGTATCTTCAAAGTACAATAAAGTGAAGCATAATAAAAGGAGGTATGCCTGTAACAATTTTCAATAGAGGCAACATTAAAATTTTATATTTCTAGGGTGATATTTTATAACTATAATGTGCTCTTATTTATCTAATTACTCTAGAATTTTTTTTTTTTTTGCAGGCCTTTTTTTAAAGAGGAGGCGATAGTGACATAGAATTTGCAAAACTGTGACTATCCATCACTGGTTAGAGAACTAGAAGAACAAGTGTCTATTACTTCCTCTCAATCTAATGGCTATTTAATTTATTTATTAAGTACTCAATCTGCTAGAGTACTATATTGGGAAAACAAAGACATAGTTTTGAAGTGAAAAAATAACAATAAGTTATTTACAAGCACAATGCTTAGTTGCCTAAATAACTCCATAAGAATAATAAATCTTAAGGTTGAGACCAACCTAGACAGTATATTAAAAAGCAGACATTATTTTGCCAACAAAGGTCCATATAGTCAAAGCTATGGTTTTTCCAGTAGTTCTGTATGGATGAGAAAGTTGGGCCATAAAGAAGGCTGAGTGCTAAAGAATTGATGCTTTTGAACTGTGGTGTTGGAGAAGACTCTTTAGAGTCCCTTGCACTGCAAGGAGATCAAACCAGTTAAAACTAAACAAAATCAGTCTTGAAAGTTCATTGGAAGGACTGATGCTGAGCTGAAGCTCCAATACTTTGGCCACCTGGTGTGAAGAACTGACTCATTGGAAAAGACCCTGGTGCTGGGCAAGATTGAAGGCAGGAGGAGAATGGGGCGACAGAGGATGAGAGGGTTGGATGGCATCACCAACTTGATGACCATGAGTTTGAGAAAGCTCCAGGAATTGGTGATGGACAGGAAAACCTGGTGTGCTGCAGTCCATGGGGTCACAAAGAGTCAGACACAACTGAGAGACTGAACTGACTGAGTGAAGATTGAGACATAAACATGAACTAGTTGGTTGTGATGGATAGTGACTCGTTTACAGTCAAATAGAACTGAAGGTAAAAAAAGAAAGTGAGTGCACATTTCTTGTTTCATATCAAGATGTAGGTGTTAGATTTTTTTAAAAAGTACAGTGTATTCAGGCACATCAACAAAGAATATTCAGCTCCTAAAAAAAACTCTAAGTATAATATTAGATTTTATGGATCTTAGAAAAGATCCATTTAGAAACATTCTCATTTAACGATCAGATCAATGAAACATAATTTTGTGATTTCCCCAAAGGGACACACCTAGTTAATAATAGAGGGGAAATCAAAGCAGATTTTGGTTTTAGACTAAGGGTAGTTTGCTTCATGTCAAGCTCTTGTTCATGTAAAGGCTTTAAAACTCTTCCACAATTTTTCCATAAAATGGCCATGGCCAAAAACATTGGAGTATATCTTGGAAGATAAGAGAATGGATACCTCTTAAAGGTAGTTAAAAGAATCATGGTGCCACTGGAAGCAGTTCAAGGGAAATTGACAATATTGTTCAGAAAGTTGAAAATGTGTCCCTACATTTTATAAGTAAGAACTCTGACAACATAGTAGGTAACCAAAACTTCCTGTTCTTTTCTTTCTTTATACATGCAGACAGCAACTTCTGGGGAACAGGGGGGAATTTAGAAAGCATGTTCTAGAACTTGACAGGAGCCCAGAATCTACTGCTTGAGTCTAATCCACTTGTGCTGAGGAACACTCATGCAAGCTGTTGACTGAACACACTGCCCAAGGGATGTTTCTCCAAGCAGTAAGCATGCTTTTCTTTGTGCTTTACCAGAAGAAGAAAAGGAATGAAAAATAGGCTAAGCTGAAGACAGATTCTGTAAAAACTATGTAATAAATGCTTTATTAGTTAAAAATGACAGTTGTAACAAAGGATCCATAGAAGTGTAGTAGATCTACCATAATTTGGTAATGCTAGTGAAATCATATAGATGGAAAAAAATTCAAGCAAGAAAAATATTTAAAACAACTAATTTGACTTTCAAGCAGAAAAATGGATTGTGCATATGAACTAAGTATAATCACTAATTCAACCAATAACTTTATTTAATATTTACATTCCCAGACCTGGGTTGGACACATTGCGGGAGTCAAAATAACCATACAACAAGTCTTCTGTCAACAAGTAATTTACAATTTGGTAAGAGACAAGACTAAAGTAAATCAGGGGATTTGGAAGAATAATTTAATGTTAAACCACTTGGTCCTGACTGCTAATATTTAAAAGGATTCAGAGGAGGAACTTGTCTGGGTGGCAGCAGTGAATTGTTGAAGAGGATTTAGAGATGAATGAAAGGAAAAGATGAACCAGGAAAAGAAGGAGTGATTTTTATAGATATGATAACTATGTTGTGGAGAAATTAAAAAATCTGTATAGAAAAGACAGGGTTATAGGGCTTAAACATCAGATAGAGATGCTTAGACTTGATAGAGTAGGCAAGCGGGTCACTGAGGGTTCTGAGTAGATTGGGGTCATCAAAATAGTGATAATTTAGGAAAATCAGAAG
>NW_011494961.1:7870665-7915646 GCF_000754665.1 Bison bison bison | reverse complement strand
AATCAGAAGAGTAACCCTCTTGACTACCCTCTATGTATTTTTACTTGATGGAAGAAAAAGAATTGAACAGTAGCAGTATTAAGAAGCCACGATAGAGGACTCATGTGCCAGGCACGTTTCCAAGTATTTAGCCATGTACTTCTCATAACAGCCCTATTTATGTTTTGAGGCAGATGCTATTATTGTCCTCATTTCACAGAGAACTAAATAACTTGCTCTAGCTCATGCACTTAGTAAGCAAGAGATCTGAACCCAGGCAGCTCCAACTCCAGAGCCACAGGGCTCTTAATGGTTTTGCTAAGTTCACTTTTCAAGAAAGGAGACGAAGATTTGCAAAACCAATATACGTTAAACCAGATAAAGCTAAATATATCTGGAGGAAGAAGGAAAATAAAAGGAAGGATTGAAAAACACAGGGAGAAGAAGCTGGGTTCAAAAGATGAGGGAAAAGGTGTGCTTTGAGAGGTAAAGCCCTCTGAGAGCTGAGGTGGGTGGAAGGTGATATTTCCACACATTCCAGGTCTCAGCAGTGTCCCTGTCTGTGTCAGGATGGGGAGCAGTCACTTGCCTGCAAGGCTTCGTGGAGGTTGCCATTGTAGTCTATGATCTCGGTGGCTCCTGGATCTCCCTTTTGACCAGGTGGACCCTATGAAAAAATAAACCAAGAGAACATTAGGCTAGGATGGAGAAGGGACTGTGGCAGAAACAGAAATAGCAACACGCACGCTCTCTCTGACCATCAATTCTCGATTGAGGCCCAAATACATGTTAAAATAAATAAACCATGTTCAAAGTTTGTCCTTATTTCAAAGCAGGCAAACTACTTCCAACTTCCTGCCTGTGGTATGTTAAAGATATTAATTCAGATAAAAAAGAAAAAAGATTCAATATCAAAAACTGCTCCCTGAAAATTATTATTTGTAGGCTAATCTGATTTGACTGACAAAATCTTGCTGGCTTTATCCATATTTATTAAAGCAACCCCTGACATCTTTCTCCACATCCACACCACAAAGACTGCTTCCTCATTCTTTAAGAAGATAGAACATTATACTACAGGAAATGCTTGCTTTTCCAACAGGAATAGAACTCCATTAAAACTGAATCAAACAGGGAATAAATATGCATGCACATATATATTTGAATATATATATATATATGGAGGGAACAAATATTTTTAAGACGTCTACCCTACTCAGTAGCTCTGCCACTGAATTTCCATTAGTTACGTCCTAATTCTCTGTGTTTTAAAAAGGTTCTGAAAATTTAGACTATTTCTTTCTTTACAATTGAGTTAATTGAAAAGTGGAAAGTTCTACTGTTAGACGGCTGTGGGTCTGCGACTGCTCATTTAGCAGAGGGAAAGCAGAGTTCTTCACTTCTTCTTGTGGAGCCTATCTTATGTGTCCAAATTTACAGACTCGGTGCTCCCAGTGACTACACTAAAAAATAGGAAGAAAGGGAGCGGTAGCAGGAATAATCACAGTGGTCTACCTCCTGTGCTATTATTGGGTATGATTAATCCAAGTGCCTTGTAAAAAGCCACATAGACACATACTTCAAATCTAGGCTCATTGGAGGCCAAAGCTGTAGACGAGACACACTCACCCTTGGTCCCAGGGCTCCAGAGTCCCCCTTGTCTCCACGATCGCCCTTTCCCCGGTAAAAAGAGAAAAAGAACCTAGTTAGTTAGTAGTGAGGCCAAGAGTCCCCAAATATCTCAAATCCAAGGATTTGATATCCAAGTATTTAATCCAAGGATTTAAATCCAAGTATTTACTATCATTCAGTGGCACCTTTAATATGAACTTTTGAAATGTAAAATAGCAACTTGAAATACAATAACTCCTAACATGGCAAACGCTTCTCTAAGATGCCCCTTGAAGTGAATTAAATTTCCCCCTTCAGATGACAGAGTATCTTGAAACGACAACACATACAGTAACTTGTTTATTAGGGATCTTCAAAGGCAAAGCAAGTGGCTTCTATGACACCCAAAGTTAGGCTTTTCTCTCTCAGATTGAGCCATGTTCTTGCCTTTATATGAAGAGATTTGGTGCAAGGGGGAAAAGAGCCAACCAATTAATAGGTTGTCTGTTCTCTAAGAAGAAAAAGTGTAGACAATCAGGACAAGGAAGGAAGAGAGATCAACGGGGAGCTCAGTGTTGGGAGATTTAGGAGGGAAAGGTCCCCAGCTGGGTCTCCCTCTGATGATAAGGATCTAAGGAAAACTTTTCTACTTAGGAAGTGCTCAAGAGGACAGCAGCCTGTTAGACCAGGGTGGCCAGGTTGAAGGTCAAGAGCTGGGCAAACCTGGCTCTCTCTCTTTTTTCCAGTGTAAAGTCAAGTCTTTAAATGTCCATTTATAGTGTTTTTGCCACCTCACCCCCCTCCCTGGACAGACACTAGGAATCACCTACGCCTCAAACTCCAAAATATATCACTAAGAATACTTCAGAAAGTCTCGGAAATCTCAACAGAAAATTTGGAGGAGAGATTTGAACCTGTGTAGAACTGAGAGTTCTTTCGAATAGCCTAAAATTTATAGAGCCCTTTTCCTAAACAGAATTCAAAGCATTTTTCTGTATCTTTCTCCATATCCTTATAAACTGGATAAGGACCAGTGAAGATAAGCAGTAAAAAGGATTATGATTTTTTCTATCCACAGTATGCTAGTAACATGGACCATAATAATTAAATTTGCTTGAATGCAGAGTTACTAATATCTGTTTTCTGTTTTCCCCATTTCCCATGCTAGTCATTAATAGAATCTCAAATAACATGATTCTGCTAATAGTATACAGATTATTGCAGGTTCTATAAGAACATGATAAAGGAGAGAATTTCCATTGGTGGTGAAGTTTTAACACAATGGAGGGAGTCAACTGACTTAAAAGCAAACTGTAGTTGAACATTTATCACAAAGACAGCCAGGAAATAAAAAAAATATTATATTGCACATAATGTAAACTAAGTACTTAATTTTTTCCAAATAAGCTATATTTATGAAACAGGAAGTACATTTTCTCTTAAAGAATGGTCTGAAGCACAAGAACACAAAAACAAGATGAAACAAACCAGGATATCATCATAAGGGTGAAATTACTGCAATGCCAGTGTGTGAAAGAGTCTAATCCAAAACATGACTTTCCTGTGGAAAAGGTGAGAAGCACAGCTCTTGATGGCCTCATGTTATGTTAAAATGGTTACCCGGGTACTGACCTTTGACCCTTTCGGGCCTCTAGTTCCTGATTCACCTTGTTTCCCCTATTATAGAAGAATATAAAGATGGAAAAGAGAAAATAATAGAGGGAGACAACAATAGGAAAAAGAAATTAGCAGTGACTCAGAATAATGAAGAAAAATGGAAACACTTTATTTTAACTGCTTTAATAGATGGCTGTCTATAATGTAAACTGTTACAACACTGAACATAAGCATTATCAGCACATCATTAGTTCACTCCCTGGGCTCTTCACCAACCTTCACGTCATTATAATTCTAAAGTCTGACCACCCATTGGTGGATGGGAAGAGTTCTGCAGATAATTCTCAGTAGTCTCAAAAGTGTTTGCTTATAAATTTCATCAAAGAGGAGGTCATTTCCCATGTCTCTAGGATGGGTTATTAAAATAAAGTGTTACCATATCAGTTTGCAGGAAGCTTAGAGGAATAAAGTGAACAGTCAAATAAATCCTTAGTTCTCATATTTTCAAGGTGTTACTTACCATCAAGTTACCATGGAAACTAATGGTCTGGATCCACATTTTCCTCAGTAGGTTTTTGTTTGCTTGTTTATTTTTGTTTTATATATATATTTTTAAATGCAGGGATTTTTTTTGTTTTTGGCCAGGCCGCTCAGCTTGTGAGATCTTAGTTCCCTGATTAGGGGTTGAACCTGTGCCCTCTGCAGTGAAAGTGCAGAGTCCTAATCACCAGACTCAGTAGGTTTTAATATGCCTTGAGTGGTAATGTGTTAGTGTGACAGTCCCTCCCCATTGACATTTTGATGTGTTATTAAATTTGTTGACTGAATAGAACGGAGTAAACTGGAAAAGTTGAATTGTAAAACCCCTTTTAGAAAATAACAAATTGGTATGCATTTCAATGAATTATTTGTGATTTGGGGCTGTTTTAATACCCCTTGAATAATTTTATTTTAGTTGCATGTTCTAAAAGTAAGTGGTATACATTTCCAAACTGAGAATATTGTTTTCCAGTGTGAGAATAACTGACCTTTGGTCCAGGGGCTCCGGGCTCCCCTCGATCCCCTCGTCCAGGAGGCCCTGCCTCCCCACGTTCACCCTGTCACAAATCACAAAATAAGTAAATGGTGACCCATCTTCCCCCAACCGGTCCCTGTAGATTAATGAGTGAAGTGAATAAAACCAAAGAAAGTAGAAAGTGACTATTTATTTACTACATACTCAGCATTGTATTAACTTCAACATGGATTATCTCATTTAATAATTGAAACAACTATACAGTGTTTGCATTTTCATCCGCATTTTTATAGATGAGGAAATGGTTTGGTAAATGCCTGTCAGACACCTACATTGGTAAATAGAAAGACCTTTAAAGGGAATTGATAAGGGCCATCATTAAGCCTCACCACAGGCACTGGCATAGTCTTCACTCTGCAGTGACTTTTTAAGATCTACTAGGAAGAAGCATGGCAAAATGACTAAGCACCAGGTTTTGTAATTTGACATTCTCTACTTTAATCTTGGCTCTATTACTTACCAGGTCTGTGTTTTGGGGAAAATTAGTTAAGTTCTGAAAGCTTTGGTTTCCTCTATAAAATGGAGAAAATTATAGTACTGGTTTCATAATTTAAAATAAAAAGTCCTCGTCACGGTATAAGACATGCAGGTATTACAGTTTTGCTACATTTATAGATCTGGGAACGATGATCGTGGTCACTGCCCTCCGAGGGCCAGTGCTCTAGTAAGATAAGATCCACATGAACAAAATAGTTTAGGGTTCAGGAATAATGTAAAGTCATATGTGAGAGAAGAAGAAACTCCACAGGGTTTTCAACAGTCTGGACTGACTTTTTGCTGAGACCTGGGTCAAGTCCTGAAGGATGCTGCTGCTGCTGCTGCTAAGTCGCTTCAGTCGTGTCCGACTCTGTGTGACCTCTGAGATGGCAGCCCACCAGGCTCCCCTGTCCCAGGGATTCTCCAGGCAAGAACACTGGAGTGGGTGAAACCCAGCTGCTGCTGCTGCTGCTGCTGCTGCTAAGTCGCTTCAGTCGTGTCCGACTCTGTGCGACCCCATAGACAGCAGCCCACCAGGCTCCCCTGTCCCTGGGATTCTCCAGGCAAGAATACTGGAGTGGGTTGCCATTTCCTTCTCCAATGCATGAAAGTGAAAAGTGAAAGTGAAGTCGCTCAGTCGTGTCCGACTCTGAGCTACCCCATGGACCGCAGCCCACCAGGCTCTTCTGTCCATGGGATTTTCCAGGCAAGAGTACTGGAGTGGGGTGCCATTGCCTTCTCCGCCTGAAGGATGGGTAGGGTGTATTTTACAATTATTATTGCTTATGACTGTGCTTTTGAGGAGTGCACACAACACTTTACATGCATTATCCTATTGAGTTCTCAAGACAAATGAGAAAGGTGTTAGTATCCATAGTCTACAGATGAGGAAACTGAAGCTCAGAAAGATTAAGTAATTTTCCCAAAGCCTTTAACATGGGAGAGCTGTAATTTGGAATGGATTGTACTCAATCTTCAATTTTTGCATAGATGTTTTGGTATGTAAATATTTTGCACATCTCTGGTCATTTTCTCAGAATAAATTCCTAGTGGGGAAATGTCTGTGTCAAAAATAAAAACACTTTAAAATCTTGCCAAATCACCCTCTAGGAAGAGGGTTCTGTTTTTCCCTGAACACAGAATTGAGAGTTCAGCTTCCTGTGTGATGGGTAGAATTTGAATAATCAAACAAGTTTTGACTTCTGGTGATGGCATGTTAATGGATGAAGGAGGCACCCTCCTCACTAAAGGATAGATTCATCTTGGAAAGGAAAAGAAAGTAGGGTTGGATTTGTTATGGGTGATGGAGAGTTTTGAATTCCAAGATCTTTATCTGTATCATGCCCACTTTGGGAAGACTCTGTGGTTTTGCAGGGGAGGTGGGATAGATTAGGGCCAGGATTATGGAAGACTGAGTAAATTTCTCAGTATGAATCAAAAGGGAGTAGCAGAATGGAGAGGCTGGAACTTGACTGGAGGCAGGAGATGGAAAAAATGCTCCAGAAGGGATTTTCCAGGGATTAGAAACTGAAGTGCTTCTACTGGTATATGGAATTCACATTTATAAATGTTTGGTTATTTGCTTAATATTTTACAGATGAATTCTAAAATGGTAACTATAATCTTATTTTAGGGAAAAGCAAAAATCTTAGAAAATCATTTCTCTATAGCATATATATCATAGGTGTGAAGTCTCTATATATTTACCTAGAATCACTTATTAACATAATACCCCTAATTAATTGCTTATTATTCTCTGGAATTACATTTTTTTTTCCTTCCATCCCTTTCTCACACATATTACAGTGTAAGCTTCAGTAGAAACTGTTTTTGTTGCATTTAGTCTCCATTCTCAATAGAAAAATGTCTGGGAAAAAATGTGTTGAGTTAATGAATAAACAATATTATTCAAAGTTTTCTAAATTATTCATGATAAAGTCCTATTTCTTTAGACTGATGTAGATTTCTTGCAGGCACTGATACAGATGCTGAGAATACAGCAGCACATAAAACAGGTTTTTAGATACCATTATACATCTTCATTATGCTCTCTCTTCATTGTGTTGGGGATAAAATATGCAGTGTTAGTTTTTTTAAAATCTGAATTTATTGGTACAAATCCTGTCTACACAACTGGAAAAAGACTAGTATTTGGCTGAAAGAGATTTTTAAATAATCATGATTTTTCCATTATGATACCAATTTCATGTTAGGCAGTTTAGCCAAAAATTAACTTCAAAATATTCTTAAATGAATTTCTTATTCACATCCTTTCTGTGGAACTACAAAGCAGTTACAGTACAGTTTTTACTTTTCTTGGGAGTGCAAAGTAATATTTGTTATAAAAGTATGGGATCTGTAAAGTCAGCCCAGGTTCTTCATGGACAGTAATTAATGTTGATTTTATAGCTCTACATCTGGAATTTTTTGACTATGGAACAGTTTAAAATAAATGAACAAAAGAAAAGGTATTTAGGGATGAACTCTACTCTCCAGGGGTCTGTCTGTGTTTCTTCTATTTTTCCTTGTTTCGCAAACAAGATGCCACAAACAGAAATCACATTCATGCCTGGTCCTCGCTGGCACTGAGCAGGTTTCCCGCTTCTCTGCACTTATCCACAAAGCCACCTCTTTCTCTGCCTGACTCTGAGGCTGCAAGCCATACAACTGTTCTGATGTGGACACAGGATGCCTGTTATCCTCCTGATCTAGCTCACTTGATTCTAGAAAGTGCACTTTGTGTGTAAATCTGTTCAGGCTAAAGCAGGCATTCCTCATATTTTGTTAATAAGCTTGTCAGCTCATTATGTGAAAAAGAACTTGCTGAGAAAAGAGCAATTTTGCGTAAATTCGACCGAGCTTCAGTCCCCCTTAGGCCATGCGTAGTTTCCATTTACTAGGATTAGAGTTATTTTCTCTTGACCAGTGGAAATGAGGACTCCTCTGTCAGAACAGACCAGGAACATATTTCTCGAGCTATTGGAAGTCATCCTGGCTTATTTCTGGTGAAGGAAATACACATTGAGGCAAAGACTGCTACGGTTTAAAAATAAAAGAATGTAGTTTGATCTAATTTTGCTCTTTCTTTGATTCATGAGTCTGTCATGAATAAAGTTCCATCCTCAGAACGGCACCTTTTTATGTCTTTCCGGGTAGATAAAAAGGGAACCATGGCTCTGACTGTATCCACAGCAACATAACTTTTTATATGGCAGCATATAGATTTTGCTTTCAGGGCCCTCTCTCAGGTTGCCAAGTGGAAGATCATGAGATGGTTTTCATTACAGGATTTTTCTGCAGACGTTTTTCAGGATGGATCCTTTCAGGATGAAGCACTAGGAATCTATATGACATCAGTACTTGCCTTTGCAATCTAGGGAGTGTAATCATGTTTGATTTACAAGTATGTCTTAAAATGGGTAACGAGGAGCTGGAGTTAATGAGTTCTACCTCTCCTTCTCAGAATTGCCTCACTTTTCCATACGGCCAGAAGACTAACAGCATCACATCAATTTAGGTGCAACTGGGGGACAACTGGAACAACGAATGTATCCCACCATCCTGTTGCTTTGCCTAAGGCTTTCTGGAATTAACTTCCTATTACTCTAATTATAATAATATGCTATTACTATGAGAAGTGTTGGGAATGGGTGCTAAGCTGATTTAGTTCTCTATTAGGCAAGACTATCTGGTCACCTGAGTAGCAAAATGGACTAAAAATATGCCACAAAAATTTTTCAGAAGGAAAGGAAGGGGAAAATACTCCACTTACCTTTGTTCCTGGTAACCCTGGTAAGCCTGGTTCTCCCTGAGGACCAATGAAACCTGGTTCTCCCTTTAAAAAAAATGGACAGATGAGATCACCACATGTTTGACAGTAAATATGTGAACTATTGTTCGTCCCCGGTGGGTCAGCTGATAAAGAATCCGTCTACAATGTGGGAGACCTGGGTTCAATCCCTGCGTTCTATCCTTGGGTTGGGAAGATCCCCTGGAGAAAGGAACGGCTATCCACTCCACTATTCTGGCCTGGAGAATCTGCATAGTCCATGGGGTCGCAAAGACTGAGTGACTTTCACTTTTCACTTCACTGGGATTTTACTTCTTTGATTGTATACAGCTTTTGCTGAGATCCAGATACTAACTATAAAATTAATTAGAATTGGTTTTGACCAGTGACAACACTTTGAGCAAAACTTTGGAGAAGCTCTGAAAAGTAAAAGTGACAAAGAGACCAGATAAATGTCTTTACAATTTTCTTTCTCATCTATTGTCTCGTGCTTCTTATCATTTACCAAATCAGGTCCATTATGTTGGGGTGGATGTGGTAGGCAGCCTGTAAGATGGGCCTCAATGATACCACTTGCTGGTATTCAATTCCCTTGCAAAACCCCTCTGCTTGAGTGTGCACAGGATTTACTGACTCATAGCTAATGAGCAGAATATGCAAGAAGTAATAGGATATCATTTCTGAGACTAAGTTATTAAAAGACTGTAGCTTCCATCTTGAGGGCTCTTTCTTGTCCTCTCTCAATTGAGTCAATTCACTTCGGAGGAAACAAGCTGCCATGCTGTGAGTAGCCCTACAGACAGGTCCCCAAGGTGAGGACCAAGGTCGGCCAATGGCCATATGTGTGAACTTGGGAGCAGGTGCTCCATCCCATTAGAGTCTTCAGATGAGATCACAGCCCTGGCTGACAGCTGGATTGCATCCTCCTGGGAGACACTGAGCTAGAGGTACCCAGCTGAGCTACACTCAGATGCTTATTCCTCCCAAAATGTGAGTTGACTGTAGTTATAAGTCACTGCAGTTTGGGATGCTTATATGGTAGGCAGCAATGCATGAGTGATTCAGTGGGTGTGGCTAGGGAAGGGATTCAAGAATGTTCAGCATAAAAAGCAAAAAAATCTCTCCTTGCCATACCTCCAAAATCTCTTCTCTATTACCTGGAGGAAACCCAGTTGTGGTATAATAGAAAAATATATTTGGTCTTGTTCCTAGCTTCTAAAATCTTTGGAATTTCCTGAGTAGTAAGAGTAATAGTCCCTTGGACTGCAAGGAGATCAAATCAGTCAATCCTAAAGGAAATCAGTCCTGAATATCTATTGGAAGAACTGATGCTGAAGCTGAAGCTCCAATACTTTGGCCACCTGATGCGAAGAACCGACTCATTGGAAAAGACCCTGATGCTGGGAAAGATTGAGGGCAGGAGGAGAAGGCGGACAGAGAATGAGATGGTTGGATGGCATCACCAACTTGATGGACATGAGTTTGAGCAAGCTCCGGGAGATGGTGATGGACAGGGACGCCTGGCATGCAGCAGTCCATGGGGTCGAAAAGAGTCGGACACGACTGAGTGACTGAACTGAACTGAAGAGTAAATAGGAACGTCTTTTGTTACTCGCAACAAGCTTCTTTTAAAAATACCTGTTGCTAATGGGGTGACTGTGGTGGGCCTCTACAGAGCTTCAGGATCAGGCTGTGATAAGAAGGTTGGAACTCTCAACATTTCCCGTCCTCTTACCATCTCTCCAGAGGGGAGAGGGCTGGCGACTGAGTTAACTCAGCAGTGGGCAAAGCTTTAATCAATCATGCCAACATAACACAGGCTCCGTAAGATGACCTAGGCAATGGGGACTGGAGAGCCTCTGAGCTGATGAACATCTCCATGTGCTAGCAGGATGGCACCCCAACTCCACAGGGTCACAGGCTCCTGCACTCAGGACCCTTCTGACTTCACCCTCTGTATCTCTTCATTTGGCTAGTGTTCACTTTCACCTTTTGCACTACACTGTAATGGTAAGTATGCATTTCCCTGAGTTCTGTAAGTTATTGTAGCGAATTATCAAGCTTGGATAGGGGTGGGAGTGGGTGGCTGTGAGCACCCTGGAATTTGTAACCAAGTCAGATGGAAGTGCAGGTAAGGAGGGGTGGTACTTGGACTGGGGTCTGAAGTGAGGGCCGTCTTGTGGGACTGAACCCATAAACCTGTGGAATCTGAAGCTAACTCTGAGCAGTGAGTGTCATAATAGGACATGAGTTGGTGTCAGAGAATTAGAGTTGGAGAACCAGTGTTGGAAAAACACCATATATTTGGTACCAGTGAACACCTGAGACCAGTGTTCACATATAAACTGTAAAATTTTATTTTCTTCTTAACTACATGAGCTCAAATGTAAAATTCTAACTTGAAATCTGTGATGATGTTTTCAAGCAAAACAAAACAAAAACATAATGACTCTGTTCCCATATTTCCTGGGATTTGTTTGCTTATTTGTTTTTCCCCATTGGATTATTTCTGCTAATGTTGTTTGATAAATTTGATTTTCTTTTAAAGTACCTATATTTCAACATTTGTTTTTTTTAGCGCTGAGCAGAAAGATGCAGAGAAGATGTTTTATATGAAATGTTAGAATGCCATCAAATATTTTTGAAATACTGAGTTTTTAAAAAATATATGCCATATAAAACCTTGGTATTGGGTAGGGAACAAAAAGATCACATTGATGAATAACTCAAATGGATTTATTTCTAGCTCTGATGCTCAGGGTACTGGTTTAAGAAAAAAAAATGTAGGGGAACTAATGCTCTAGGTTTATTGTTTGTGAAATTTCTATAACTGTATTCTACTTGTCTCCATACCCTTACACATAGCGGAGAGGAAAAGCTGAACAAATAGCCTTGGATGGATCTCGTAATAGCCTAAAATGAGAATCAACTATATTCAGAAAAATCAATGACCACCATTCTACTTCTTGTAAAAAAAGTTTAACTTATTTGAAACAACAGCAAAAAAAGTTAAGAAACATTTATTTACATGTAAGATATTTCTCTCAATAAAATGATATATACAAGCATAAAAATTTTCCCTCTCCACCCTCAAGAAAAAAGGCTGTATTAAAGTCATGTATATTATTAGTAACCACTTTCTGTCATGAAAATATTATGAAAATATAATGCAACCACATTATATCATGAAAATATAATGCAACCACATTATATCATGAAAATATAATGCAAGTTAACAGGTAGAAAGTTTAAAGGTAAACAAGATTCACATATCTTCAAGTGGAAATAAAGATTTCACTGCTAGCAAAGCAAATGGAAGCACCATTAAAGCATACTAATAAAAGAGAAGAAAAAAGAGTAAATGCTGCAAAAATGTTTTTCTTATTCAGGCAAGGGTTTAGTTCATAAAAAGACAAAGCATGCAATTTCATAATTCACAAATAAATAAGGCTTTTGATCTCAATGGCTGAAGTGTTGTTTTTTTTTTTTTCCTTTTTAAAAACAGAATCTATTTAAGTTCTCCTGAGTAAAATGGATAGAAATTTCCTTCAAGCAGAATGTTCAGGGTAAAAATTTTTATTTCAAGATATAAAATTAGCAAAGGACTGGACTTTTAACAACTTTAGCACTATTAATACTGACTAGTATTAAAGACTTTGAGTATGATTAGTTATACTTTTTCCTGCCACTCTAAGAAAGCATCTGCCATCTCAATACATTCATTTCTTCCTTCAATTTACTCAAGGGAAACAATAGCATACTTAACTTTAGGACCACAGTTTTGTGATTATTTAACTCCAGAGCTCTCAATTTGTTTAGAGACATTGTGTCCATCTAGTCTATGTCTTGGCAAGATGGGGAGGAAATAATCATTGGTCCCTTTCCTGTCTCAGGCTTGAAAGAATTATTGAAGTAAATAAGGCATAAATATGTCTACTCATGGCCTTAAGCTGGTTGGGCTGCTTCTTACTTTCCTAGGCTTATACCAGAGGTCTCAGAGTGCCTATTCACTTACCCTTATTATTGTACAGAGTTGGAAAGTTTCATTGACATGGTTTCAGATTTCACATTGTACCTAACCTTTAAGTTGAAGCTACCACTTGTAGAGTTTGGGGTAGTATTAAGAAAGAACATCCACACTTTTATAGAAAGGCCATGAAAATCATCTTCCTTTGTCCAATTACATATCTATATGAGGCTGGTTTTCCTTCTTGTGCTTCAACCAAGACAAATTGCAACAGAAAGAAAACCGAAGCAGGTAAGAGAATCAAGCTACCTTTGATTAAGTCAGATGTTGAAGAGATTTGAAAAAAAAAACAACATAAAACGATAATAATGTTGCTATTCCTGTTAATTTTTTGTTTGTTTTGTAAAACTCAGCTATATTTCATAAAATGTTATTTAATTAACATATAATGACCTGTTTAAATTTCTCTATTTTAATTTCTAATACAGATACATCAATATGTATAAACA
This sequence comes from Bison bison bison, assembly GCF_000754665.1. Classification (NCBI taxonomy): domain Eukaryota; kingdom Metazoa; phylum Chordata; class Mammalia; order Artiodactyla; family Bovidae; genus Bison; species Bison bison. Next base: position 7,902,621 of record NW_011494961.1, on the reverse strand, counting down.
AATAAAAACTCTTTAAATCTTAATTTTTGGGTGTGTAAAAGGGTTTTGAAGTTAAATCTTTGAGAACTGTTGGTACAAACATACAGAATTGAGTTAAAGCCTGACTTTGCAAGCTGGAATCCTGAGGTGCCAAATAATGTATGATTCTGGTGTCATTTGGGGGTGGCTTAGTCAAGATTTATTAGATAATGTGAACAAAGCAATCAGCACCAACTCTAGAACAAAGTAAGTGAATGATAAATGTTATTGTTGCTCTTATCTTATAGGCTCAAAAATGCCAGCTACCAATATTATTAGTAGTAGTAGTAGTATTAATATTAGTAGTACTATTACAATATCTCAATAGCGAGTTGGTAATACACATGGTGACTTCTTGACTCTTTTTTTTTTTTAATTTCTTGATTCTTTACAACCTGTATGGGGTTATATTCAGTACTTCTTCAATTACTTTCAAGAAGTAACCCTAAATTTTCTCATGTGACTATGTAATCATTTTATGAGTCAATATCCATCTGCCAGAACATTTAGGATTGAAAAGCCAACCACGTGTAAGGTAGACAAATGACAGGTTTACTAAGAATGAATTTTATTCCTGTAAGAAAAGAAAAGGAGAAAATGGTCATATCTGTTAAATTTCCCTAAATAATGTAATCCTTAAAAAAAAATCTTGCCTCTTTGCAAGGATTGATATAGAGTTTAAAGGTCCTAGAATCTCCTAAAATGTCTAGCAGAAAGGTTATGACAACCTATGGTTCTATAAATACTTTGATGTGATTAAAAAAATAAGCAACTGGTTATTCTACTCTAGCCATAATTCTAGTTATCCAGGATAAAGGAAGGAGACTGAGTCAAAGGAAGGTAGGGGAAAGCAGCTAAAATATGACTCAAACACAAAATGCTTTTGCAAAATCATCTTTGAAGTAAATTAGACTACACAAAAATGAGTTTTCGTAAATTTTCAGGGCAATATGCGGGAGAAGTAACTATTTCTATTGAACTGTATGATGATTCACAGAGCTGTTTTTACATATCTAATCTCATATAATCAACAGGAAATAGGATATTGCTAAATTAGAAGTTATCCACACAGATTGCCTGAATAGACAAAGTGTGGGAGAGATGCAATAGAGGAAATTGGCACCATAATGGAATTACGCTCCTATCATACTTTTAATTAAGAAACAATTAAATCCAGAGTTTTTTCCCCTTTACTTTTCTACAAGGCAATTACCTGAACTAGAAAACCCAATTATAATTTCAGTGGGCCACTGTTGGAATAACATGAGAACATGAGGCAGTGATCCTTTGCAAAGGGCAGATGTTGGCTGTCATTATTTATACAGGGAAACAGCAAGTAAAATAGCTCTACCATTCAAGTGAAAACAATAAAATGTGACCTTTTCTGAAACAATATTAATCTTTTCAGTTTATGATGTGCTAGTGCTTTTTTTAAACAAATGACAACCAAAAAATGTCTAAGAAAATGCGGGAAAGTCAGAGGCATCAAACGTTGGTTTGTTATGAACACCAGGACATCAATGAATAGTATAGGAATAAATTAAGAGCATAATTACTTCAGAGCCACTTTAATCTGCTTTACTCATATATATATGTATATACACATACATATACAGTGCTTCCCTGGTGGCTCAGGCAGTAAAGCATCTGTCTACAATGTGGGAGACCTGGGTTCGATCCCTGGGTCTGGAAGATCCCCTGGAGAAGGAAATGGCAATCCACTCCAGTACTATTGCCTGGAAATATCCCATGGACAGAGGAGCCTGGTAGGCTACAGTCCATGGGGTCACAAAGAGTTAGACACGACTGAGCGACTTCACTTTCACTTTCTTTCACACACATATATATCTCAAAATGAAATTTTCCTTCATTCTCTCTACCTATTTACTCACTATCTCAAATGTGATAACATTTGAGGTTTTTACTTTTGTTATTATTGAGAATAAGATTACAAAGTAAAACAGAGTTCCGTTCATATTGGAGTTGTTGATCTCATTGGAAGTGAATCAAAAGAGTGAAGGCAACCAACTAGCAGGGAGAAAGATGGAGGAAGAGAAGAGGGGAAGAATGGAGAGGAACAAGCATCCTAAAATGTTCTATTCCTCTACCATGATCATAACGATTAAACCCAGGATAATCCACTGTTTTTCTTATTGTTTTGTCTTCACTGGTTCTGGCAATATCCCATGAGATCTACCCTCTTGGCAAACAGAAAAATATAAACAATGTAATGGCTAACTCTTAAAATAAATACAGAGCTGTGATTTAACCAAAGCCTGGAAATTAAAAAAAAATATACAACACTATTTATCAGAACCCTTAATACAATCCAACCTTTTAATTGCTAAAACATAAGTAATGGCTGGCCACCAAATTCTGCTACCCAAACCACATGCCTGTCAGTGATCAAACTGTTGTCAGAGAAACAGAAATCGCAGCTCTGTGCATGCTATTGGAAATGGCATTAATGCAGCATCAAATTTCAAATAAAAAAAAATGGTTTAACTTTCCTGTCTTATCTTAGATATTTATCTTTAGTTGTTTCATGAGTTTTGTCTTTTGTTTCGCCTTAACATCAATTAATTAGCTCACCACCAATTAGTTTGAAAACTAGGTCTCAATACCCAGATGGTAACACATCTTCCTGTGTTGAGCTGGTAGAAAAGGTGAATAATGGGGTGACTGTGGTTTTGGCAAGTAAACTGGGATTTGGGCTGGGCAGAATAAATGCTATTAATTTAGGATAAAGCACAATTGGTAGGTCTAGAAATAAACTGGGAGCAGCAGTAGCAGCAAACAGAGCTCTCTGAAAATCTAACACAGGTTGCTAATTTGAATGGGAACTTTAAACAGTGGGGGTACTTAAAGATGCAGAATCAAATCTACAAAGAATAGCTATAGCTGAAATCAAAGGTGTACTTATACATGACCACATTGGGAGGGCCTAAGGATCTCACACTGAGCTTTCTAATTGTAGCTAAACCTTTCAGCAGCCACAGCACTGATCTTGTACTATAAAGCTCAATGGGCATAAGTCATAGTAACTAATATGGGGCTGAATTTTGAAAAATTATCTTCTCTTCATACCCAACAAAACTTTCCCCTGTTGACTAGTGTCAATATTAAGAGTTCCTCTCTCTGTTTTCTTCTATAAATTGGCAGTATGTACACAGAGAAATAAAATAAACCGAAAGATAATTAAGTTATGGTAAGGTGGGATCTATTCACTCTGCAAGATAAAAGAAGATGTTGCAAAGATAAGATTTTTGACTGAAGCCACTTTTCATTCACCATCACTTTAAAAAAATTTAGACAGTCTACTGAGATAGCTTAAGCTCTATGTATTCTGGCCAAAAAACCCTCAAAAACAAAACACAAAACCCCCAAACAAAGCAAACAAAAATCATTACCAACTAATAAGGCAACAAAATCTGGCTTTATTACAAAAGGGTAAAAAAAGCATGTCCCTTAAAAACATGATCTTTCTGAAATCTAACAATCTACCATTAAGTCATTAAGTCCTGGAATGCCATAATAAAATCCTGACTGACTTTTCTTCAAACTCACATTTAATACATGGCAAGAAAGTAGGGTCAGCAGGTAAAGAATCTGCTTTCAATGTAGGAGACACAGGAGACACGGGTTCGATTCCTGTGTTGGGAAGATCCTCTGGAGGAGGGCATGGCAACCTACTACAATATTCTTGCCTGGAAAATCCCATGGACAGAGGAGCCCTGTGGGCTGCAGTCCAAAGAGTCGTAAAGAGTCAGACACGACTGATGGCTAAGCACAGCATGTGTACATATATACGTGTACAAGAAAGTATTTTTACCCTTCAAATGGCTATTGGGACAGTTCATTTAATACCTCTTTTGGTCAAATACAAAAAGGGTGTCCTTCATATAAGTGAGAAGAGTCAAAAAATATGTTGATGAAATTACTAGTCAAGGTAAGAATGTAGAGACAGCTTCATTCATAAATAAATGGTTTAGCAGTTGTTTCCCTATAAATTTCTAGAACCTATCATCTGTTAAATGGAATGGTGGCCAGAAAGTCCTAACTGATTAGTTCTTGCCCATAGAAAATTCTCTGGTTTTTCATTTATTACCATTTGTTTTATTTTTATGTCATTATCAATTAAGGAATAAAAGATATTATTTTTTTAACCTAATATACCAGCTTAAACCAAGTCATGCTTTCCATGATATTTATTACCCAGAACACATCCAATTTTCATTGCCCAAAAAATAGTACAACAGGGTTTGGAAAATATGTGCTGATTTGCCTGGGTGCTAAAGGCATCACCAATAATTTTGATTAATTTGTCTTGACACTGAATGCATTAACCATACAATATTCTTCTAGCTTAAGGGCTAATTAGAATTCAAGTCAGCATGATACCTACTTTTGAGGATAACAGCAAGAACATTTGTTGTAATAAGAACCTCCAGGCAGTCAGTTTTGGTAATGATTGATTTGTAAAACTATTGAGGGGGGAAAAAAGAATGAGAAAATGGAATCTGTCCCCAAAACACTTACTTCCCTGAAGGATCACATTTGAGTACAAATTAAACATTTTGGTGGCTATGATGAAAATGAAATACAATAGCAAGTTTATTTAAAACTCGCTAAGAGTCAGACACGACTGAGTGACTTCACTTTCACTTTTCACTTTCATGCATTGGAGAAGGAAATGGCAACCCACTCCAGTGTCTTGCCTGGAGAATCCCAGGAACTGGGGAAGCCTGGTGGGCTGCAGTCCATGGGGTCGCTAAGAGTCAGACACGACTGAGCGACTTCACTTTCTCCTTTCAGTTTCATGCATTGGAGAAGGAAATGGCACCCACTCCAGTGTTCTTGCCTGGAGAATCCCAGGGACGGTGGAGCCTGGTTGGCTGCCGTGTATGGGGTCACACAGAGTCGGACACGACTGAAGCGACTTAGCAGCAGCAGCAGAAAACATAACTTTTTTTTTTTTTTTTTTAAAACATAACTTTCTGATTTTTTTTTTCTTCATGGGATTGCATCATGAAAGCATACTTGTATTTATTCGAGGTTTCATTATGGCTGTGAAAAACTCTCTGATTTCTGGCTGTATGAGTTTCCTAATTGAATTCTTAAACTACTTAACTGCTCAGACACACTTTGTGCTAGCAGGAAATAATTATAAGTAACAATAACACAATGTTATCCTTCCAATCAGTATTTCTTCCTTTTCTTTTAGGAATTCATTACACATCCCATGTTATTTCCAAGAACTTTGTTTATTTATTTTTAAAATGTGATTTGGTATATATGAGGAAGGAACCTCATCTCCAGTGGATTTAGAAGATAAATTTTCATAGGTTAGTGAGCACTGCTTTTAATCCTAAGAATGACAAAGCAACATTTCTGCCACCTGTAAAAGTTAGTCCTTATATGAGTTAGTGTCAAGGATGAATTTATATAATGAGTTAGTTACTGTCTCCCAATCCTCAAGTTCTTGATCTGAATGTCAAATTTTCTAATGTGGAAGCCAGAACAAAAATATCAAGCTTTGAGGGAAAACACTGTAAACATTTCCTTGCCACCTAAATGGTTTGTTTTTCTGATTTGTTGTAATTTTTACTGTATTAGGTCTCCCTACTGCATTCATTTTATTGTATCAGCTACATTTTTTTCTGAATTTACTTCCTGAATATGATGAGATAAACTGGTAGTCAATGTTGAAAGGAGAAAAGCCAGCATTGAAAATCCATATCTGTAAAAAATGCCTGGGGTTAGGCAACGCTATGAATGGGGCCTAGAGTATTTCATTATTACATGTCAGGTTTTCCTTTTGCTTTTCCTGTGAACAGTGTCAGGAAGGAGAACTCAGCACCACGTCTTACGCCCAGAAAGCTGTGCTCCTTTATTCTTTGTTCTTGGAATGTACTGGGTCAGAGGAAAAGATGAATGGTGTGATGTAAGAAAGTAGGTTATCTTACTGCTCTTAAAGGTAACATTCAACCATCACTACAGAGGAGTTTTCAGTCACATCTATGAACCTGCAGGGTATAAATGGGCCTTATGATCTCTAGGTTGAAATGACCCACAGGAGGTAAGACTCTATAGAACAGGTGCATAAACAATGTTTCCAATATTCTGAGCTGCTCCAAGAGAAAGAATTAACAATGGCTAAAATTTATATCTCATTTACTATATGTTTGGTACTATTTTAGGAGCTGCGCATATATTAATTCATTTAATCCTCACAACAACCCCTTGAGTTATGTACAATAATAATTTCCATTTTATAAGGAAACCCAGCACACAGAGATTAGGTAACTTGCCCAGTATCACGCCACAGCTTCACAACTGGTGAGGGGTAGAACCAGGATCTACATACTGGCAGTCTGGTTTTAAAGTCAAGGCTATTGATCACTGCCTGTCATGACTTAATGACTAGGGTAACATAACCATGAAAAGGGTAAATAATGTTTCAAAATGTATGGAAAGGAAAAACATGTTTAAAAATAGGAATTTTGAAATCTTCCCCTTTTAAGTGATATTGGAAAAGCTAGTCACAATAAGCTTTACCCATGAAAAATGTATTTAAAGGCTTATTTATAAAAATAATTTTCTAAGCTCAATTCTTATTCCAGAAGACCGATGTTTGCATGGTACATTGTGCATAATTTAATTTTCCCAGTTGAACATCTTAACACTACATGAACCATGAATGCATGAAATAGGAATTCCAAATGTCTTCCACATGGTGAGCGCATTTTCCAATACTTGTGCCGGAAGTTTGAGAGTAGTTTGAAATTAAGCAATGCCTGTTCTTAGTGACTTTTATGTATGCCAAAGGTATTAGCACTTTTCTCTGAGTGGGACTCTGAGGTGATAGATGGATGAGTCTGCTGTCTGTACTCAGGCGCTTTGCTCATTTCCTGAGAGCTGTGTGCAAGGGCATGTGGATACTCATTAAGTTTCCAACCATTCCCGGAGAGCAACAGGTGGCAATCAAAGCTTCCCTGGTATGTCATGGCTGGTTTCCTCAATGTCTTGGAAATAATGGATGGCATTTGCATGCTCTCTGGAGTACCAGCAGATAGGGAGATGAGTAGCAACAGGAAGTATTTCCAAAGGGTAAACAAAAACACAGGTCTAGGAAGGTTATGACTAATGCTCTTGCTACCACGCATTCTAAATCCATACATAATAGTTTCATCTTCTAAGTATTATTACTCATTCAAACTGTGAAATCAAGGTTAACTGTCCTATGGTTAGCTACCTAGTAGAAGCAAGACATATGAAAGGAATAAAGAATATCCCAAGTTAATGAAGCTATATCATAAATTTATAAACTTTTAACTCTACATTTAAAAATATCCAATGACTACTACTATGATGTGCTTTTAAATTATCTCCTTTACAGAATTACTCGTTTATATTGAGCATGTAGTACATTATAAGGCAAGCATATCGCTTACATTCTGAACTAGAGAAGATAGAGCTATTAATCCAAAATAGAACTGGTGATTTAAATTGAATACTGACAAGTTACCCAACAGCACTTGATAATTACCTAGAAAAGTATCTCTAGTGAATGACAGAAAGGTTTTTGTCAATCAATAGCTTCCTTTCACCATAGTCACCAGTCAGCTTAGAAAAACAATGGAAAATGTCAGCTATAAGATTTCAACAAAATTTGTCTGGCAACTTCCCATGACCCTAGGAATAAAAACAAAAACATTAAAGATGGCAAATCACCATCTTTCCCAATTTGAAACCTCAAAACCTCTGGACTGGTCCACTGATGACTAGAGAAATGCACTGGTATATCTTTCCTGGCGGAGGACAGAAATCAAAGGTAATGAGAAAAAACAGTAGCTTTGTTTGTTTGTTTTGGAGGGAAAAACCCCAATACCTTCACCCTTATGTACTCTCTCTTAACAAGAAAGCTCACGCTCCGGAGAAAGGACAACCGGATTTCCACACAGCACTGAGATTCCCGGCATGTGACTGATGTTGGTGGCAGAGCCCAGCTGACCTACAGGCAAGTACTGCAGGAAATCCTGCCCTAGTCTTTCCAAAACGCTCCCCCTTTTAAATGCATCCCCTCCCCTCTTATTTAAATGCCATCAGGTTCTTTTAAAGTAGTGCTGAATATAATTTTCTTAAATTTGTTTAAAAAAATCTATGATTTTCCAAATATTAGTAAAAAGTTTTTTTGTGTGTGTGTGGGGGACTCCTAAAGATGTGCAATGTGGGATTACTAATCGCATATTTACAGTATGAGATCACATACAATTTATTCAGTTATTTTTGCTAAATATCAAAAGATAAGGAAATTATTTCAACTCTTTAGTAAACTGTTGTTATAGAGTGTACTTTTCAATGGAGAAGACAAAAGATTATACATTAGAAGGACCTATCCAAACATCTATAATGCTAACCTGGAAACATCAAACAAAACGCAGAACCAAAATTTCTGAGTGCCAACCTGGAATTCATAGCTTTCATATCTGTTAATTATAACAAATAGCCTCATAAAATACTACATATTATACCATATGATGTCTGGGAACTCATTAATTTAATATATTTATTCTAAAATCATATTATGCATGTAAGACATTTTAAATACAATCTTCATAAAGTAGTATGTACAACTCTCTTACTGAAACTAGGAATGTTAACTTTAGAATCATCTAAAGCACTCTTGAGATTAATTTAAAATCCTATAAGATAAGAACAATGTAAAGAAAAATCTCCTTGCATTCTGTTCTCATATCAAACAGTTCTAGAATTAAAAAAGAACCTTAAAATAAGAAGCTGATTCTAAGGGAGTGACTACAGCCAAGGCAATAGAACTTTTAAGCCTTGTCAGTTGCCACATGAAAAATTTTAAACAAAAAACCCATTTCTTAACATCTTTAGATGATTTAAAAACGTGTAAAACAATGTTTTCAAACTAAGCTTTAAGCAGTTATTTAAAAAGACACATACAAATTTTATGGGAATAGTACGTGGGTCAATAAAGCTTAGTAATATGATTTGTAGTTTGCAGTGAGAACTATTGACAGGAAGTGGAGGCACAAAACACTTTGGAGGGATTATTATAATGGGTGAATCACAAAAACAGCTGCCTGGAGGTTAGATTTATGGGGATGTTAAGACTCTAATTCTGGTCAAAATCTGATAGGATTTTAAGAGTAAATTTAAATGTGAAGGGAGACATTCCTAGACTTGAAAGAATTCCTATGACTTCAAGTGAAATGATTTTTACATTTATTTAAGGGGCATAGTAGGTTATATAGTGAATATATATCCAAATAGCCATGACAAACTCAGAAATGCCTGTGCTTCATTTTCTTTTTTAATTGACGTATAGTTGATTTTCACAATGTTGTGTTAGTTTCAGGTATACAGCAAAGTGATTCAAACTCCTATCTATCCCCCTCCTCGCTTTCCCCTTTGGTAACTATAAGTTTGTTTTTTGTCTGTAATTCTACTTCTGCTACCTGTGCTTTGTTTTTCATTTAAAAATTTAATTGGTTGAAATGGCTGGTGAGTATTTAAAGAACAGCAGTATATTTTTAGCTTTCACTTTTTTTTTTTTTTTCATTTTTGTGACTCCCGCAATTACATTTCTACGAAGCCAAGACTGTCAGTGCGTATTTACCTTTATCCCCGGAAGTCCAGGAAGCCCAGGAAGCCCTGGTTCACCCTACGTAGATAGGAAAATCACACAGCATTATAGAACAGTATTCACTCAGGCACAGTATCTGAGAAAAACATGGCAAATGCTCCCAGTTGAATTCTTGCTGTAGGTATATATATATATATATAATACATACTGTCTAGCTTCAAGACATTTGGTGAGATTATACAGTTCAGTCAACTCTTGATTCAGGGATGGGTTGACCCTTATGCAGGTTTTCCAGGAGTTTCCCTTTGGGGAATGAGCAGTTCCTTGCTCATTGTCATTACTACCAGAAGGTGAGAGAGAGAAAAGGAGAAGGAACCCGTCTGGTAAATGACTTGCTGCAGAAGCTGAAGCTATCAGCTGAAATGAGGATTACTTGCATTTGAACAATGCACCCTACTCCAGAGGTCTCTTACCTCAGATAATCAAGAGTTGGCTGTATGAACAGATGGTCACATCAAAACAATACACATGAAAAGTCTTCCTCACTTAAAAGTATAACAGTTATTTCTTTTCCATTCCTGAATGATGAGAAGATAAACGCATGGTTAAGATTATACTGAACTCCAGCCCATGTAGCTGACAATTGTTGAGTTGGGGTAGCCCTGCTTAGCCACTGAGAGCTAATGGTACCATGCAGCTGTTTCTGAATACAGGTTTGAGATTAAGTGGTACATTTTGGGTGAGCACACTGGAGTCAAGCTAAATCTTCTCATTTTCACAGGATTGTCTACATTATTTTAAGCACAAAGTATACTGACAGGAAGTTCTATTGCTTGAAAAATCTCCTGAATTCCACTAAAAAAGCATAAAAAAGTTGCTAAAAATTGCTAAAATAAAAAATTGCTAAATTTCACGGGATGAAAGCCCATCCCGTGTTGGGCTGAGGTGACCAAATATTGTGGAAATAACATTTGAAGGTAAAAGGGTCACACTGTTTCAGGATTGCAAGCCAGTGCTATGCCAACTATACCAAAAGAGACAGAAGCATCAAACTCCTTCTACTCTAAACGCTTGAACAATCCTATTTCAAGGAAAGTCTACTAACAGCAACCAGACATTTAATCTTTAATATTATTACTTTCAAACAATGGAGAACTATAATTTGCTCTGGTATGATCACAAAATGACTTCAGATACTGTTTATATGAAGCTGTATAATTAGACATAGAAAGAACAATGACTTTCCTAATGGTTTAGGTCAAAGGTGCTTCAGGAATGCAAAAGAAAAGCTATTCTTTTTGAAACTACATGAATAAAAGTTTGCCTTGTGAACAAGACTAAGATGAGATTAAGCCAGAGAAGAAAGAATAATTATTAAGAATTTGATATTCCATTCAAAGAATACTTATCCAAGCAGATTAAACTTTACACAGATACAACATTATATCTTTGATTTTCTTTTTTCTTTCCCTTTTCCCCTTCAATAAATGACTTCAGGAAGATCTAGTAAAATGAACTTATTCATATTTTGTTGAAGATTCTCTTTTACAAAGAAAAAAGTATAAGACCCTTCAAAATACAGTAAGCTGCTGTATAATAAGCAAATAATAAAAGCAAGCATATTGCTGACAAGTCCATAGTTTTGTTTTGTCTTAGAGAAGCCCTGCCCCCAAACTCAAGACATCCTATTTAAGACATGTGGAAACCCTATTTAAACATATGGGTTGTAACACTGTTTTTCCAAAAGCTTTCTCACTAAGCTCTTCCCTCCCACCAAAATAAAAAGATCAATCACTAAAGTAAGATATTTACATACACATGCATACATAGACACACACCCATGTTTCTCACATGAGAAAGATGTATAAGACATTATGGAATATTTTATAATATAGATTTAATACTTACAGAGTTTGAGCATTTAGCTGTTCCCTATGTTATATGCATATGTATGTAGGTATAAACTTTATAAATTTACTATTTAATGAACAAATATTTCAGTAATTAATATTTCATAGTCTTGGATTTTTATAAATTTGACCTTTCCAAATTTATGTTTACTTAAAAGTTCACATAATAAAAGATTATAAAACATTTAATTTGACCCTTCGAGAAACATCTCAACACTTTTAGGAAGATGTTTCTTCTTATATAAATTCTCTATCTTTATACCATCAAGGCTTATCTTTTAATTAAGAGACAGTTCTTCAGTTAATGTCTCCATTCTTGCCTATTTCATAACTCAGAGCTTTATTGAGCTGAGTTCTTGGGCATGTACAGCCCAAGGTCAGGTCTGGGTCATAACTAAGAATTGGTTTGTTATTCCACTCAAAGACTACTTGTCCAAGTAGATTATACTTTATACTGATACATTATACTTTTGGTTTTCTTTTTTCTCTCCCTTTCATTCTTTATTTCCCATTATTGGAGACCCAGTCTACTGTTAGAGTCAGTTCTCTGCTTTCACCCCGTGTCCCCGTGACAACGCCCGGTGTTTCTCGATATATTTCTACTGTGATGGTCCCATTCAATGGAGCAACAAGCATTTTCACTCCTTTAAAACTAAAAAATACATATAAATTTCAAAAAGATGTGGAGAAGTTAGGTAGGCAGCAGCTACCTAACCACCAGTGCCACTGGATGTGGAGAAGGTAGGAAGGAAAAAATCATGTGATGAAACACAATGCCTATTTCATATATCTACACACTCACCTTATAATACATATACCCTAACTCACATAGCAATCACAGACTCTCCTGTTGAGTTGATAAAAGAAAAAAAACTGAAATGAAATCATTCCTACATTATGAATGTTACTAAAAATCAAATTTCATACTGCCAAATACCAGAAAGGGGAGAACTAATCAATGCACTTCAATTCTGTCAGGATATCCTCTACTTTCTGAGAACATCCCCAATGCAGAAGCTTAAATATCAAAGAACCCACAACACAGTTCTACAGTGGTGAGACAAACGTTGTTGAAGAGTCCTTGAATGGCTTCTGTACTCATTCTGTTTGTCATTTTCCAAGCTAAGCAACCAGCAAGCATGGGAACACTACTTTTACATCAATGTTGGAGTAAGTATTGCCAAATCCAGATATTAAACAAAGGAAGTCATAAATATTTGTGGGAAACTGATATTGCATCAAAGGGTAGAATCTGGCCTAAATATTGATGAAAAAGATATTGCTCATTTCAGGGCACATTTTCATTCAGATGAGTTGTAATATTCATACACATATTCATTCACACACATATTCATTCAGATATAATCTAATTCTCTCAATATAATTTAAAACAGGTTTTAAATAAAATGCAAAGAAAAGCCAACGTTTCCATAAGTAAACCTACAAACTTTCAGAAATGAATCTAAAATGTATTTTTAAGTAATCATGATAAAGGCACAGTTTTATTAACCAATTGAAAATCAATTTGGATCTTCTACCCTGAAAATAGTGAAACCTATATGAAATTATAGCAAATTTGTTTTGTGTTTCAAAAAGACATACCAGTTTTGCAGACATTTCTTTTACCTTATCACAGATTTGGAGAGCAGCTTAAATTTAGCCTTCAATTTTTAAAGACTAAGGAACTTAAAATTAGTTCATTAGAGAAAGTCAGATGCTCTTTCACACCAAAACAGATCATGGATCTCTGTGACATCACTAATTTCAAATTTCTTACACAAAGAATCAGTAGGAAATTTTAGGCATTGGACAGAAAAATTTGCAGTGTTCTGCTGGGCTCTTCAGAAAAGTCTCATCTTTATCTAAAACTAAGCTTAATGAGTCGTTTCTCTCAGATTCTTAATTTCAAGAGAAAAACCTATTTTTAAATTAGGGAAATATTAAAAGATGTGAAAGACCTTCTCAAAAAATACTTTAATCCTAAGTGTTTAAACAAAGCAATGATCCTCTCAATAACTTCAAGAATGTGGGAATAGTTTTGAATGTTATGTTTTAAGATTCCAAACTACTACAATGGGATTTATTCTTTTTCTTTATACTAATGAGGTATATTCTATGTCTCTATTCATGTTTTTTCTCTATAACATCAGTTACTGCTAGACAAAGGCAGAGTCATGATCTTAGGAGGTTTAACCTAGTGTGGAATTCACATTTACTTGTTAGCTACATCTGTTATCTGAAATCTGCACTGGGCATTGATATCCAGATGCTTAGACGATAAACTACTAACAGTTGTTTCCAGCTTCAGACTCAAATGAGAATAAACATATTCACTGCATGTCCTCTAATTTATCACTAAAGTGAGGCACAAATGATAAAAAAAAAAAAAAAATTAATGTATGTGACTACAGATTGGTTAAAGTGGTTTGGCTAGTGTCTACAACTAAAGTTTAGTTCATGAACAAATCTCTTGGTACAACATAACATTCATTGCTTAGGAAGATATTATTCACATAAAGAACTATCAGCTGGGAAGTATTTGAAATGAGAGGAAAGGAATATAATCTTAAAAGAACTGTCCATCATCCCCTACTGACACAGTTTAGTAAATATTCATTTCTTCTCGTGAAAGATAGAAACATGCAGAGTATCTTTAAACATGCAAGACAAGTTGTTGGCATTCCAACCCAGATGATCCTTGTTAGTATTAAACAGCTCAGTACATGCAGACTTTAGTTCATAAAACTTCCTTTCACATGTACAGAATGTGTTTACACTTTTGCTATGGTCAGCATCAACCCTTTTAAAATGAAAAACAATAACACTGCATACAAAGCATGAAAACAGCAACATTTTCAATAATTGTTCTCATATTACACAGTGGATAGCAGATATGGTAAAATGGTGAATATAAAATAGTACTAAAACCACACTAGAATAGGGAAATTACCTTTTGCCCTGGACGACCAGATTCTCCGGGTTCTCCCTGGCCAAAGAAAACCAAAGATGGAAAAGGCAGTCTTAAAAGAACTCTCCAGAACCCTTAGACCCCTGGACACTTCCAGCCTCCTTGATGACACATGCATTTCATTCACTCTATTACTCTCTATATTACTAGACACAGGAACCTTTTTTTTTTTTTTCTGCTTTGACTATGTCTAAAGCTTACATACAAATCCACATTTCCAGTAAAGCCAATCAGAAAGGTATTGTTTAAGCCTTTATTAGACTTCCAGCAGATACTCCCTGTTATATTTGGAAGCCAATTATTGCAGGAGAATAGAAACAGAGTTAGAACCATCCAAAATGGTAAAAGAGAAGAGAAACAAGAGACATACAAAAGTCAAAACTGTAACTCTTGGGGTACAAACACTCGTAAGCATATAGTTACCTTAATTCCTGCAGCAGACGATCCCGGGTCACCCTAAAACGAAACCCAGGAAGATTATTCTACAAGTTATGAGAAGAGGAAACACACAAACACACTGAGAGCCGTTATTGACAGGAGTGCCCAAGGGAAATGCCGTGACTAATGGGTCAAACTATGCTCCCTAAGACTTTGTATCCATATGGCTGTGAAGATGTCAATAATTTCCAAGATCAACAATATACTTTCTAAAACTACTTTGAATGCAAAATACATGAGGACTACATTCCTTGAAATAAATAGAAATATATGAATATGAATCTCTTCCCCTGATAGACTGCTATCGCTGCTGCTGCTGCTAAGTCGCTTCAGTCGTGTCCGACTCTGAGTGACCCCATAGACGGCAGCCCACCAGGCTCCCCCGTCCCTGGGATTCTCCAGGCAAGAACATTAGAGTGGGTTGCCATTTCCTTCTCCAATGCATGAAAGTGAAAAGTGAAAGTGAAGTCACTCAGTTATGTCCGACCCTCAGCGACCCCATGGACTGCAGCCTTCCAGGCTCCTCCGTCCATGGGATTTTCCAGGCAAGAGTACTGGAGTGGGGTGCCACTGCCTTCTCCGATAGAGTGCTACAGCTGTATTCTAAAGCAATACATTAGCAGATCTGGAGTTTCAGTTTTCTCCATTTCTGAAATTTATTAATGTCACTGGCTATCATTTGCTAGGAATTCCCTAACTCTTTTGGTCTTCAGAAAGTCAGGGTTCAACAGATGAAGTCAAAGGGTTAACGATGTTGAGCTGCAAAAAGCCACGGAGCTGGTCAGTTTGCTTTCCTCGTGAAGCACACCACAGTTGTGGCTGGCACGTTCTTTCTGGCCCTACACTTACTTCATTGTGACACGGTCACCGGAAATTTACAGGATGATAGATGACTTGTGGGTGACAGGGACATACAGAAGATCTGAGAGGAACTCGTGAGATAGAATCTGGTTTTCTAAAAGGCATTGTATTCCATCCGGATTTCATGGAGGGTGACTACATTCCTAAGGCAAATCTGCTCTCCATGGGCAGATAGACGCTGCCGGGAGAGAATTCAGGGGGTGCTTGGGATGTTGCTTATTTCTGAGGTGATGCCAGACAAAGGCTTTAGATTTCCAAGCTCCTTCTGGTCCTCTCTTTCATGAACACGCTACAAGGAAAACAAAAGGGAGCAAATGTAGACGATGACTATTATGAAAACAGAAACAGCCACAAGGAGAGAGACACCTACTGGGGTCTCTTCGGCTGTTCTCTCTGTGCAAGTGCTCACAGAGTCCCAGGGTCTACCTCCTCGTTATGCGCATCAGTCTCTTCCAGAGAAGAGGCAAACCTCAGGCCTCTGTACATGGGGTTCTTGCTCCCTCCCTCAGTCGCTGTCTTCTCTGTTCGAGTCTTGAGTGGCTTCGCCTCAACTCCTCACCGACCAACCTAGACACTCGCCCCTCATATCCACATCTCACTCCGCACATCTCTACGTGTCCTGCACGCTCACTACCTATGGATTTGTGTGTGTTTTCTGCCGAGTCTTTCTTCGTCCCTCCATCAGGAGATCAGCCACATGTGGGCAGGCTCAGTACCTATTTTTATTCAGTGTCTAAATAAAATACGCTGGATACATATATAGTGAATGAATGAACATATCTCAGAAAGAATGGTTTCCAGCAGGTCAATAGTCAAGAATCAAAATGAAAAACACAAAAACCTTGCGGAAGGAAAAAAAAAGAGCTTAGGAAGGAGAAGGAAATAATAAAGTAGCTTATTTGAGGAAACATATGATTTTATTTGACATTTGTAGTTGCTATTACTCAACGAAAAATTAAAATATGATGAAACATATAGAAGAGGACCCCAAATACTGTCTTACTGTAAAATGATACTGGTTTCTTTTCCCCAACATTAACACTGAATTGAGCTCTGAATGGGAAGTGAAATAAATGTGGTTAATAAAATAGCACTTATTTCTATTTCTACTAAATCAAATCTGAGAGCCATCAACACCAATGAGTCAGGGCCGCAATAGTTTGCACAATAAGACCTTTGTATTCATAAAAGCAAGTTTGACTTTGCTAAGTCCCTTTTTTTCATCTCATTTTTACCTCACAACCCTCCCAAGAGATAGGACAGATATTACTACTCTCAATAGATGAGGATATTGAAGCAACTTGAGGCTAAGTAAATTTTGGACTTCTTAAATGCTACTGCCATGTGCTTTCTTTTTTATTAGAATAAGAGAAGAATTACTGGTTTATCTCATTTTGACAATAAGGCATAATGGTTGAAGTAAACTTGTAAATAAAAGGAAGTTGCTTGTATTAACTGTAGATAAAAACTTTTTCATTCCAGTGTTTTAATAGAAAGTGAAAGTGAAAGTCGCTCAGCTGTGTCCGACTCTTTGTGACTCCACGGACTATACAGTCCATAGAATTCTCCAGGCCAGAATACTGGAGTGGGTAGCCTTTCCCTTCTCCAGGGGATCTTCCCAACCCAGGGATCGAACCCAGGTCTCCAGCATTGAAGGCAGAAAGTGACAGGATAATCCACTAGTGAGAATAAGGGCTAGATTTAGTTCTCAGAGAAAGGGAATATGAAGAAAAGGTCAGTTTCCTGAAAGGCTGATTTATTTGTGGACATTGGAGTAGTTTTGTTTGATGGATAACTATAAGTGATATTTCAATTTTCTTTTCAAAAATTAGAACTGTGAAATCTCAAGGAATTTTTATAACTTTTAGAAAGTGGCAAGGCAACTGCTGGAAGACATTTCTAAGTTAAACATTTTAAAGGATGATGCTGCAAGTAGTGAAAATAAAACAGTGTTTATAATCCTCTTTCCTCTAAAAGTAAAAATGAATACGGGATTAAAGTAGGAAAAACACCCAACTGTGTCTCTCTAAGTATACTCTTAGCTTCATAAATCCGTTGGTTTTGAAATGAAAGGGTAAACCTGCAGGGCAAATCATAAAATGAAAAATACTTTTAGAAGACACTTGACGTAAATGAATTTGATTTTGCTATTGATCATTACAAGACCCTGATGGAAAAGAACTTGATGCTGGGAAAGACTGAAGGCAAAAGGAGAAGGGGGTGGCAGAGGATGAGATGGTTAGACAGCATCACTGACTCACTCAATGGACATGAATCTGAGCAAACCCAGGGAGACAGGGGAACTTGGTGTGTTGTAGTCCATGGAGTCACAGTTGGACATGACTTAGGGACTGAACAACAACAAATCAATCAGTCAAGTACAGAAACTTTCTGTCTTGGGCTGTGATTATTTTTAAACACAACATTGATATGTAGATAAATGAAGTGAATGTGGGGACATTTCTATCACTCATTAATTCATTCAGTAAGTACTTATTGAGCATCGGTTTTGTGCTAGCCATGCTCTGGATGCAGGGATACTAGGAGAGAGGGAGACAAAGTTTCAAACCCTGTCCTTGTTCTGTGCTTATAATACAGTTGCCCCTCGACACCCCTGGGTTCTGCATCTGTGGATTCACTCAACTTCAGATCAAAAATATTAGGGGAAAAAAAATTACAGGAAATTCCAAACAGCAAAACTTGAATTCCTGGGTCCCCGGCAACTGTTTACATAGTATTAGGTATAATAAGTGATCTAGAGATGCTTTTTAAAGTACAGTTGACCTTTGAACAGCATGAGTTTAAACTGCAAAAGTCCATTTGTATGTGGATTTTTTTTTTCAAAAACATCTACAGTAAATAATGTAGTACCACATGATCTGCAGTTGGTTGAATTTGGCAGATGCAGAACCACATATGGAGGAAATGGGGATATGAAGGAAGCATGTAGAAGGTGGGTCTTTTATAAAATTATATCCGAATTTTCAAACGTGGCCGAGTCTCAGTACCCCTAAGGCCCACATTGTTAAAGGGTCAACTGAATATGGGAGAAAGTTCATGGGTTATAGGAAAATTTTACCCCACTTTAAATAAGGGACATCCTAGGATTTTGATATCTTCGAGGATCCTGGAATCAATCCCCTTGGGATACCAATGGCCTATGGTAATCAATGGTATACATGTATAGAGCCTGCCTGCCAATGCAGGAGACCCAAGAGATGCAGATTTGATCCCTGTTGGGAAGATCCCCTGGCAGAGGGTATGCCAACCCACTCCAGTATTCTTGCCTGGAAAATCCCATGGACAGAAGAGTCTGGTGAGCTACAGTCCACAGGGTTGCAAAGAGTCAGAGATGACCGAAGTGACTTAAATGCACGAACATTTACTTTCAAGTGTGGGAATAAAAGGTACGAAATCCATTTCTATGTTAGTTGGTGAGGTTAACACTCCAAGAGCAGAATCTAACCTTCCCTCAGTAACTCCACGTATGATTAAAATCAGTCTTTGGCAGGTCATTCTTAAGTCCAGAGTGCATCGTAGCTGCTGGCCACAGAGAAAACCCAGTCCTGAGGTTTTTAACAGTCCCACAGCATTTCCAGATGACCAGTCTGAAAAGGTTTAGATTGCTTTACCATCCAAAGGCAGAGTTGGATCAAAGGGAAAAAAATTCTATTAAAGTGAATCAGCCGATGACGTAATTTACTACATCAATGGCAGAAAAGAAGCATTTTTTGATTTTACATCTCAAACTTGGTAAATGATGAATGAGTTTCACATACTGAGCCCAAAGGCCGTGAGAAGAGTGTTTCTAACATGCTGGAAACAAATTATATGACAGAAGCAGGAAATGTTTAAAAAACACATCAAAAATTATATTCCAATTACAGCATTCTTGGGAATGAATGCTACAGGTCAGATTACATATTATATGTTACATATTCCTATTTACAACCCTCTGTTTAGACTCATTGAAAGTTTATAGAAATGATTTCCGTTTTCACTGAAGCATTTCTTGTACCTAATTTCAATTGACTAATAAAACTTTTTGATAAAAAAGAAAAATAACCAATCTAGTTGATTTCCATTTCCATGTGGTAAGAACGCTGACATTTATTGAGAGTTTACTATGTGTGAGTCGGTATGGTAAATGATTTGCATTAATATAAAAAATAAGAAAAGTATTCCTTTGAGATGAATTTAGCCTTTACAAAGTAAAAAAGTTGCTTTAGTATTACAATGTTAAATTTTAAAAATGTGTGAAATAATTATTGGCCTACATTCAAAATATGAAGCTCTAAAAATACATCTTCTAAAGCTTAAACCTCTCTACAGAAATCCACATAGGCATAGCTCAGACTTGGCATAGATTGTTTTCACTTGAAGAAACTGCTCTCTGTTTAGAAAATTTCCTTTCTTCAAGCAGAGGTTGGCAATTATGGCCTGGGAGGGCCAAATGCAGCTAGCCACCTGTTTTTGCGTGGCCCAAGAGCTAAGAATGGTTTTTGCATCTTAAATGGTTAAAAAAAGTCGAAAGAATATTTCATAACATGTGAAAAGCACATGAAATTAAAATTTCAATGTCCAGAAATAAAGTTTTATTGGAATAGAGCCACTCTCATCAGTATACATATTGTCTACGGTTGCTCTCATGCTACGATGACAGAGTTGAGTAGTTGTGACAGACACCATATGGCCCACAGAAACTAAAGGATTCGTTTTCTGGTCCTTTACAGGGAAAGTTTGCTGACCTCTGCAAGAAAGTTAAATATAACATCCATGTTTATAGATCTGGGGTTTGAAATTTTTACTTCAAAAAGTCATAGAGGTATATCATTGACCTCATTAGTATTAAAACATACTCGTGTTGTGGTGGATTGCAGTGTGACACTTGAATCTAACAGATAATAAGATGGGTTACAGCAGTGGTTCTCAACGCGGGGTAATTTTGTTCCCCAGGGGACAACTGGTAAGCTCTGGAGACAAGGTTGGTTGTTGCAACTTGGGAATGCTATCGGCATCTAGTGGGGGAGGCCAGGAATGACGCTAGACATCCGACATTTACCCCATGGAGAATTATCCAGCTCTGACTCTCAGTAGAATTGATGCTTTTGAACTGTGGTGTTGGAGAAGACTCTTGAGAGTCCCTTGGACTGCAAGGAGATCCAACCAGTCCATTCTGAAGGAGATCAGCCCTGGGATTTCTTTGGAAGGAATGATGCTAAAGCTGAAACTCCAGTCCTCTGGCCACCTCATGCAAAGAGTTGACTCACTGGAAAAGACTCTGATGCTGGGAGGGATTGGGGGCAAGAGGAGAAGGGGACGACAGAGGATGAGATGGCTGGATGGCATCACTGACTTGATGGACATGAGTCTGAGTGAACTCCAGGAGTTGGTGATGGACAGGGAGGCCTGGCATGCTGTGATTCATGGGGTCGCAAAGAGTCGGACACGACTGAGCAACTGAACTGAACTGAACTGAGTGTCAGTAGTGCTGAGGTTAAGAAACCCTGGTCTGCAAGAAACTGACAGTCTATCCTAACATCTAGACTGTGTGTGTGCTCAGTTGCGTCTGACTCTTTGCAACCCCACGGACTGTAACCCACCAGATTCTTCTGCCCGTGGAATTTCCCAGGCAAGAGTACTGGAGCAGGTTGCCATTTCCTACTCAAGCAGATCTTCCCAACCCAGGGATCGAATCCCTGTCTTCTGTGTCCCCTGCATTGGCAGGCGGGTTCTTCACCACTGAGCCATCTGGTGCCAGAGAACTTCTAGACTACCCCTTGAATACAAACACAATTGCTACTCAGTGACACTATCATTAATCTATCCCTACCACCCACGCCATATTTATATTAATATTTATAAGAATAAGAAAGACAAATTTCTCTTTATTTTATGGGTATGGTTTTATGACTAACAATTATCCATCTGTACAGTAATAATTTTCAAATTAGACCATTCCTATTCTCAACTATAAGCCTAAATGAATCATTCTTTGTCTCATCAATTAGCCCAATTTACATTAAATCTGACTATTCCATTTTCATCTGGGCTTTCCAGGTGGTGTTAGTGGTAAAGAACCTGCCTGCCAATGCAGGAGATGCAAGAGATTTGGGTTTGATCCCTGGGTTGGGAAGATGCCTGGAGCAGGAAATGGCAACCCGCTCTAGTATTTTTCCTGGGAAATCCCATGGAGAGAGGAGCCTGGTCAGCTACAGTTCTTGAGGTCAAACAGTCAGACACAACTGCAGGACTGAGCACACATGTTCCACAATTCTTAACATATACCACAAACGAAGAAAAAATTTCCTTTCTATGTCAGAGACGTCTGTGAAGTAAGAAACCAAGCAAAAGCTGTGATAGCCTGGGGAAAAAAACACGAGGTAGGAAGATGAACCAAAGATCACTGCAATATAAAGGCTAATAACGGTTGAAAAATTTTTAAAAAGGACAATATGAAAGCTGACAAAATATTCGGGTTCGGTACATTTTAAGTCGAGGAAAATTTTCAAGACTGCATTAGAGGTTCTAATCAAGGGACACTAACTTTTATCAAACTCTTACATCTCATCCCAGTCCCGCAATCTTCCGTCCTAAAGCTGGGACAAATGGAATCACTTTAGGAACTCTGTTTTTACGTCTCTGTGTATAAAAGGAGTGCTCCATTTACACATAAATAGGGGGGTGTTTTTGTCTTGAGTCATATTACTAGAAACCCAGCTATGCATTTTCTAGAATTTTTGAAGTACCATTTTACTTTTAAAATATTTAAATTTGTAGCTAGAATAATCACTTCTTATCAATTAAATATTTAAATGCTTTCTAATCTTGTAAAATTATCTCTGATCTTGTCATATTAAGCTATGATCTCTCAACTTTCTCAAAATCTCCCATTTCATGTAAATGAAATAATATTCTTGCTCATATACATGCTCTCCTATTTTTGAAAAACACTGTACCTTTTCGCCTGTGTCACCTTTGGGGCCATTCTCTCCAGCATCTCCCTAAGCGGGGGAGAAAAGAAATATATGAAAACATAGTGGTGATACTCAGCAATGAGTATCCTTATTTTGAGTTTTCCTTATTTTAAATTTCCTTTCAGAGGCACTATATATTAATAGCTGTTGTAAATGTTCAACAGAGCTAATGTACCTTACTTGACCAACTGCTTGATATCAACCCGTCCAAATAAACTTTATTACAATGAAGATGACTGAATAGTTTTAAACTACTCCATGAAATTAACAGAAAGTAATTTCTCTGACTTTTAATAGCTTATTCTGGCACTTAGAGCTGCTTTCTGCTTCCTCTGCTCAGAGAGTCACTCTAACAAAGACTTTCTCCTGATTCCGTCCATATGCTTTCTGCTTTATCCCTTCTGTCTCCTTCTTTGTCCCATTCCTGATTCCTGGACTCCTGCCCTCTCCTTTCCCTTCCATCTGTGTAAATTCTACTCTGTCTTCGAGCCCATCTCGAATCTCTAGGCTCTCAAAGTGCATGACATAGCCCTCAAAACTGTGCAGTGAATATTGACTTATCTGGGCATACATGTTTTGCATTGAGAAATAAATGTTTTAATAAAGTCAATAAATAAAAATTTTACCTTATTAGAGAATCTTCAAAACTCATAGCAAAGTAATCTGAGGAGTTCATGCTTCCTTTGTTAGTTTTGAGGGCTCCTATGCCTATTTTGTCACTGATATCTCCTTTCTACCCACAAAGCAATGTAGTAGAAAACAAGTCATTTGTGTATTATCCATGTTTTGTGTCCTAAATTCCGAATTCTTTAAGTCACACAGCATGTTCTAGTGGAAACATCACAGACTTTGGAGCCTGAGACCTAGCCCAGCTCCAGTACCTAACGGGCAAGTGAAAATCTATTTGCATCAAGTTTCTCCTGTGCAACACAGGACAAGAATATTTTACAGGGTTATAAGAAATAATTCCTGTGTCTAAAGCAACTAGGACCATGTCTGACACAACATAAGCTGTTAATGGTGGCCATTAGCAGTAACAGTGCATTATTGTTCTTGTATTCCCTAAGAATACCCTTCTGGCTCCCATAGGAGGTCCCGTTTCTATCATTTAACATTTTCCATAAAATAAGAGAGAAGCTATTGATAATGACCTCCCTGAGAGAAGAAGGAGTGTTGAGAGAGGGAGATTTTAACGTTTTCTCTTCGGTTTCTCTTCTTGTTTCAAATAAGCATGAGGCTAACCTGCCCGGGAATTCTTTTATGGAGACGGGTACACCAGAGCGCCCGGGAGTCTGAGTCACTTTATCCCACGAGCCCCTGGAACCATGCTGGCACTGCTGCTTTCCCCTCCTTACTTTCCACACAAAAGAGTCATCTGATGACTAATTAATTTCGCATTAATTACCATGAACTGGTTGGATGCCAAATAAATATACTGATTATCAGTTATGAAGGATTTTTGATAGGCAGCCCATTAGCATGCTTTAAAAAATTGCTTGGAAATCCCTTTGTTAAAAAACAAAACAAATAAAACAAACTTTCTTATTAGGAAAACTGGTTCAGAGAGGTCAGGAGGCAAAGGGTTTGTTTGACTGAGCAAAGCCACCCTTCTGCTTTGCTCACCTTCCGTTTAAATCAATGTCTTTTATTTTTGTTTTACAATGGTCAAAAATACAGTTAAATTCACAAAGCTTGCTGGATCTGTAGATGTATTTCTTTTGGGGTTAGTGGTGATGATACTGATTTGTCAGAAAGATCATGCCACTTATGAAGAGCATTATGTGATATCTTGGCGATTGCCTACACAGACAACACACGTTTAAATACCGGTAAAGTACATAGCGAGAGAACATTCCCCAAAGTGGGAAGAAGGGTGTCTGTCTGAGAGAAATTAAACACACGCACTCTGCTTCTCCTTTTGTTTCTCTTTTTAGGTTTTTATGGGAATTCTTTGTGGGACAACTTTCAGTATGTTTGTTGCAGGTAAACATCTGTATCCCTTTAACCTAGTGACCTAAGAAGTAATAGATGTATGGATGCTTAGAACAGTACTGGAATGGCATCGGCAAGCAGGCAGAACAGAAATTTTGCAGGCCTAGAGGTTTTTGAAAGCCATTTTAAAGCCTGACACAGAATGTTTAAATTTGCTTTCTCCTTTCTTTAAATCTTTCTACCCAAACTTCTGAACATACATAAGAATCACCCTACTTTCTCCTTCCATTAATTAGCAGTTTGAAAGAAACAGTGGCCAGTATATCTATCTACATCTATATCTAGGCATAGCTTGTTTATTGCGCTTTGCTTTATCGCACCTCGAAGACACCGCATGTTTTACAAATTGAAGATTTGTGGCAACTATGTATCAAGCAAGACAAAAGGCACCATTTTTCTAACAGCATCATTTTTCAATTAAGATATACATACTGTTTTGGAGTTATAATGCTATTGAACTCTTAGAGGATTACGGTATAGCATAACTTTTATGTGCTCCGAGAAACCAAAAATTCATGTGCTTCATTTTATTGCAATATACACTTTATTGCTGTGATGTGGAATGGAACCTGCAATATCTCCAAGATATACTTGTATACCTGTACTTATCTATCCATCCACATATAAATACAGTTTAGTTTGGTACCTCTTGGGGGAGGAGATTAAAAACAGGCAGAATCATCTCACCTTTACTCCTTGTTCTCCAGGTTCTCCCTGCACAGAAGGACAAAGTGAGTGACACATTAAATTATAAAACACCTAATTAAGCAACATTAAACAAAATCAAATATTGAGAATACTAGTTAAATTATATGTGATATTTTCTATTTTGCTAATATATAGTGAAAGTGAAAGTGAAGTCGCTCAGTCGTGTCCGTCTCTTTGCAACCCCATGGACTGTAGCCTACCAGGCTCCTCCCTCCATGGGATTCTCCAGGCAAGAGTACTGGAGTGGGTTGCCATTTCAGTTGCTTTCTAAAAGCAAATGATGAATTTCCTGGAAAATTGAATATGGATATCAATAGCAAATATCACCTTAATTCTTTTCTTTTGAGGACTAAAGATGATCAGCAAAGCCTGGCTTTTAGGGCACTAAGGAGAGCAATGTTGAGGCAATTCTGAGATTATGACATCTTATTCCGACCAGACTCAGACTCAGTAAGGTGAGCTAGCACATCCCTCCGTGAAATCTTTCATTCAAAGCACCCCCTGGTGCATGGATTATTTCTGGGGTCTGGAGTACCAGTGTAGTTCACCAGAATATCTTGCCCTGACATGACTAAGGCCTGAACTTGGACCCTTTCACAACATCACGAATGCTCTTCAATCTGTTGTTAGCCACCGTGTCTAAATCAGGTGTACTTTAGGAGTCATTAGTTTTTTCAGAAAAGATACTAGATTGAGGCAGAATCTAAGTGAGTTTAGGAGAGATGTCTTTATGCAAAAACGATGATCATGACAGTACAAAGACGAAAACGCAAAACTGTGTTCTGAAAAGAGTCTCATTTTCATTTTACCCAGGAAGAGACAGGGAACAGAATCAGAGAGTAAATCTACAGCAAATCACACACATTACAATAATATCCTTCTTAAGAAAAGCTTGAGGAAGTGTTGCAATAAGGTCACACTGCTTTAAAAATTATTTTTAAGGTGGTTATTGCATTTTTTAAAAATCCTAATGCACTCTTAAAGTCAGTTTGAAGGCAACACTCTTTTCACTCCCTGAAACTTGGCTGGACCCTTTGGCTTTTTGAATTTCTGGTTACCTTTCACTGCTTAACAACCATCCTGATGGTTGCTAGGCAACAGAAGAACAGTACTGAGAACAAGCATTAAGCATTAACTCTTATCATTTGACTTTTTAGCATGGAGCTAGAGAGGGAAGAAGACAGGAAAATGGCTGTAGTCCCAGAAGGAATATTTTCCTTCCTCTCCTGCAGGACAAAGGACAGGTCTATAAATTTTAGGTCTGTTCTAGGCGCCTGTCAATAGCAATGTGATCTGTAAAATCAGCTGACGGGCATCTGTGGGTATGGATACACAGCAGCACAGCTGATGGGATTAGACATTAGTTCTGTACTTCAAGGGATGGTCACTCATCAAAGGATTTGGGATTTGTCTGCTTATCTGGTTTAAACTAAACTGTCACCAATCTTTTTCTACTTAACTGATTCATTTGTTCTTCAGAAACAAAGGAAATTTGGAATCACCGCCCAAATCTCCATTGCATTTTTTTCCTATTTAGTAATGCAGACTACATCCATTTTTCAATTTCAAACATGCCCCATTTTTCTTATGCTTTTCATTTGATTAACTTGTTGGGTTATGTAAGTTTTAGAGGCGGCCAAATCTTGAGGACAAGTCACAGTGGCACTGTAAACATTTCCTTTAGTGTGTCTCCTAAAAATTATGTGAACGTTGGTAGTGTGGACGTGACCTATGTTTTAATACATTCATCAAGTGGGAAAATGACAAGAGTCATATTTGAAATACAGGCTTTCTCACATTAAATATCCCAGAAGTCAGAGTGTAGACAATCATATCCTACACTCTCTGTGTGTTTTTAATGTAATGAGAATCATGAACATCATTTGTTCTTTAGTCACAAAGTTTTATACTATAACATATTTTACTATGGACAAGAGATTCCATCCAAGTAAAACCAGTGGGATATAAAAAATTGTAACAGCTTAAAATTTCACGAAAAATCATGCCTCAAATGACTCTGCTTGGTTTTCTTCGTACTGACCTTTAGCCCTGGTATTCCATTCTGTCCTACTGTTCCAGGCAACCCGGGTTCACCCTCAAAATAAAAAAAAAGATACTACTAAGTAAAGCACACAAAGTCAACATGTTATACAGATTGTTAGAGGATATAACCAACCATCCAATAATACTCAAGAAGTACATAGTATGTGAAACTAGTTATACAAGTTAGCTTGTTTGGGCCAAAATTCTATGCACTATGGACCAGGGATACAAGAGGACTAATTTTCTTGTGTTCAGTCTTTTCTTCACTAAGAAAGCAAAAGCAAATTACCAGTGGAAATGAATATCTAGCACGGTGCTAGGTACACCAAGTGAATATTTGCTGAATGAGTAAAAGACATCTGAAAATTTAAGACTTGATGGAGAATTTTCAAGCGATTCCTCAGCTCAGGAAAACAGAGACTAAATCATTGTATTTATTAGAATTAAGGAAAATGAGCATCTCCAAACCTAAATCTTGAAGCATACACACATCTACTTAATTCCTTTAGACACATCTGACACAAAAATAAAGATGCCTTTGATTTCTCTCCCCAGTTTCATTGTAAAAATGATTAAAATAAACATTCACAGTTGTGGTTTTCATCGTCATATTGAGTGACAGACATTTGAGAAAATGATGATGGCTATTAGCTAGAAAGATTACACATTTCAGAAAGATAACGAGGTATATCAGTCTTTCTAGACTCTGAACCAACAATTGTTTTCCAAAGAAGAAGAGGAAAAATCTTTTCAAGTGCTCAGAAGCAAAGGAAAAATATTCTTCATGATGACTGCAGTTAACAATACTCTATGGTATATTTGAAAGCTGTTAAGAGAGTAGGTCTTAAAAGTTCTCACCACAAGGAAAAAAAATGTAACTATGTGAGATGATGGATGTTAACCAAACTTATTGTGGTAATCATTTCACAACATATACACATATCAAATCATTATGGCATACACTTAAAACTAATTCAATGTCATATGTCAATTGTAACTCAATAAAACTGGGAGAATACAGAAAGCAGTGTGGCTTTTGTTATTTCCATGAAGCTTAAAAGTACAGCAACTAGAATTTCATGTAAAAACATTCCCAAGTCATTTATTATGTGCTTCAACTACTGGGCAAGTTTCTTTCCACCGAGGGTTAAAAAGCTGCTCCTTAGTTGATTTTTTTTTCTTTTAAGTTGACTATTTTTTAGAGCAGTTTTAGGTTCATAGCAAATTTAGTTGATTTTTTAAGAATGTTCTCTAAGCTGCCTGACTTAGGACTTTCCTGATAAGTCAGTTGGTAAAGAATCCGCCTGCAATGCAGGAGACCCTGGTTCAATACCTGGGTCAGGAAGATCTGCTGGAGAAGGGATAGGCTACCCACTCCAGTATACTCAGGCTTCCCTGGTGGCTAAGCTGGTAGAGAATCCGCCTGCAATGCGGGACACCTGGCTTCGATCCCTGGGTTGGGAAGATCCCCTGGAGAAGGGAAAGGCCACCCACTCCGGTATTCTGGCCTGGAGAATTCCATGGACTGTATAGTTCATGGGGTCACAAAGAGTCAGACATGACTGAATGACTTTCACTTTCACTTCTAAGCTGCCCGGAGGGCAGAAATTGTGACATTTTAATATCTGCGCTGTTACCTTCAAAAACACATACCCTAGTAAAATGGTAACATTTTTTAAATGCCAGGAATTTTACATTCATTAACTCACTTAATTCTCACAAATTTCTATGAGATAAGTACTATCTTTATTTCTCTTTAACAGGTGAAGAAACTAAGGCACAGAAAGGTAAAGTAATTTTTCCAGATTTACACAACTCTGCCTTAAGAGGCCATGCTCTTAATACAATTATGCATTGGTGAATGAATGCATCTAGAAATTGGGAGGGCTGGTGATGAATATTTCTATCCTCATTATCATTTGGTTTATACTCCTCATTAATAAATGACCTCCAGAATGTATACAAACTTGGACTAAATGTAACTTATTTAAAGATGATTTTGTACACCTACCAGATAAAACTAGGCAATGTGAAACATATAGTGTCTTTCTAAAAGGGCAAAAAATGTTTTACGATTACACTGGGTTATTGTACTATAATTGCTAATGTCTTAACTCATGGAAGAAATTCTTCTTCCTCTATAAAGTTACATTGCAATCATTGCATTTTCTTCGAGAAAATGGCAAACATGTTGACTTAGAATAATGATGGCCATTATAAGAAAATTTTGATATGCCCTTTGTAGGTGGCTCAGACGGTAAAGCGTCTGTCTACAATGTGAGAGACCTGGGTTCAATCCCTGGGTTGGGAAGATTCCCTGGAGAAGGAAATGGCAACCCACTCCAGTACTCTTGCCTTGAAAATCCCATGGACGGAGGAGCTTGGTGCAGGCTACTATCCATGGGGTCACAAAGAGTCGGGCACGACTGAGCGACTTCACTCAGTTTCACTAAGGGTAAGAATAGAAGATCCCCTGGAGGAGGAGATGGCAACTTGCTTCAGTATTCTTGCCTGGAAAATTCCATGGAGGAGTCTGGTGGATCACACAGTCCATGGGGTCGAAAAGAGTCAGACACAACTGAGTGACTGAGCGCACACAAGGGTAAGAACTCCATAGGAAATGGAATACACCCCTAAAGAGGACTCTCATTTACTGTGTAACCATAAAAAGAGCTATGGAGTCTGCTTCTTCAAAGAACCTACAACAGGATGCACTAATATCATAACTCATGGTTTAATGCAAACAAGAAATGCTGCCAGGGAACAATACAAACTTTGTTTAGACTTTCAAAGAATAACTATGGTAGCCAGAATTATTATTTTTTTAATGGTTAAGCCCCTGGAACCAGACGAAATACATGCTGAGATTTTGAAGCACGGGAGACAAATGCTTAGGTATCTGCATAACATCCTTCTTAAAATATGAACATCGAGGGACTAAAACTTGATCCTTTTTTTCCTTTGATTTTATGTTTTGTTAAAATAATCTTTTAACGTAAAAGAAAGCAAAACATTGCATCCATAATCCTATCACTCTATAACTGTTTTCATTTTGTCCTGTTTCCTTCTAGTCTCTTAAATTTATGCTTACATATTTCAAGCAATTGTAAACTTATTACATAGTTTGACGTACTGATTTTTTATTATTTTATACTGCATGTTTGGTTTTACACAGTATTTGTGTCTTATAAATAGTTTATCATCTATCAAAGTCAGGTCTGATCATTTGTTTAACCTGCCCCAAATTGTTGAATACTTACATTGTTTCCAAACTTTGCTATTAAAGATAAATTAAACATCTATGTAAATATTTCTAAGTTGCTTTCCAAACAGGATCTGAGCTTTGTCTGCTTTTCCAGGCACCTACTCTGTTACTTTTTCCCAACCTCATCAGCATTGTATATCATAATCTTAATTACTTTTGTGGCTATTTTAATGAGTACAAATAAGAACTTCCTAAAGTTCAGTTCTACATTTATCCCTTGTAAGGTTAAATAGGTATCCAGCAAGATTTTAAAGCTAAAAAGTGAATAAGGCTGTTTCCTGAATGAAGCAAGGCAAGATAAAAAGAAGGAAAAGTGACTCATAGCATTTTACCTTTCTAAAAAGGTATAATAAAGAAAATACACTCAAATTCAGATTAGGAGGTTATGAAACATTCTATTATCGTTCAAATTTAGCTTCCCAGGTTATGGTAAAGTAATGTTACAGATGAAACATTGTACAACTTTGAGTACCAAGGCCAAGCAGTGGGATTCTGGAAGACATTAATTCATTCAATTAACATTTAGTGAAGATTTACTACATGTTTTACTCTGAGCAGTGTTTCCTGGGATATAAAGATGAAATAGATATGACAGGTGCCTGTGCCCAGAGAGCTTATTTTTGAGTGAGAAAAGAGATATCTATATAAATAACTTAAAAGGATATCTAATTGAGATGGAACTTTTTTCTTTGAGCAAAGTTTTCTTCATAAACAGGCATAATAAATAGAAATCAAAGGAGAGTCTTAATGAAGAATAAAGCATACATCATATAGTGTATTAGTATTTTCTAGCATATGAGGACAGAATATTATTAATCTCATGCTGCTGCTGCTGCTGCTAAGTCGCTTCAGTCGTGTGCGACTCTGTGGGACCCCATAGACGGCAGCCCACCAGGCTCCTCCCTCCCTGGGTTTCTCCAGGCAAGAACATTGGCTGCTGCTGCTGCTGCTGCTAAGTTGCTTCAGTCGTGTCCGACTCTGTGCGACACCATAGATGGCAGCCCACCAGGCTCCCCCGTCCCTGGGATTCTCCAGGCAAGAACACTGGAGTGGGTTGCCATTTCCGTCTCCAATGCATGAAAGTGAAAAGTGAAAGTGAAGTCGTTCAGTCGTGTCCAACTCTTCACGACCCCATGGACTGCAGCCCACCAGGCCTGTCT